>NW_012103032.1:1698907-1763633 GCF_000951045.1 Mandrillus leucophaeus
TAGCCAGGATGGTCTCGATCTCCTGACCTCGTGATCTGCCCGTCTCGGCCTCCCAAAGTGCTGGGATTACAGGCTTGAGCCACCGCGCCTGGCCCAGCCTTTTTATTAAAAGATATTTGTCATTTCATCCTTTGGACTCATGGTGTCATGTTGGGCTCTAGTCATTGTCAGTCCTTGCAGAGATGGGGTGAAGATATTCCTTTTGAAAAGTAGTGCTACACACTGGGAAGGCTCCTGAAGGTAACCGTCTCTAGCCACACAGGTACCATCCCCAATCCTCAAATGGAAAGGCATTCTGAAGTAGGACGGCCTCCTCACAGACCCATTTAAGGGGCTGCAGGAAGTCATCTAGCACATCCTTCAGCCTGTAGTAAGACTGTCTTTAAGATATATTTAACCTCTCTTTCAAAGGCTCTTTGATATTATATTCTAAAGTATCATAACCATCACTCATATGTATTAATGCAAGCCCTAAATCTATCTTGTTGAGAAGCAGGTATATCCACAGAAACATAGCAAACAGTTCTTAATTTATTTAGACTGTGTTAACTACAACAGCATCTAACATTATTCAGCGCATCAGCTGCTATGTGGCAAGCACTGTGCTAAGTGTGTTCCATCAAATATCTATTTAATTTCTTATAACATCCCTTGTAAGTTATTACGTTAACTTATACTATACATGCCTAATAGTATTTGCCATTATTGCTATCAGGCAAGTAACAACTGGGTGTAGTGGCTCACATCTGTAATGCTAGCACTTTGGAAGGCCAAGGTAGAAGAATTGCTTGAAGTCAGTTTAAGACCAGCTTGGGCAACACAGCAAGACTCCATCTCTACAAAAAATAAATAAATAAATAAAAATAAAAACAAAAATAAAAAAAATTAGCCAGGTATGGTGGCACACGCCTGTGGTCCCAGCTACTCAGAAGACTGAGGTGGGAGGATTGCTTGAGCCCAGAAGTTCGAGGCTGCAGTGAGCTGTGATTGTGACACTGCACTGTAGCTTGGGTAACAGAGATCCTATCTCTAAAAAGAGAAGACATTAAATACAGTCCAAGTAATGATCATAATACTAAATGGAAGATGTGTTAAGCATCACAAGTGGTTAAGGCACAGAGGTAATAGTATGGAGTTGACCCCTGCAGAGTCCTAGAATGTGCCTCTAGTTTTGCCCAACAAACTCATCAACACATGTCAAGACATAAATCAGAGTTGTTCCCAGAGGTATTCAGGGTTAAAACCCAGAGTCTCTGAGGACAGGAAATCCACTCCCAGGGGTCTTCTACCTTATTAATCCATTGACCTCATCCACAATGTGGCGCAGCTTGTAATATGCATCAGTTGGAGGCAGCTTCAGCTCCAGGATCAGTCGGTCAATCTTGTTGATGCACACAGTGACCGCCAGCCTCTCCTGCACCGCATGCTTGATCAGCCGCTCTGTGTTCAGCATCACCTGAGAAACACAAGGCTCAGAAGGTGATAAGAAGAACAAGGAGGGCAGAAAGTTCAAAGCAGAACCCAAGAAGGCACTATTTCAAGCCATGAAACCTGGGGAGAAAAAAAAGACCTGGGGAAATATTACTGGGTGGAAGCAGAGAGCATCCTGCCTGAAGATAGACACAGGAACTTTAAGAGGGCACCTTGCAGGATTGAGAAATGAATAAACCCACGAACAATGATGTTGGAGCCAGGTTTCTCAGTGCTAGAGAAGGAACTAAGAAGGCTGAGAAGAGCCAGTGGTGCTGAAATGGAACTGGGGATACTAGGATTAATGCATGATTTTTAATATAAGTGTGTAGAAATAGTTATAGATATGTACGAGTGTATATAACCCAGCTGTGCTCAGTGAGAGGGCCTAGAAGCAATGTACCCCAGTAGCATCCAAACCTTTGTTTCTAAATACTAGTCCCCACTGGCCAGGCATGGTGGCTCACGCCTGTAATCCCTGCACTTTGGGAGGCCAAGGTGGGCAGATCACGAGGTCAGGAGAGCGAGACCATCCTGGCTAAGATGGTGAAACCCTGTCTCGACTAAAAATACAAAAAAATTAGCCGGGCATGGTGGCAAGTGCCTGCAGTCTCGGCTACTCTGGAGGCTGAGGCAGGAGAATGGTGTACATCCATGAGGCAGAGCTTGCAGTGAGCCGAGATGGCGCCACTGCACTCCAGCCTGGGCGACAGAGTGAGACTCCGTCTCAAAAAAAAAAACAAAAAACAAAACAAAACAAACAAACAAAAACTAGTCCCCACTATAAGCCAGAGCTGCTAGGCTAGGTGCAGTCACTCACATCTGTAATCCCAGCATTTTGGGAGGCCAAGGCAGGAGGACTGCTTGAAGCCAGAAGTTCGAGACCATCCCAGGCAACAGAGCAAGATCCCGTCTCTTAAAAAAATCTTTAAAAATAAGCTGAGCATGGTGGCACATACCTGTAGTCCCAGCTATTTGGGAGGCTGAAGTGGGAGAATCACTAGAGCCCAGGAGCCTGAGGCTGCTGTGAGGTATAATTGTACCATTGCACTCCAGTCTGGGCCAGAGAGCAAGATCCCACCTCTTTGAAGGAAAAAAAAAGCCAGAGCTCCTTGAAGAAATGGCTGAGTCCAGGATTGTGACAAGGAAAGATACGTCTAGAACATCTTTTTGTGCTTGAAGGTAAGGAAGTGCTCAAGAAACAATGAAATGTGAAAAGGATGATGGAATTACCCTAAAGGAGTTCTCAGTAGCCAAATCTGGGATGAGAGCACTAGAGCACTGGAATGCATAAGGACAGTAACAGATTATAATTATAATTCACTGAATAAAATACAAACCCAAACATCCATAGTGATAATAAGCAAACGGGGGAGAAGCAAAAGCACTTCTTCACAACGTAATTCCAACCAATAGGCCAGGCGCAGTCGCTCACGCCTGTAATCCCAGCACTTTGGGAGGCCAAGGCAGGTGGACTGCTTGAGGTCAGGAGTTCAAGACCAGCCTGACTGACATGGTGAAACTCCATTTCTACCAAAAATACAAAAATTAGCTGAGTGTGATGGCGGGCACCTGTAGTCCCAGTTGCCCAGGAGGCTGAGGCAGGGGAATCGCCTGAACCTGGGAGGCAAAGGTTGCAGTGAGCCAAGATTGCGCCACTGCACTCCAGCCTGGGCGAAAGAGCGAGACTCCATCTCAAAAAAACAAAACAACAACAACAACAACAACAAAAGCAATGGCCAGGTGCAGTGGCTCACGCCTGTAATCCCCACACTTTGGGAGGCCTAGGTGGGCGGATCGCCTGAGGTCAAGAGTTCGAGACCAGTCTGGCCAACGTGGTGAAACCCTGTCTGTACTAAAAATACAATAATTAGCTGGGCTTGGTGGCATGCACCTGTAATCCCAGCTACTTGGAGGCTGAGACAGGAGAATCGCTTGAACCCAAAAGGCAGAGGTTGCAGTGAACCGAGATCACACCACTTCACTCCAGCCTGGGCGACAGAGCAAGACTCCATCTCAAAAACAAAACAAAACAGAAGGAAAAAGAGTTAGAAGACTCACTATTTGCAACTATTGTAGGAATAAGCCAAGAATCATCAATGGATGACAAAACTAGTAAAGTCTGATAAGGAGCGGAATAACCAGATTCTAATAACCAAGCCTAATCATGAGGAAGTATTAGACAAACCCAAATTGAAAGACATTCTACAAAATAAATGCTCTGTACTTTTCAAAAGTGCCAATGTCATAAAAGACCAAGAGAGACTAAAGAACAGCTTCAATTCAGAGACTTGAAAATCATGAAAACTAAATGCTACGCATCACTATGGATTAGGGGAAATATTCTATAATGGAAATTGTTGGTATGATCAGTAAAACTGAATAAGGTCTGCAGAAAAGATGTGTACAACAGGATTGTATCAATTTTAAATTTTCTGATTTTGGCAACTGTACTGTGGTTATGTAGGTGAATGTCGTTATTCTTAGAAAATACATTCTGAAATATTTTACTTTCAAACGGTTCAAGGGGAAAACATACACACCTGTCTCTCTGTGTGTGTCTGAACGTGTAGAGAATTACAAAGTAAATGAGGGTGGGTCCTTTGAATAATTCTTGCAGCTTTTCAGTTTGCTGTTATTCCAAAATGAAAAGTCAGTTAAAAAAAAAAAAAAAAAAAAAAAGGACAATTCTGGCTCCCTCTGCTGGCTGTCTCACCAATGACAACATGTATGAGGAGAGCCGGAGTGTTCCATCTCTAAATTCAGGAATACAGAAGACACCCTGGTCTTTTAACTCCAATCTCTTGGAAAAACGTAACTAATATTAAAAATCCACTTACAAGAACATACTCTCCTCCCTTCCTTTTATTTACATTTGTCATTTTATCTTTGTGTTTTCTGAATAGCAGTGAGTCTTATTTTGAGCTTCACTGAGCAGGAAGCAAGGGCACCCACATTATTTTTTTCTTCTTTTTTTGAGAGAATGTCTCACTCTGTTGCCCAGGCTGGAGTGAAGTGGCACAATCTCGGCTCACTGCAACCTCCGACTCCCAGGCTCAAATGATTCTCCTGCTTCAGCCTAATGAGTAGCTGGGATAACAGGCAAGGGTCACCACACCTGGCTAATTTTTGTATTTTTTGGTAGAGACGGGATTTTGCCATGTTGGCCAGGCTGGTCCTGAACTCCTGACCTCAGGTGATCCACCCACCTAAGCCTCCCAAAGTGCTGGGATTACAGGTGCGAGCCACCACACCCGGTGAGAATTAATTTTGAACTTCATTTGCTGCTTTAATTTTAGAGCAAATTTGAGCCTTAATCCCAGAGAGTTTCAAGGTTCTCTGGCTCCCAGCTCACTTAGTGCTCTGGGTATTGCGGGGGGCAAACATAACAGGGTCGATGAGATTCTGGGAGCTGAGTCTGACTCACCCCCTCGGCAGCATCAATGAAAAGAACCACTCCATCTGAGATGCGCAAGCCAGCTGTGACCTCATCAGAGAAATTCACATGTCCTGAAAAGCAAATACTAAGTAAGTCATCACTTGGTATAGGATAAAGCACAATTAACTGGTACAGTGAACTGAGGGGGCACTTCAAAGCCTGTGAACCTCCAAATACCCGCTTCCCCTCCTCGCCATAACCCGCTGCAGGATAAAAATATCCCCCATTAGAATCATATCCTTGCATTAAGCTTTTCTATGGGAGGCTCCCTACATAAAAAGAGGGAAGTGCCCAGGAGAGCATGAGTCCACATCACACACCAGCTTAGCCTAATCAGCAGTGAGCAGAGTTCTGTGGGACTCAAGACAATCTGGAGGCAGGAGAAAAGGCAAAGGAGGGCCTGGAGCACAGTGTGCTGTTGGAGGAAGGCAGTTCCTGCCGAGGTGCTATAGGCGCAGGGGCTGAGAGGTATCAGGACGCTGGGCATCAGATGGTGCCAAGAAGGCAAATCAGCCAAAACCTAAAACCTTTCAGTTTTTAAAAACTCTGCCCCAGTTGGTCCTTTCAATAGGAGGAAGAGTCAGCCAAGGGGTCCTGTTCCCAAGGTTATCTGTATGTTCACCAGTCTCCTTTGAGAGTACTCGAGGCCAGGAACTGGCTCTGACTCACCTTTAGCTCCCCAGCAGATAGCATGGGGCCTGACGGGCTGAAATGAATAAATGAATACGATTCCCTAACATTTTTACATATTCAAAAGAGTAAAGACATGAATAGGAGGCCTGGAGTACGATGCTTGCTAAATTAACAGTCAGAAACAAAGGAGAGAGTTAAAACTGAAAATGGTGTCAATGAAGGTGAGGGAATGTAAAAACAAAGATGCACTGCCCTGTTCTGCTCTGGAAAGTGAGAGGACACATGCAAAACCAAGACAAGGTTCCAATAATCAAAAGCCAAAGGATGTCCTACCTGGAGTGTCCATGATATTGAAGAGATAAGATTTTCCTTTGGTGTCTGGCAAGACCACTGTCACAGGAGTGCTTTTGATGCCTACACCTCTCTGAAAGAAACAAAGAATGGTCAAGACCTCTTCCTATGCAAGAGGGGTTCATTTTGCTTTTGGGGCTCCCCAATTGCTAGTAAATTACACTGATGGCTCTCCTTATAGTGGGTGATTTTTATCTAGGCTTCTAGCCAGCATGACCTTGAAAATAAAATATTTTGGTGTTAGATAGCATTTTTGGGGGGCTTGTTTCAAGTATGAAAAGATGAAAATGAATTACTGCAAACAAAACAGTATTAAGCCCTATCAGAGAATCCAGGGTCCTAGAATCTCATCCTCTTTATACATGAGAAACAAAAATAGCTGAGCACCTTGAAAGTAAAAAGAAACAATCTGGGGTATTTTAGTTTTTTTTTTTTTTAAAGAAATATAAAAGCTATGACACGAATAAACATTTGTTTAAAATTCCAGTCAAACAAATATATAAATGCATTATAAAACAGTAACAGCTAACACTAACTGCCTATCTATCTTTACTAATTCCAAGTGCCTTTAGTTAACCATACTTATTTATACTTAAAACTTCCATTAGGAAAAAGGGACAGAAATAAGAGGGGGGAAAGAGAAGGGGTCAGAGAGTACAGAGAAAGATCCGGATGGAAAGACAAAAAGAGGAACACAAAGATATAGGGACCCATTTTCAAAGAGAAGCTACTTCTAGAAAGAGGTCATCATATGGATGGAGTCATCCTGCGGATTTTTAAAGGATGACGTCATTTAAAAAAAAATCACGTTGAGCTTCTGCGTAACTTAAAGCACAAATGCAGACATCACCTCTTAGTATTTGCCCTGTATCAGGCCAAATTTAATCTAGTCAAGAACAGGAGGGTCCCCCTCCCAACCTACAGCTTGCCTACCCAGTTCTTTTTTAAGTTATAACCCTGGAGTAACTGGAGGAAGGAGATGGGATGTGAGAAGTGGGGAGAAAGGAGTAGAGTACGAACTAAAATGCTATCATAAAGGCTCCTCTACATTCCCTACAAAACTATTACTGGGGGGTCTGGTGTAGGCAACAATCGGATTCCACAAGGCATGCTTACCTCTTGCTCTGTGAAGAGGATGTCAGTATAGCACAGCTGAAAAAAATTAACTGTTGTTACCACCTGAGTTCAGACTCCTCTCCCACAAACGAACCATCAATCACTTTCCCTCACCACCTCCCAGCTCAAGGGTTTCTTTGAGATTAAAGAGAGACAGAGAGCAGGGTGTCCTCACAGCAATTCCAGACAATGAGACCAGTGCCCTCCCAGCTGGAAATGCTCCTGGGTGCGTGGAGGGATTTTTTTATTTTTATTTTTTTGGAGACAGAGTTTCACTCTTGTTGCCCAGGCTGGAGTACAATGGCGCAATCTTGGCTCACTGAAACCTCCTTTGCCTCCCGGGTTCAAGAGATTCTCCTGCCTCAGCCTCCCAAGTAGCTGGGATTGCAGACGTGCGCCACCACGCCCAGCTAAATTTGTATTTTCAGTAGACACAGGGTTTCACCATGTTGGTCAGGCTGGTCTTGAACTCCTGACCTCATGTGATCCACCCAGCTCGGCCACCCAAAGTGCTGGGATTACAGGTGTGAGCCACCACGCCCAGCTGGGTTTTTCTTTTTGGTTGTGGTTTTGTCTTTTTTTGAGACAGAGTCTCACTCGCCCAGGCTAGAGTGTAGTGGCGTAATCTTGGGTGACTGCAACCTCTGCCTCCCAGGTTCAAGCGATTCTCCTGCCTCAGCCCCTCGAGTAGCTGGGACTACAGGTGCACATCACTGTGCCCACCCAGCTGCATTTTGCATTTTTAGTAGAGATGGGGTTTCGCCATGTTGGCCAGGCTCGTCTCAAACTCCTGACCTCAAGTGATCCTCCTGTCCTGGCCTCCCAAAGTGCTGGGATTACAGGCATGAGCCACCGCTCTTTTTGAGTTGGGGGAGGTCACTAAAGACCAGGTATAGCTGAGAGCTAATTTATATCAAATGCACAGAATTCTTAGCATGGTAAAAAGGGAGACACATGTCAGCCTTCATGCTAGAGTGTTAAAACAATCAATCTGGCAGGGATTGAACATTTATTGCACTGAGACTTGCAGCCACAGTTGGCCTCATTCACAGGCATTTAAATTTACCATGAAAACCAGGTACAATTGTATCATATTTATAGAGCGGGCTATTAATACTATGACAGCAAAGAAGAGACTATAAAAGTCAGGACATATCATAACAGAGGAGGGATCCCAAGTGCAAAACGGATCATCCAAAAATACTGCAGCTCAATATTCTCTATGCTCCTGAGAAAGTTGAAATTATTTTCTTACAGCCTATTAATAGAGATCACAATTACAAAGCTGCACTTTGGAGGCGTCATTATTTATAGAGAACAGGAAGGGTGAAGGAAGGCGGAGAGAGACATCTCTATCTGTTCTGAATGGTTCATCCTAAACCCTCAACAGTAGTTCTACTTACATCTTGGTCATAGCGCTTTCTGATTTCCGGGTGAGTCTGCTCAATTAAACAATCTACAAAACATGTCTAAAAGGGAAGAAACAGTTAACACCTGCCAACCACAGAGGAAAATTTACTGTGCCCTTCCCCCAGCTCCCAATACACCACATAATTTAGGGATAAGGAGAGAAAAAGGAGAGCAAGGAGGGTTATGGGACAGCAAAGAATTAACACTAAAGCCACAGGATTATTTTCAAATAAAAGATGAAATCTTTCTTAGACAGGCATCCCTCAGGAAATGAAAACTTATAAAAATCAGAGTAAGGCTCAATTTCCCATCTTCTGTCCAGATGTAGACACAAGGCTCAGGAACAGGCTCCACCTGCTGCTTGGGAAAAGCCAGAATTTCACAGTATGGCTTCGTAACAGGCATGCAGTACCCCGAGTCAGTAGGTTGAGCCTTGTGACCTCAAACCTCAACCGCTGTGACTCTAAGGGCTAAAACATGAGCAGGCACAAAAGAGAAATCCTGTTCCAAGTAGCTGAAAGTTCTCTCTTACCTTGCCATGGTGGAGATGTCCACAAAGGGTCACATTTCTGATGAGCTCTGAGTTATCCATCAGATCTGCCAAGAAACTGAAAGAACAAAGGAAAAGAGAAAACAGACATTGGGAAAAGTTTCCAAATGAGGAGTGGAGTTTAAGGTTCAGGTATTTTTGGCCAGGAACAACTTTCAGACCAATTGGAGAGCCCTCAGGCAGATGCGAATGTCTATACTTACGTAGCAAGAAACTTATCCAAGAGGTAACACCATCTGTGAATGGCCTATCACAGGGATTTAATAGTAAAATAGCAAGACTAAAAAAGGAAGAGGCTAGCCATGGTGGCTCACACCTGTGATCCCAGCACTTTGGGAGGCTGTGGGTGGATCACCTGAGGTCAGGAGTTCAAGACCAGCCTGGCCAACATGGTGAAACCCCGTCTCCACTAAAAATACAAAAAACTTAGGCCGGAAGCAGTGGCTCACGCCTGTAATCCCAACACTTTGGGAGGCCGAGGCCACCACGACCAGCTAATTTTTGCATTTTCAGCAGAGACAGGGTTTCACCATGTTGGTCAGGCTGGTCTCAAACTCCTGACCCCCGGTGATCCACCTGCCCCGACCTCCCAAAGTGCTGCGATTACAAGCATGAGCCACCGCACTCAGCCAGGACTTCCAACATGGTGAAACCCCATCTCTACTAACAATACAAAAACCAGCTGAACATGGTGGCATGTGCCTGTAATCCCATCTACTCAGGAGGCTGAGGCAGGAGAATCACTTGAACCTGGAAGGTGGAAGTTGTAGAGAGCTGAGACCATGCCACTGCACTCTGGCCTGGGCAACAGAGTGAGACTCCGCATAAAAAAAAAAAAAAAAAAAAAAAGAGAGAGAGAGAGCACCTAAATATATCTACCTGCTTTTGCTCTCCTTTTCAAAATAAAGAGTTGAGGGCCAGGTATGGTGGCTCACGCCTGTAATCTCAGCACTTTGGGAAACTAAGGCAGGAGAATAATTTGAGCCCAGGAGTTTGAGACCAACTTGGGCAACATAGTGAAACCGTACAAAAATTAGCCAGGCGTGGTGGTGTGTTCCTGTAGTCCCAGCTACTCAGGAGGCGGAGGCAGACACATCTATTGAGCCTGGGAGGTCAAGGCTGCAATGAGCTGTGATTGTGCCACTGCACTCCAGCCTGAGCAACAAAACGAGACCTTATCTCAAAACAACAGCAACAAAAACAAAATAAAGAGCTAATATGTTCCTAAAATACTCAGCAGTCTTACTAAGTCCAGACAGGCTCTGGTGGACCCAACAGTGATAACTGTAATACCCAGATCTGTCTTAAAGGCTGGCTTTCAACACCAAACTAAAGACCTGGAAGAAGAGGAAACAGCTAACATCTGGATGAACACCAAGAGAAAAGTTAAGATTGAGCCCAAATATCCCAGCAGCCACACAAGCTGAAGGAGAATTTGAGAGCTATGTACGGCCACAATTTACTGGCTATTTCAGCCACAAACCACCTCCTATCTCTACAAAAACATGAACCCAGGGCATTCCTGCAGAGAAGCTGAGAAACCTTGTAACTTACTCCATCTCATACACTGTAACAGGTAATGTCTGCTCCATCAGAGTGAATTTCTTGGTTTTCACTGGCTTAATAATGGGTTCTAGAAGAAAAAAAAAAGGTAGTGATGTGTAGGTGGGCATAAAATATAAAAATACGGAGCACTATTCCATTAGACTGACCTTTCGGAATGTATGATGTACGACATCAATTTATTTTACTCTCAAGGTTCACTCATGTTGAGAAAGTTTTGGAAATGCTATTTGGCAAGAGACAGTGAAGGACCCTGAATTGTGGAAAGAGGAGTCGGGGCATCATTTTGAGCAAGAGTGGGAGGGAGGGAGAGGGAATGGATGTAGGTTGAGGTCAAAGTCAGTTCAAGATCTTTCCTCGCATTTATAAGATGCAATTACTTTCCAAAAGATCAATTAAAACTTTTTTTTTGGGAGACAGGGTTTCACCCTGTTACCCAGGCTGAAGTGTACACATGGCACAATCAAGTGATCCTCTTGCCTCAGTCTCCCGAGATGCTGGGAGGCATCCACCATTGTGCTCAGCTAATTTCTGTACTTTTTTGTAGAGATGGGATTTCACCATGTTGCCCAGGTTGGTCTCAAACTGCTGGGCTCAAGCGATCCTCCCGCTCTGGCCTCCAAAAGTGCTGGGATTACAGGCATGAGCCACCACTTCCAGCCTATGAAAACTATTAAGATGCAGTGGCTCACGCCTGTAATCCCAGCTCTTTGGGAGGACAGGGCAGGCGGATCACTTGAGGTCAGGAGTTCAAGACAAGCCTGACCAACATGGTGGTACCCCGTTTCTACTAAAAATACAAAAATTAGGCCGGGCGCGGTGGCTCAAGCCTGTAATCCCAGCACTTTGGGAGGCCGAGACGGGTGGATCACGAGGTCAGGAGATCGAGACCATCCTGGCTAATACGGTGAAACCCCGTCTCTACTAAAAAATACAAAAAACTAGCCGGGTGAGGTGGCAGGCGCCTGTAGTCCCAGCTACTCGGGAGGCTGAGGCAGGAGAATGGCGTAAACCCGGGAGTCGGAGCTTGCAGCGAGCTGAGATCCAGCCACTGCACTCCAGCCTGGGTGACAGAGCGAGACTCGGTCTCAAAAAACAAAAACAAACAAACAAACAAAAAAAAACAAAAATTAGCCAGGCATGGTGGCAGACGCCTATAATCCCAGCTACCAGGGAAGGTGAGGCAGGAGAATTGCTTGAACCAGGGAGGGGGAGGTTGCAGTGAGCCAAGACTGTGCCACTGCAATCCAGCATGGGCGACAGAGCAAGACTTGGTCTCAAAAAAAGGAAAATAAATGGACAATGCACATTATGAGAACTGGTTAAAAGGGCTGGAGTTATTTGGATGGAAAAACATATCAGGCCACAGGGTAAATAAACTTAATGAGTCTTCATGCACCTAAACTGATAGCATATAAATAAGAAATAACTCTTATTTACCTAGAAACTAGTTAAGAGCTTTACTGAATATTAAAAAAGGATTAACTGAATCTTAAACCAGAAACAGTACCTGAAGGTAGTAAAGAAAAACTGATCAATTCATTTACTGAACTTTTAAGGTTTGCTGACAGCTATGAAATGAAGTTTCCAGGTTTCAATTTCACCTCCTCACAGCCCAGCCCCTCCTGACGTACCTGTGAGAGGCTGAGTGTCTTCCTCTTGAACTATGGTCTCCACCTCAGGGCCGTACACCTCCTCGGCTGTCGGGTAGTACTTCTTGTCCTCATGCAGCACCACCTCCATCCCGGGGTGGTCATCGTCATGATCTCCTATGTCATCGTCATCGTCATCATCATCCATCTGAAAGCAAGAGGGAGAAGGAGAATCGAAGAGGCACACGCCTTTCCTGTTTGATGTCTGACCACCTCCATGAGTGACAGCACTGACTGTACATGCTGGCCAGCTTCTTATTCTGAGTTCTATGCCAGCGGGGCAGGTTCCACTCCTTTGAGACCGTTCATAAAGAGAAGACTCTAAGCCGAGGCCATGGACAGTGCTCCTGGTTCAAACTTGCCCCTTCCTGAATGTGGGCCCTTGGTCACAAGTGAGTTAAGACTGGAGAAAACAAATCACAGCACCGCCCTTTAGGGGGAAAAAAGCAACTTTCTCCAAGGGCAGAAACCAGAAGACAGAGGTAAAAACTGGGGATAAGCCCATACCTTTAACATTTTCACTTGTATCCACAGAATTGTTTTTGGAAAATAACTTTGTGATAGATAATAACAGGAGCCGGCAAGGATGCGGAGAAACTGAAACCTCACACACTGCTGATGGGAAAGAGGTGCAGCTGCTTTGGAAAATAGTTTGGCAGTTCCTCAAAATGTTCAACACAGTTACATATGACCCAGCAAGTCCACTCCTAAGTATATACCCACGACAAATGAAAACTTATGGCCACACAAAAACTTAGAAATCAGTGTTCATAGTGGCATTATTTATAACAGCCAAAAAGTGGGAACAACCAAATGTCGATGAACTGATGACTGGATAAATGAAATGTGGTCCATCCATACAAAAAATTTGGCAACAAAAACAAACAAAATACCTGTACTTGCTATAGGTATACACATGCTGCAACACAGATGAGCCTTGAAAACATGATGTGAGTAAAGAGGCCAGACTGAAAAACCTGTATATTATATGATTCCATTTATATGAAAATATTCAGAATAAGCAAATCTATACAGACAGAAAGCAGATTGCCCAGGGCTGGCAGGGTAGGTGTGGGTGGGAGGGCAATGGTTAAGGGGTATAGAGTTTTTTCTGAGATAATGAAAATGTTCTAAAATTGATTGTGATGACAGTTGCGTGACTCTATGAATACCCTAAAAGCCATTAAATTGTACACTTTACAATTAAATAACTTCAATTCTACCTCCTTACAATTAATCCATAGTCATATGCAAC
Organism: Mandrillus leucophaeus; assembly: GCF_000951045.1. Classification (NCBI taxonomy): domain Eukaryota; kingdom Metazoa; phylum Chordata; class Mammalia; order Primates; family Cercopithecidae; genus Mandrillus; species Mandrillus leucophaeus. Next base: position 1,712,347 of record NW_012103032.1, read on the forward strand.
ATTAACGAAGTCATTCTCGCTTCTGCTAAAAAGTTTTCCAAATAATCTAAGGTGGCTACCAGATCACCCTTTATGTCCTAAAACACTTACTGAGCATGTAATATGTGCTAAACTCTGTTCCAGGTGTTAGAACTAAGGCAATGAAGGAAAAAGAGGTACTACTGGAGCAAAAAATCTGCAGAGAGAGAATAACTTCTACAGGTATCTGGGGAAGAGGATTCTAGTCGGCTGATGAAACAGAATGCAAAGGCCCAAAGCCAAGAGCATGTGGCAACTTTGAGGTTTAGCAAGAAAGCCAATATGGCGAGAACGGAGCGAAGGATTGGGGAACAGGAAGCTGTGATCGCACGGGAGGCAAATACACAGGATCTTTGAGACCACTCTAAGAAATTGGACTTTACTTTTACTCTAGAGCAAAAGTAGCGGGGCAGGTGCCATTAGTATCCAGTGGGTAGAGGCCATGGATGCTGCTAAACATTCTACAACACACAGAATCCTCACAGAAAGAAGTATCTGGCCCCAATGTCAACAGTGCTGAGATGAAGAAACTCTGCACCAGGAGTTTGGAGCAGAGAAGTGATATGATCGGATTTCTGTTTTAAAAGAACCACTCCAGCCCCTATGCTGAGAATACACCAGAAACAAGGAGATTAGTTAGGGAGCTACTGCAGTAATTCAGGAAACAAAGAACAGTGACGGTGGCTTGGACTACACAGAGTAGGAACTGGGAAGGTGGTGAGGAGAGGCTGAATTCTGGATACATCACAAAGGTAGAGTCAAAACTGTTCTCTACTGAACTGAAAGGAGGTATGAGAAAAAAGAGAAGCAGCAAGGTTTTTGATCTGAGCACTGGAAAACAGCCTTGCCTTTATTGAGATGAGGAAGAAAGACTGTAAGAGCAGGTTAGGGGAGCAGGGCAGGGAAAGCTCAGTACTTAATGTGTGAGATAACGCCAGGTTTGAGATTCCCTGTCAGACATTAAGTAGAGACGCCATGTAGGAAGGTGGACATACAAACGTGACATTCAAGAGGAAAGTCCAGATTGGAGATACAAATCTGAGTCGTCGTGAATACAAGTTATTTGATAGAATGGATGAGATCCCCAGAGGAGTGAGTGTAGACAGAGAAGAGGTCTGAGAAATGGAGCTCTGGGCCTGCTGACATTTGGAGGTCAGGGAGATGATGAGGAAGCAGCAGCAAAGGCTGAGAAGGGATGTCAGTGAGGAGGAAAACCAGGAGTTCTCTGAAAGCCAGAGGAAGAGAGTATTTTAAAGAGGGAATGATCAGCTGGGTCAGATGATGCAGGCAGGTCACGTAGGATGAGGGCTGGGAACTGACCTTGGGATTTAGCAAGGCAGAGGTCACTAGTGACCTTGACAAGAGCAGTCTGTGGAATGGGAGAGGCAAAAGGATGGAAGTGGGTTTGAAAGAAAATGGAAGGAGAGGATCTGGAGACAGCAACTATGAACAACTCATTTGAGATGTGCTGCACTGCAAAGCAGGGAAAATCTGGAGGTAAATGAAGAGGAATATGGGGTCAAGAGAGAGTTTTAGGATGAAATGACATTTTTTCTGTGTATGCTGATGGGGATGAACTGGTAGACAGGGAAAACCGATGGCACAGGAGAGAGAGGGCAGAACTGCCAAAGGTCTTGAGAGGTGAGAAGGGATGGGATTAGTTTCTAGTAGACAGAAGCATGAACAAATAATTCATAAGAATGGAAGGGAAGGCATCGTATATGAGTACAGGTGTAGGCAGGTGGGTAGAGGGACTGCTGGGTGCTTGTTTTCCTTCACACAAATTACAGCATGCCAACCTCTTCCTTAAGAACACAAAACCCTCCAGTGGTAAGACTGGCTACCTCCTACCATCTTACACTCTACTTCTACTAAAGTGGCCTAAGATTACATTAGCTCTTTTGGCAGCCACATATATCTTACTGGTGGTGGCTCCAAAATAGCTATCAAGCCAGTTTTCTACTGCCCCATACTGCTGAATATATTATGAATCTAACTGCAGGATTTTATATAATCATTTCTGACTGCCTGTAATTACCTCTACCGAGTCTACAGTAGCTCAACAAGTCTAAAATAAAACTAAACCAATATTCTTTTATCATTGTTTTTTTAAATTTTTAATTTTTTTAATTTTTTTGAGATGGAGTTTCACTGCAATCTCTACCTCCTGGGTTCAAGAGATTCTCCTGCCTTAGGCTCCGGAGTAGCTGGGGCTACAGGTGCATGCCACCATGCCCAGCTAATTTTTGTGTTTTTTTTTTTTTTTTTTTGAGACGGAGTCTCGCTCTGTCTCCCAGGCTGGACTGCAGTGGCCAGATCTCAGCTCACTGCAAGCTCCGCCTCCTGGGTTCACACCATTCTCCTGCCTCAGCCTCCTGAGTAGCTGGGACTACAGGCGCCCGCCACCTCACTCGGCTGGTTTTTTGTATTTTTTAGTAGAGACGGGGTTTCACCGTGTTAGCCAGGATGGTCTCGATCTCTTGACCTCATGATCCGCCCGTCTTGGCCTCCCAAAGTGCTGGGATTACAGGCTTGAGCCACCACGCCCGGCCAATTTTTGTATTTTTAATAGAGATGGGGTTTCATCATGTTGGCCAGACTGGTCTCAAACTCTTGACCTCAGGTCATCTGCCCACCTCAGCCTCCCAAAGTGCTGGGATTACAGACATGAGCCAATGCGCCCAGTCTTAGAATGGACATCTTTCTTTCCTGTCTCCATTACCAAAATGTATGCATCTCTGTTATATACCTCAATATAATTAAAAAAAAATAAATCTGTCCAGGCGCGGTGGCTCACACCTGTAATCCCAACACTTTGGGAGGCCAAGGCATGTGGATTGCTTGAAGTCAGGAGTTCAAGACCAGCCTGGACAACATAGTGAAACCCTGTCTCTACTAAAAATACAAAAAACATTAGCCAGGCATGGTGGCACACACCTGTAATCCCAGCTACTTAGGAGGCGGAGGCATGAGAATCGCTTGGATCTGGGAGGCAGAGGCTGCAGTGAGCCAAGATGGTGCCACTGTGCTCCTGCCTGGGCAACAGGGTGAGGCTGTCTCAAAAAAAAAAAAAAAAAAAAAAAAGAGAGAGAAAAAAGAAAAGAGGGGGCTGGGCATGGTGGCTCATGCCTGTAATCCCAGCACTTTGGGAGGCCAAGGCGGGTGGATTCTTGAGCTCAGGAGTTCGAGACCAGCCTGGGCAACATTTTGTCTCTATGAAAAATAAAAAAAATTAGCTGGGCATGGTGATGCATGCCTGTAGTCCCAGTTATTTGGGAGGCCAAGATGGGAGAATCACTTAAGCCCAGGAGGTGGAGGTTGCAGTGAGCTGAGATTGCGCCACTGCACTCAAGCGGGGCAACAGAGTGAGATCTTGTCTTAAATAAAAATAAGTAAGAGCGAGATGAAAAGAGCAATATATTTGCTTTACCTCATCAAGATCTTTGGTCTCTCTACCCAATTCATCGTCATCTTCATCAGAATCAAGCTCTGGTCCAATATAATTCCCAAACTCATCATATAAGTCGGTGTCCATGATGCTAAAATTCAAGGAAAGGAGTTAGATTCTGGCAAAGTAATCACGGCCTCCATGTGGTGGCCCCACCTACCTAGTCTTATGGTTGGCCATACCCCTTTCAGAACATGCCTCCTCCCAGTGACATCAATCTACTGAAGGCTCCTCCCAAAGACCAGTACTTTACCCAAGTCTCTGCCCTACTTGTCTCTATTTATGTAGTCTTCCCTCCACATTTTTTTTTTTTTTTTTTTTTGGTTTCAAGCAGAGTTTAATAGGCAAGAAGGAAAGAAGACAGAAGGAAGAAGTTCCCCACTACAGAGATGGGGCGGGGTGCTCCAAAGCCAAAAGAGGAGGTCCCCTTCCTCCACTTCTTTAATACCAAATTTAATTTTAAAATAACTCAATGTCAAAAAGTGGCAAGAATAGGACAAACAACTTACTTTTTCCTAAATGATTTGAAAGTGAGCTGTTGACACAGTGGCTCATCACCTCCTAATACTTTAGTGTAAGGGTGTGCAAACTCTGGCCTGTGGCCAAATCTGGCCTCTCCAGGTAGTTTCTGCATGGCCCTCTAGCTAAGAATGCTTTTCAACATTTTTAAATTGTCAAAAGAAAAATATTTCACAATACATGAAAATTAATTATAAGGAATTCAAATGTCTGTGTCTACTTAAAAAATTTCATTGGGAGGCCTGGCGCAGTGGCTCACACCTGTAATCCCAGCACTTTGGGAGGCCAAGGCGGGCAGATCACCTGAGGTCAGGAGTTCGAGACCAGCCTGGTCAACATGGCAAAACCCTGTCTCTACTAAAAATACAAAAATTAGCTGGGTATGGTGGCATATGCCTGTAATCCCAGCTACTCAGGAGGCTGATGTAGGAGAATCCCTTGAACCCAGGGGGTGGACGTTGCAGTGAGCTGAGGTGGCACCACTGCACTCCAGCCTGGGAGACAAAACGAGACTCCATCTCAAAAAAAAAAAAAAAAAAAAAGGTTCACTGGAAAACAGCCATGCATATTCATTTACATCATCTACAGTTGCCTTTACACTGTAATAACAGAGTTGAGTAGTTGGGACTGAAACCATATGGCTCACAAAGCCTAAAATACTATCCAGTCCTTAACAGAAAAAGTTTGCCAACCTCTCCCTCACCTTGTGTGATTCCTACAAACAGGAACATTCTTCTACATAACCACAACACAACCATCAAAATCAGAAAATTAATATTCACACATTACTACCACCTAATTTACAGATCCCATTCAAGTTTCACAGATTGTTCCAATATGTTTCACAGATTGTTCCAATAATATCTTACACGCCCAAGGATCCAATCCAGGATCATGTTTGCATTTGGTTGTCATGTCTTTAGTCTCTTTGGATTTACAATCTTCAGTCTTTCCTTCCAAGGACTGTCGTGACATCCTTAAGGATGTCCCTTGATTTGAGGTTGTCTGTTACCTTATGATAATATTCAGGTTATGTGTTTTAGGCAGGAATATCATAGAAGTGATGCTGTGAGAACATGTGAGAACTGTGGTTCTCAAAGCATTTCCTATCAGGTGATACATGATTTCAATTTGCCTCATTGGTGGTAACGTTAACTTTGATCACTTCATTAAGGTGATGTTTGCCAGGCCTCTCTATTGTAAAGTTACTCATTTTCCCTTTGTAAGTAAGTAGTGTTTTGTGGGTTTTTTCCACTTCAATTATTGAAATTCTATTCAAAGAAACAGTTCAAATGCCACCACCTCCCTCAAGCTTTCCTAGCTCCTCAATTTCTCATTCCCCTATCCTACTAGAGCTTTTTGCACCTTTATCAGTGTTTAATTTTGTCTTAAATAGTAGTTAACTGGCTGGGTGCAGTGGCTCACACCTGTAATTCCAGCACTTTGGGAGAGCAAGGTGGGCAGATCACGAGGTCAGGAGATCGACACCATCCTGGCTAACACAGTGAAACCCCATCTCTACTAAAAATACAAAAAATTAGCCAGGTGTGGTGGCACGCACCTGTAGTCCCAGCTACTCAGGAGGCTGAGGCAGGAGAATCACCTGAATCCAGGAGGCAGAGGTTGCAGTGAGCTGAGATTGCACCACTGCGTTTTAGCCTGGGCGACGGAGCAAAACTCTGTCTCAAAATAAATAAATAAATAAACAAACAAATAGTAGTTAACTGTACTAATTACCATCACCAACTATAGTTTATAAGCAATAAAGAACAGACTAGAGCATCAGGGCTCTGGAGTTAGAAGACTTAGATTCAAATTCTAACTTTGCCACTAACAACTATGTAACTTCAGGTAAGTTGCTTCATCTCTCCAAACCTGATTCTTATTCCTCAACTGGAAAATGGAATGAATAATCCTCACTGAATAAATGTTTACGAGGATTACAAAAAACACCCTGTGTAAAGAATTTACCAGAGTCCCAGGCTCAATAAACAGCTAGCATTATTTTTTGCCATCCTTGATCATGAGAACCCTGTGTTCCATGCATCTGCTTCTTCCCTTCACTTCTTTTATGACACTAAATTTAATTTTAAAATAATACCAAAAAGTGGCAAGAACAGTACAAATAACTTTCTTTTCCCCAAATATCTGACAGTAAGCTGCTGACACAATGCCTCTTCAGCTCCTAATACTTTAGGGCAAGAATTCACAAACTCTGACCTGTGGCCAAATCTGGCCCCTCCACCTGTTTTTGCATGGTCCTCCAGCTAAGAATGCATTTTACTTTTTTATTTTTTTGAGACAGAGTCCCACTCTGTTGCCCAGGCTGGAGTGCAGTGGCACCATCTTGACTCACTGCACCTCCACCTCACAGGTTCAAGCGATTCTCCTGCCTCAACCTCCCAAGTAGCTGGGATTACAGGCACCCACCACCTCAGTTGGCTAATTTTTGTATTTTTAGTAGAGATGGGGTTTCACCACATTGGCCAGGCTAGTTTCGAATTCCTGACCTCAGGTGATTCGCCCGCCTCGGCCTCCCAAAGTGCTGAGATTACAGCTGTGAGCCATCGCACCCAGCTGCATTTTACATTTTTAAATAGTTGAGAAAAAAGTACCAATGCTAACACAGTCAACAGCCAAGACAGCACCTTGCATAAGTAGAAACTGGATAAATGTTAACTGAATGGGATGTTTAATTTTAAGATGCTGATATTTCTTGGATTAGACTGATACCTCCACCTCCCTCAATGCCATCTGCTGGGTGCTGAATGTAGGGAGAGAATCGGAGCTCCAAGGACCAATAACTAAATGTAAATTATGGAAACTTTCACATGCATACAGATTCTTTTTACTTCCAAAAAGCTATTATCGCATTTATGCTTATCTCATTCTCCCAAGACCCCAGTCAAGCGCTTGAAGAAATTATTTATCTATTTATTTTATATATATTTTTTGAGACAGAGTTTTGCTCTTGTTGCCCAGGCTGGAGTACAACGGGACGATCTTGGTTCACTGCAACCTCCGCCTCCTGGGTACAAGAGATTCTCCTGCCTCAGACTCCCGAGTAGCTGGGACTACAGGCGTGCACCACTACACCCGGCTAATCTTTTTGTATTTTTAGTAGAGAGGGGGTTTCACCATTTTGGCCAGGCTGGTCTCGAACTCCTGACCTCGGGTGATCCGCCCGAGTCTGCCTCCCAAAGTGCTAGGATTACAGGCGTGAGCCACTGCGCCCGGCCGATTGAAAAAATTTTTATATAAAGCTGTTCATGGAACAAGCCAAGTTCAGTTCTGCCTCAGGGCCACTGCACTTGCCATTCTCTTTGTCCAAAACGCTCTTCCCTTTGATATTTTCACCTTGTCCCTTTATTTCAATCAAGTCTCCACTAAAATGTTACCTTCTCTGTCACTCTAAAAAGTCCCCCATACATACTCTCCAACTTCCCACTTTCACTGTTTTATTGTTATTCACAAATGTTATACATTTATCACTAGCTGACTTATATCTAGTTGTTTACTGTTCATTTCCCCAACTACAGTTTAAGCAAGGGCTTGTTTTGTTCACTTAGAACAGTGCCTAGCGTAGACTAAGCCCTCAATAAGTATTTATCGAACTAATGAGTGACTCTAACATGGTACAGAGAATATAGCTGATTTGCCCACAGTTACACAAAACTAGCGACTCATGGTAACAAACCTCACTGCTGCTTCCCGCTACAATGCAGGCGCTCAAAGGGAACGTCGGAGGGAACTTGGCAGAGAACGGCTGAAGGCGGCACAGATGGAAAAGGGAATGAGCGACGGGACTGGACAGTTAGAGCAACACTCCTTCCTAGCGATACGATTTTACGGACTGAGGCTATAGAGGCAGCCCCGAAATCGAGGTGTGTGCGTGCGTGCGCGCTTCGAAAGCTTTGGGGAGGCACGCGGAGAGGATCTTCCATTATTTTTTCCGCTCCAGGCCTCAATTTACCCATCCGTAAAGCAAAAGGGGCAGATAGCATATAAAGCCTCTTCCAGATCTGACGTTCTTTAATTTCCTATCCCACCTGGAGCAACCATTCCTTGCCGCTAACCCGCTTCAACTTACCTCCCGCCTGCTCAGCTAAGCGTTCTGAGGCCGCCGCCGGAGAACGCGCTTCCGCCCCACGCCAAAGAAACGTCTGCGCCCGCCGCCAGGAAGGACCCCGCAGACGCCGCTGTCGCCTTTCTGCCCGGGAGGACAACCCTCCGCCTGAGGACCAGTTCCGAGGTATGCCCTCGCGGAGACAGGAACTGGCAAGGCGGAGTAGCTGGTCCCCAAGACGAGTAGCCCAAGACGTGGGCTGCTCCAAAGAGGGTGAGACCTGAGGATGAACGAATCTGATCAGGCGCCTTGGGACTACCCTGAAATGGAGGGCCTTCCGGCAGATCACGTGGCCAGGCTGTTAGCGCAGTTGCTGGGCAACCACAGCTGCGGGAGTGGTCTGCGCGGGGCTGCCCTCATGTTGACTTATCAGGGGATCTCCAAAGAAAACAAGGGGACCAAGGACGGGGCTGCTGGGGTGAAGGTCCAGGAGGCTGAGTAAGGGGACAGAAGGGTTAGTAAATGCCTGGGGAGGGCTGAGAACTGGACACTTGAGTTCGGTTACTGGCCAGCCCAGCCCCTTCTTGGCGTTCAGATTCCCCACGTTGGGGTAGGGTGTCTGTGGGATTGGTTGGGGACCTCCTGCTTCCTTGCGCTAGGGCTGTTGGTGATGACCCCGCCACAAAATCTAACTCAACTCACTAGGAGTTTGCAGTTCAGAGAGGTCCCACAACAAGTAAATGCCAGAGCCACAACTAGAACCCACGTAGAGAATCTCTCTGCAGGTGGCTCACGCCTGTAATCCCAGCACTTTGGGAGGCCGAGGCGCGCGGATCACTTGAGGTCGGGAGTACGAGACCAGCCTGGCCAACATGATGAAACCCCGTCTCTCCTAAAAATACAAAAATTAGGCGGGCGTGGTGGTGCACGCCTGTAGTCCCAGCTCCTCGGGAGGCTGAGGCACGAAAATTGCTTGAACCCCGGAGGCAGAGGTTGCAATGAGCCGAGATCATGCCACTGCACTCCAGCCCGGGTAACAGAGCAAGACCCTGTCTAAAAAAAAGAAAAGAATATCTCTGTAGAAATCAGTCAGCCTCAGATACGCAGAAGCTACAGAAGTACAGTGGTAGAACTAAAGACATTGCCCAGGTACCTAGGGACCTCTGTTCCAGCCCTGGGCTGGACAGAGGGATTTGGGATCGGGTCATTGAGCTCCTTCCTCTGCCCCTTCTGCTTGATTTCCTGCTCAGTCATTGCGTGTGGTTTGGGTGAAAGTCTCCTTCTTCACTGAAGACATTCAATGAAGAATGAAACTTTATCCCTGAGCTCAAAGGTACCTAACAAGAGTTCTGCTTTTGTGTGAGGTCCCCTGTTGAAACGACTTGCTGTTGAACAATCCTATGGGGGAAGAGTGAAGGAACTGAATTCTGAGATCCAAATGCCTCCTCGACTGAAGCACCAAAATTAAAAGTATTTTTAGAGGCACAGAGCAAAATTAAGACAGAACTCCAAATTGAAAGTCAGGACTCTGTATTCTATTTTCAGCGACAAGTCTTGTGTAAGTCCTCACTGTGAAATTCAACTTGTCTGCATAAAATAGAAAACCAGATTTTTGTAACACCTCCCAGTGTGAGTGACATAATGTCCAGGGTGCTTTGGGGTCATTTGTGTTCTGGCGCATAATCCAATAACCCTCTTTCCCCTGATATTGACCGTCCACTGACGTGTATTCCCTTTGCCTTCCCGGGCACAGGCCATGGAAAGGAATGACATTATCGACTTCGACGCTTTGGAGAAAGAGCTGCAGGCTGCACTCACTGCTGATGAGAAGTACAAACGGGAGAATGCTGCCAAGTTACGGGCAGTGGAACAGAGGGTGGCTTCCTATGAGGAGTTCAGGTTGGCTCACTGCCATTTTTCTCAGGCCCTCCTGTTATGGTGGACTATAGTAGTTAACCCTGAAAGCAAACCATTCTGGGCCCCACCCTCTACTATTTGATCTTATGCAATTTCCTTAACTTCTCTGAGTCTCAATTATTTATCTGTAAAACAGTAACTGTTATAATTAAATGAGTTCTTGCACATAAGACTGAGCAAGTGTCTGATACATGTGAAGTGCTTGAAAGCAGTCAGCTATCGCTGTGGTTATTGTTATTATTATGGCCATATTGGTCTGTAACAGGTTCATCCTATACCATGCAAAGTCTAGCTGCCTCACGCCCACAGACACAGCATTAAGTCCATTGCTTAGTTTCTGTCCTTTGCCCACAGGGGTATTGTCCTTGCATCACATCTGAAGCCACTGGAGCGGAAGGATAAGATGGGAGGAAAGAGAACTGTGCCCTGGAACTGTCACACTATTCAGGGAAGGACCTTCCAGGATGTGGCCACTGAAATCTCCCTGGTAGGTGAGGCCCTGCCTCTTTAGTCCAGCAGGATTCTCTGCCCTAAAGCTTCAATCCTGTTTTTTCATTTTGTTTTGTTTTGTTTTAACCACACATACATTGTCTTTATTTGTCATGTTAAACCTACAGATAGGCTTCTGCCTCCAATCCCAGAAAGAAAAACAGCAGATGGCGAAGCTGAGTTGAACTGGGCAGAACGAGTCAGAAAGTTGGGCTAGGAAGCTCCACTTCCCTTAGACCTTTGACTTTCATTCTCAGATCAGATTTGGGTTGCTCTGCCTCTGGGTTGTATGGTGTCTAGTGTAATGATCCTATGGCAGTGTTGAGAGAGAGACCCCGACATTCAGATCCTTGAGTTCCTTTCTCTCTTCCTGAGATTTCCAATCAACCCATCCACACGACTTACAGTTAACCTCGACTTACTCTTGAAGGCCAGAGCTATGTCTCCATTCTTGAATAGGAAAAGTCCAGTATAAATGAGAATCTCAAATCATGGCGTGGATTCCTTGGGGGCCCTCCCTGTCTCATCCCCAGCTTCCTCATCTGAAAATGAGGCCCCCAAGGACCACAGCCTTCCCAGTGCTCAGAGAGTAGTAAGATGAAGAGAGTAAGATGAAGACCGACAGGTTCTCCTCACTGTCACTGTCGCAGAGCAGCTGGAAGAGCTCCTGAGTCCCTTTCCTTCCTTTGTGATTCAGGAGAAAACCCCCCTCCAGCCCGAGACCTCTGCTGACTTCTACCGTAATTGGCGACGACACTTGCTAAGTGGGCCAGAGCGCTACCAGACTCTACTGCAGCTTGGGGGTCCAAAGCTGGGCCGCCTCTTCCAGACAGATGTGGGGTTTGGACTTCTCGGGGAGCTCCTGGTGGCACTGGCTGATCACGTGGGGCCGGCTGACCGGGCAGGGGTGCTGGGGATCCTACGCAGCCTGGCGAGCACTGGGCGCTTCACACTGAACCTGAGCCTGCTGAGCCAGGCAGAGAGAGAGAGCTGCAAGGGCTTGTTTCAGAAGCTGCAAGCCATGGGCGTCCCCAGATCCATGAAGGAGGGGCTCAGCTGGGAGGAGCAGGGTCTGGAGGAACAGTCTGGTGGGCTCCAGGAGGAGGAGAGGCTCCTGCAGGAGCTGCTGGAGCTGTACCAGGTTGACTGATGGGACAAGCTACTCTCAGAGGTCCCGGTGGTCACTGGAGGCAGTTTTTTGGTTGTTGTCTTGGGGGTTCTGCAGGACCATAATAAGAAATCCACACTTAGTTCCCTTCTCAACTTGGAATTTTCAGAGCAAAAATAGGAATCAAATCTTCCCCACTTCTCTAGTCCCTCAGTGTCTCGCTATTTTGAACTGTGTGTATCCACGGGACAGTCAAGAACTCAGGAAGTTGAAAGCAGTTTTTCCCCACCCTTACAGTCTGCCAAGCCTCTAGCCCACTGGCCTTGAGAGATGAGAGTGTGCCCAACCAAATGCTGGCTATACCAGTTACAGCCTCCACTCAGAAAAAGAAAAAAGCAAAATGTTTATGGTAAACAAACACTGATCTCCACAGCTCTTAACAAGAATGTTTATAGCCCCAAACCAATGAATGGACATGTAATCAACAAATGATCAAATGCTACCTCATTTGAGGTGTTGAATTTTCCCCTAGAGACTCAGTTCTTGTGCAGGTTGGGCCTGGGAAAGTCCCAAGCCATCAGCTCAGGTCCAGCCAGCCTCCTGAATGGCCAGATATGCAGGAGAGCGGGTTTCCTCCATTTCCCGGATTGGTGAAAGGGAAGACTTTTCCACCAGGCTGGCAGGGCAGGGCCTGGAGCACTGAGGCAGAGATTTCCCTGCCTGAGCACCTTGGCCCCTTCTCATTCCGGTTTCCTTTGACCCATTCTTGGGTGAGTGCCAATGTTCTAGAAAGGGGAGTGAAGGCCAGGTTCTAGAATGGCTTTCCCCCAAGATCGGGTCTGGAATGTTAGAAGGGCATCTTGTACATCCACTGGGCATAAATTGCCTTGCATTTGGCAACTTCCTCTGCAGGTTGTTGCTGCTTTTCCTGGCTGCATAATCCTTTCCTCATCCAGAGGCCTCAGCTCATCAGTGCTTTCTGGGAGCCCCATGAGCCTTTAATGCCTTGGTTTTGCCCTGCCCCTCTGACCCCTCACTCCTTCAGGCATGCACCTGGCCCTCACCATTGTGCTCCTGTGGGCATGGGGGGGTCTCCAGGCCTTTGAAATTGTAGAGAAGGAAAACATTTTTCAGAAGACCCCCTGCCCTGCTTTCCTGATGTTTGAAAATGCAGCCTACCTGGCCGACATGAGCTTTGAGCTTCCCTGTCACTGCAAACCCGAAGAGGTGCCAGCTGTAGTCTGGTTCTACCAAAAGCACCTAGGTAGCAGCCACACCAAAGTGCTGACGGACTTCGATGGACGGGTGCTGACGGAGGCAGCCCAGGTACGTGTGGGCAGCGACATGCTGGCCCGCTTCAGCATCCGCATGTTCAGCCTGTTGGTTTTCAGGGCTCAGCCTGAGGACTCGGGCCTGTACTTCTGCGGCACCCGCAAGGGGGACTACTTTTACGCCTATGATGTGGACATCCAGAACAGTGAGGGAATGGTGGCCACTTTCCAGGACGAGGGCCAGGAGCCCTTTGCAGATGAATACTATGGGCACCTCCATGTCTTCACCACCTTCTGGGAATGGACCCCCTGTGACCGCTGCGGGGTGCGTGGGGAGCAGTGGCGCATCGGCCTCTGCTACCTGCAGAGCCCAGACCTCTCCCCACGCTACCTCAAGGCGGTGCCTGATGTGGTGTCCTGTGGCTCAAGGGCTGTGCCAAGGAAGCTGCAGACCAAGGCCAGGGACCACACCCCTGAGCTGCTGGTTCGGAGCTGCATAGTACCCTGTGAGAAGACGAAGACCATCCGGGAGGGTGTGCTGGCCATCGTTAACTATGTGTCCAAAGTGGGCAGCCGGCCCTGGGTGCCCCAGGTGCCCATTCAGTTCCACCAGCAGAGACTGGGCCATGGACTCATCATCTCCTGTCCCGGGGCCCGGCCAGAGCATGCCGTGGCCTGGGACAAAGACCGCCAGCACCTCTACCGCACACAGTACCTGAAGGGTGTCAACAGGTCCATGAGGGTGTTCATTGACCACGGCAACCAGCTCCACATCCGCTTCACCCAGCTGGATGACCGGGGCATCTACTATTGCTGGAGGCAGGGTGTGCGAGTTGCTGGCTTCCGGCTGGGTGTGACATCTCGTGGGCGCTACCCAGCCTCATTGTCGGATCCCGAGACTCGCTCGGCTGTGGAGCTCACCCTGATAGGCTACCTGTTCATCACGGCAGTCTTCGTCACCATTCACCTCTGTCGTTGCTGCTGTTACTTATTTCAGTGTTGTCCCAACTTCTCCTCTTAGGTTCTCTCTTTCCCCAGCTCTGAAGACCAGTTGTCCTTCAATGTGTTTGTTAAATGATACCAGATGTCTCTGGGTGGGTACCCTGGGGTGGGACGTGTGGTAGGAACGTGTGGACAAATCTGTTAGTTATAGCCTGCTCCCCATTTTCATGGGCAGGTCTGGGGCCTGATCTGAGAAGTGGAGGGGCTTGAGGCTGGTGGGAGATTGGGGACTGAGGTCAGGATGGAAGTAGTTAGGGTACACATGTTTCCTGACTTCACACTTAGGTCAGAGAAGGAAGGCGTGAACTCAGATTTATCCAGTGGTAAACACTGAGCAGTGTTGAATCGTGTTTGAGCTGCTTTACTTTCTTGCCTCTGAGGATTGTACTGGTTGAGTTGCAGGTAGCAGGGAAAGGAAGGAGGAAGAGAGTGGAGGGAGCTGCTGTATGTCCTCTTTGGCTGCGGGTGGGATTTGGTGAGGGCATGGGCTCCAGAGATGATCAGTAATAGGAAGTGAGTTGGTCTTGTCAAAGGTTACATCTTGGCCCCAGTCCCACCCTCTCATAAACAGATCCGAGTCCACTCTGGGGAAGGGCGCAGCATGTGTCTTTATTTTTCCTCAGCGACTAAAGGCAGCAGCAGTGCCCTGAAGATTAGCAGCAGCAGCAGCAGCAGGTGGCAGGAAGGAGTGGAGGGAAAGGACACCAAGTCTTGGGGAGGGGGAAGGACCCTTCTTCAGCCTTAGAGGGGAGAGGAGAACCCTGAAGTGGGCCCTCCCAGTCCCATTTCTGGGCACAGATCCCACCAGTCTGCTTACCAGTCTGCTCAGTTAAAAAGCAGAGTGGGTGCACTGGGGTGGACATGTCAGCCCTGAGCACCCGGCCTCCAGGCTGCAGGAATATGAGCCAGTGTCTTCGTTTTGCTCGTGCTTGTTTTACAAATTGTAAAATATGGTGCTACCTAAAATACTGGGTACATTTTGTGTGTGAGTAAGAAGGGACCGCAAGAGGCCCTTGGCTTAGGGAAAAGCAGCCGCTCACTATGGGGTGGAGAGGGTCAGACGTGTGGCAGTGGCTTACTGGGGTCAAGAAGCAGCAATCCCAGGGGCTCAGAGGCTGGGGTGGCCTGGGATGACACAGCAAGGAAGAGGCTTTTAGAACTGGAACAAAGTCATGCCCTGCCCCCATGGATACATCCCCTTTCTCTCCTTTTTCAGCATCTTCAAGAGGGTAAGTCACTTCCTTAATTCCCACAACCCAGAGGCCAAGTGCAACTGGTCACCCACACCCCCTACTTGGATGTCTAGCGCCATCCCAATTGCCTCCTCCACCATCTCTACCAGCATCCCTTCCAGTCTGCACGGGGCAGTCCTCCTGGGCTTGACCTCTCTGTACCCACCACTGGGGACCAGGCAGCCCCCCTGTATCCCTCCCAGCACCCCATCCCTCTCCACGTACACGACAGATCCCCCAAGTGCTGAGAATCAAGCTCCCACCTGCCCACAGCACGCCCACAGACAGGGTCCCTGGATGGCAGCTCAGGTGGACTGAGACACTTGAGTCATCGCTCAGGAGGTCCCTCTGGGATCTGGGCAGGTGACTGCCCCATGTGGCAGGACATCCCCACCCATCTTAGACTGATCAGGATCAGTCTAGAAGAGCAACCCTCTGAGCTGGGCATGGTGGCTTGAGCCTGTAATCCCAGCTACACAGGAGGCTGAGGTGGGAAGACTGCTTGAGCCCAGGAGTTCAAGGTCAGCCTGGGCAGCATAGGAGACCTCGCCTCATAAAAACCAAAAAACAAAACAAGCCTCTGGCCAAAGATACCTTGTCTGTGGGGCCTTCCCTTTCCTGTCTGAGTCTCAGTTTTCCTCCAGCAGCCTGAGGAAACTCAAAGGCACAGTTCCCAGATACCCTAAGAGAACCTCCAGCTCTAGCAACAGTTTCCATAACAACAGGTATCAGGGATGTGGAGGGCGATGTAGTAGGTCCCCCCCCCACCCTCCTCCCCTTCTCTCCTTCCTCCTCATTCTAACCCAAGCTGCTGGCTATGCCCCTCCAGACTGCCCCTTGGGGGTGAGTTTCTTGTTAGTTGGAGTTGCTGGGTGCTGGGTGGGTGCCGTCTGGCAGGCCTAATACTGACGGAGCCTAGGGCAGCAAGCTGGCCTAGGGATAGAGGAGGGAGGGGAGCAGCTGGGGTGGCGGGGAGCTCAGGTCTGGGGAAATGCACCAGCAGAGGTGGAGCAACTATCCTGCTTCTGCTCGGGCTCCTCATGAGATGGGGCAGAGGCCAACAGGTGGGTCCTGCCTCACATCACATCCTTGTGCTCCTGCTTGGACTCTTTAATGACCTGCAGGGGACAGGGAACATGCACAGTGCAACAGTTAGGAGTTCACGCAGACCCCAGGTCCACCACCATGAAGCTGTGTAACCTTGGGCAAGTCCCCCGCTTCCCAGGTCTTTCTTTTCTTGACAGTAACCACAGCTGCCTTGCGTGGTGGTCAGAGCGGGTGGTGAGATAACACTGGGAAAGCATTTAGCATCGTGCCTGGCATGTAGTAAGCTGCTGCAGTAAGATGAGCTCCCACTGTGGTTGAAGTGGCCTGGAGGATACGCCAAATCCCCTCTTCCCATTCCCCTGGTAGTTTCCTTTTACTAAGCTGGAAATGGAAAGCCGTCCCCATCTCCATCTGTCTCCGCTAGAGTTGGAAGTGAAAGCTGCTAACTTTAATTCTCTTTTTATTGCTGGCAAGCCAGGCCCCCGAGTTTGAGGGTGAGAAAGAGACAGCGTGTGTTGGGACCCAATCTAGTGGCTTTGGTACCAAGGCTCCCCTTAGAACAGCCTATGGAGGGACTGAGGAAATGGAATTACATTCAGGTTCCTTGCTCTCCTCCAGAATTCCTTGGGGGCTCCTGGGAGTTACTGGGGACCTTCTATGTGCCAGTCCCAGGCTTTCCTCCACGGCCTGGCCTTGAAAATCCCTGGGGCCAGCCAGAGCCTGACAGGGCCTGAATCCCTCCGTACCTCTCCATCCCGCATCTCCACGGTCTTCACCACGATGTTCCTCTTGAGGTGGCCTTCTGACACAGACTTGGTGTCCAGGCTGGTTTCTGCAGATGTGAGGAGAGGAGGCCTCTCATGGACTTTCAGGGCGTGAGTCATCCTCTCCCACGCCCGGCTTGCCCATCGCACCCCCCCATCATGAGTATGAGAACCTATGCAACTGGGCAGAGAGAGCCTAGGCTCTTCCAAACGGGCTGGAGAGCCCCCAAATCCCAATAGTGCTGCTGCCCAAGTCGTGGCTGCTCTGTCCAGTTAGAGTCCTGGCTGCTCTGTCTTCTGGCCTGGCTTCATTTCAGCCCCTCTGCAAGTCCTGGCCTGGCACCTGGGTTTCTGAAAATCCAGCACGGCATCGAGGAAGGACATACAGGCTTTGAAATCAGGAGACCAGGTGGGGCGTGGTGGCTCACGCCAGTAATGCCAGCACTTTGGGAGGCCAAGACGGATGGATCACCTGAGGCCAGGAGTCCGAGACCACCCTGGCCAACATGGTGAAACCTCTACTAAAAATACAAAAAATAGGCCAGGCATGGTAGCTCACACCTGTAATCCCAGCACTTTGGGAAACCTAGGCAGGTGGATCGCCTGAGGTCAGGAGTTCGAGACCAGCCTGACCAATGTGGTGAAACCCTGTCTCTACTAAAAATACAAAAATTAGCCGGGTATAGTGATGGGTGCCTGTAGTTCCAGCTACTCAGGAGGCTGACACAGGAGAATCACTTGAACCTGGGAGGCGGAGGTTGCAGTGAGCTGAGATCACACCACTGCACTCCAGTCTGAGCAACAGAGTAAGACTCTGTTTCAAAAAAAAAGAAGAAAAGAAAAAAGAAAGAAAGAAAGAAAAATTAGCCAGGTGTGGTGGCTCACACCTGTAATCCCCACTACTCAGGCGATTGAGGCCCAAGAATTGCTTGAACCTGGGAGGTGGAGGTTGCAGTGAGCCAAGATTGCACCACTGTACTCCAGCCTGGGTGACAGAGGAATGCTCTGTGGAAGGAAGGAAGGGGAGGGGAGGGGAGGGAAGGAATTAGGAGACCAGAGCTCAAGAAGTCCCAACTTGGTCAGGCGCGGTGGCTCAAGCCTGTAATCCCAGCACTTTGGGAGGCCGAGACGGGTGGATCACGAGGTCAGGAGATCGAGACCATCCTGGCTAACACAGTGAAACCCCGTCTCTACTAAAAAATACAAAAAAAAAAAACTAGCCAGGCGAGGTGGCAGGCGCCTATAGTCCCAGCTACTCGGGAGGCTGAGGCAGGAGAATGGCGTAAACCTGGGAGGCGGAGCTTGCAGTGAGCAGAGATCCGGCCACTGCACTCCAGCCTGGGCGACAGAGTGAGACTTCATCTCAAAAAAAAAAAAAAAAAAAAAAAAAGCCCCAACTTAGCCACCAACCAGCCACATGACTCTGGGCAAGTTAATTGACCTCTCCCAGCCTCAGGTTCCTCATCTGTAAAATAAGGATGATGGGGCCTACTTCTGTAGGTGGGAGAGAGGAGACAATTAACTAAAATAAAGGCTGTTAAACATATGGCACATATTAGTGCTCAATACACATAGGTCCCTTTCCTGTCCCCTTTCCTCTTTCCTACTTCTCTCTGCCACTTATCTGTACCTTAGTGACCTGTGACTATCTAGGATTTGGCAGTATTACCTCTACTAGTCAGCCTGGTTAACTTTTCCGATGCTGAATTAAGCCCTGGGACATGCATATCTAGTGGTCCTAAATATTCTAGCCCAGAAGAAGAGGAATTTTGTTCTTTAGCTAAGAATCATTTGAGGGCCACATGCAAGTAAAAAGTAATTTAGCTCTTCCCGCCACCTCAGAGGGAAAAATATAACATGTCACATTCACTAATATTTAACATTAAGAGCAGGGAACATAAAACTGTATTCACTGCAAGAGCAGCGGTCCTGAGGGAAAAATCCTGTGGACTGAGTCAGCACTGAGCTGAGCCATGGAGCCTCAGGGATGAAAGAATAAAGCAGAGAGCCTGGCCCTCAGGCACAGCGAGACCCAAGGGGCCCTCCCAGTGACGGGAAGAGGTGAGACAGAGGCTGCTGCTTGCTCAGAGGCCCCAGAGCAGCTCAGCTGCGCACCCAAGGACTCACCACCTTTACCACTAACCAGCTCTGCCGGTTTAATGTAAATTACTCTGTACCACCTCCTGGCCTGGGCACTGCGGTTCCTGGGAAAATGTTGCAGTCCAGGCCCTTTAGGGGAACCCTGGGAGGAGGGAGCTCAGTAGGATTAGGAGGATGAGGTGCGTTAGGCTCACTCCCTGTCAAGCTGGGCAAAGCGCCGTGTCTGAGAGGCAGGCAGCTAACCGCGAGCTGGCGGTGCTCCATTTACAATCTGGTGAGCCTGTATTGGTATAACTCGTATTGTGAGGCTTTTGAGATGTCTTGTGACCTTGTGATTTTCCCCGTCTTTGGTGCTTTTGCCCCCTGTAGTGACAAGCAGTTAAAAAAACAAAAACAGAAAACACTCAGAAGGGCAGTGCTTGCTCAGGGATCTGCAGACAGGGCAGATGTCGAGATCTCACCCAGTTCTGCTGTGGAATGGGATGCAGGGAGGGGAAGAGGGACCCAGGGCCTAGCAGGACAGGGGCAGCGGCAAGCCTCGCCTAGAAGTACCCTGGGGTGATAGGCTCTGGCTAGGAGTGCTGCGGTGTCACGAAGGCCCCCAGGGAGAGCGTGGATCCCTTTGCCCTGGTCCTCAGTCCCAGTCCGGAGCAACCTACAGGCCCTGGAGGAGGGGGCAGGACTCCAGTGCCCTTCCCACGAGACCCTGCTCTACTGACCTCGGATCTGCAGGTTGGAGAAGGTCTGCACAGGAATGGTGATCCTGAAAGAAAGCAGAGGGAAAGGGCTGCCCAGGCTGCCTGGGACACCCCTAGGCTGGGTCTTGGTCCAGGGCCATCATGACAACTTAAACACCCTTTTGGTTGCCAGGAAAGTCTAACTCCATCTCCTAGCTTTCCCCAGCAGCCAACATGATATCTGGAATTCCAAAAGCCTGCAAGGGGCTTGAGTGTTATCTGGGAGGGGCGCATGTCTATCTGAAGGAAGATGGAAGAGGGAGGAGAAAGTGGTGAAAAACGTTCCAAGGAGGCAGAAGAAATGGGTGAGGTGCGGAGTCCAGTCTTGGCTGGGAGGATGGGGAGTAAGCCTCTTAGTTTGGAGGGTGACCCAAGTCCTTGGCCTTGAGGCCTATTCAATATTGGTTGAATCCATCCATCCATTCATTCATCAAACATCTAGTGACTGCCTGCTGTGTGTGAGGCAGGCACTGTGCTGGGCATTGAGGTGGGAAGGGATCTGGACACAAGGCTGAAAAAGACTCAGTCTCTGAAGGGGGCAAGGGGAGCTCTACGGAGAGGCCACAGGGAGACGTCCCCAGGGCTGTGATCAGGGCTCACCGGTTCTCCTCGCCCTCCAGCAGCTTCCTGTAGGTGGCGATCTCGATGTCCAGGGCCAGCTTGACGTTGAGCAGCTCCTGGTACTCCTGCAAGTGGCGGGCCATCTCGTCCTTGAGGCTCTGCCCCTCTTCCTCCAGCCGCGCCAGCGCCTCTTGGTAACTGGCCGCCTCCCGCGCGTGGCGCTCCTCCTGCTCGCGCATCTGCCTCTCCAGGGACTCGTTCTGTGGGATGGAGCAGGCCAGTCCCGCGGAGCCCCGACCCGACTTGGCGAGGCTTCCAGGCCCCGCCCCCGGCCCCAGGCCCCTCCTCTAGCCCGGGAGTAACGTTCGGGCCCCGCCCTCGACCCAGGTCCTCGCCCCGGTCCTTCTCCCCTGGCATCTCCTGGGGTGGCCGTCCTCGCTCTGCCTGTCCCCGTCCTGCCCTGGCCGCGCTCACCGTGCCTCGCAGAGACTCCAGGTCGCAGGTCAAGGACTGCAACTGGCGCCTGTAGTCGTTGGCCTCGTGCTTGGCCTGGCGGAGCAGCTCCGCGTTGCGGGCAGCAGCGTCTGTCAGGTCTGCAAACTAGATGGGGAGAGGGGCCATAGACTGAGGGCGGCCTGGGGCCGCGGGGCTGCGGGTGGAGGACACATATAGGGGACTGTGTGGGCCCATGGGCAGGCACAGGCTCTGGAAAATCAGGGAGGTGACCAGCACCCCAGTCAACCCCAGGACGTTGGCCCTGGCTGGGACTTTTCCCAACAACTGTGACCCATGGATGCGGGCAAGGTAGCGGCTGCCAGACCTCAGCACTTAGCACAACACTTGGTCAGCAAGCGAATGAATGAATAGTGCCACAGAATCCAGAACCTTCCACACTGACAGCTGTATCTGTGGGACCGAACGCTGTCGTCTGCCACAGTGGACAGTGGGTTTCGGCGAGCGAAGCCCTGGGTGTTTTTTTTTTTTTTGTTTTTGTTTTTGTTTTTGTTTTTTTTGAGACGGAGTCTCGCTCTTGTAGTCCAGGTTGGAGTGCAGTGGCACAATTTCGGGTCACTGCAACCTCTGTCTCCCAGATTCAAGCAATTCTTCTGCCCCAGCCTCCCAAGTAGCTGGGATTACACAGGTGTGTGCCTCTGCGCCCGGCTAATTTTGTTTTGTTTTGTTTTTTCTTTTTTTCTTTTTTTTTTTTTTTTTTTTGAGACCGAATCTCGCTCTGTCTCCCAGGCTGGAGTGCGGTGGCGCGATCTCCACTCCACTCACTCCACAACACTCACTCCACTCACAGCTCCGCCTCCCGAGTTCACGCCATTCTCCTGCCTCAGCCTCCCGTGTGGCTGGGACTACAGGCGCCCGCCACCGCGCCCGGCTAATTTTTGTATTTTTAGTAGAGACAGGGTTTCGCCATATCAGCCAGGCTAGTCTTGAACTGCTGACCTCAGGTGATCCGCCTGCCTCGGCCTCCCAAAGTGCTGGGATTACAGGTGTGAGCCACCATGCCTGGCCTCACCCTGGGTTCTAATAGCCCTTTCTCCCCCCCCTGCAGGGAGGTCCTCCCAGCTCCATTGGGCCTTCACCCTGCTCAGACGCCAGTGGCTTCTACTACTTACACTCCTCAGCTAGGTGCGCTGGCTAGGCCAGCATCTTCGGGCTCTGCCTCTCTGTGCTTTTCTGGCTCCAGGCTCTGTCCTCCACCAGAAATGGCCCTCCCTTCTTCTCTTCCTGTCCACAGCCTGCCTGTCCTGCCTAGCCCAAATGCCCCACCTACAGCGTCTTACCTGGCTCCCACACTACATATAAGCTCCGAGCTGTGGTGTTCTCTACGGGCACTATGTTTGGGTGCACATCAACATCACACCTTCCAGCTCAGACACCTCTCTGTGTCCTGAGGGGGTGCCTGGCATACGGTAGAGGCTCAGTAACCCAAAACAGACTGGCAGAGGCATGGAATGCAGGCTCCCAAGTGAGATGGGCTAGAGTTGGAAATCCAACTCTACCACTTAGGAGCTGTGTGACTTTGAGCAAATTAGTTAACCTCTCTGGACTTCAGCTCTCTCATCTGTCAAAGAACAGCACCTACTTCATAGTGGGGTAATGCATGAAAAGCACAGAGCTTAGCACAGAACAGTATCAGCTACTACTAATAATAGCAATAGTAGCAGTAATAATAACAGGCACTTTTGAAAGCAGTAGTGCCTGTGTGGCCCTGAGCAAGTCATCTCACTTCTCTGGTGAAGGTCAGTCACCTGGAGAGGATATTCTCCCAGCTTCTTCCACCCTCCTTCCCCCATTCTCTTGTATGGAGCAAGAAGGGCTGCCTAGAGGAGGCAGGCTGGCCCACAGGCAGGGCTACCTTGGAACGGTACCACTCCTCAGCTTCATGCATGTTGCTGGACGCCATTGCCTCATACTGCGTGCGGATCTCTTTCAGGGCTGCGGTGAGGTCTGGCTTGGCCACGTCCAGCTCCACATGGACCTGCTGTCGGGCCAGCTGCTCCTGGAGTTCCCGAACCTCCTGGCCAGGGTGAGCGAAGGGGTACCAGGCCTCAGGGTACAGGCCACAGCTGCAGTTCCTCACAGCATCGTGTCCCCTTCTTCCTGCCCTTCGGCCAGGGGTTAGAATGTTCTCTCATCTCTTTCTGTCTCCCTTACTGCCTTTCTCTCTGTCTTTCACTTCCTGTCTCTACCCGCCAATCTCTGTTTCTCTCCTCTCTCTGAGTGTGTCTCTCAGAGACTGCAAGGGGCTTGAGTGTTATCTGGGAGGGGCGCGTGTCTATCTGAAGGCAGATGGAAGAGGGAGGGCAAAGTGGTGACAAAAGTTCCAAGGAGGCAGAAGAGATGGGGAAGGTGAGGAGTCCAATCTTGACTGGGAGGATGGGGAGTAAGCCTGTTAAGCCTTGGACACAGGACAGCCTCTCTGTCTCTGTCTCTCCCTCTCTCAGTTGCAGTCTCTGTGTGGAGCTTTTCTTCCTCTGCCCTGGCCTCACCTCCTCGTGGATCTTCCTCAAGAACCGGATCTCCTCCTCCAGTGACTCAATCTTCCTCTCCAGATCCAGACGGGCCAGGGTGGCTTCATCTGCTTCCTGGAGTGGCAGGAGGGGTGAGGAGTAGAGGGCCACTCGGGCCCCAGGCTCCTCCTCCCCATTGCTCAGCCTTGCCTTACCCCTCCTTCTGGGTCAGTGGGGAGCAGCACATTGCTCTGGAGGGCTGAGCTTGGGGGCTGTGTTTGGGTGAGTGGCCATGAACCCTTGCCTCCCTCCCCTGCCCCTCCCCTCCACCTCCCTGACCTGTCTATAGGCAGCCAGGTTGTTCTCGGCTTCCAGCCTCAGGTTGGTTTCATCCTGGAGCCTGGAGTGGGGGGACACATTCCTGGGTCCAGGCTCTTCTGAGGACACTTGGCTACCTGCCTCAATCTCCCTGGAGGCAGCTGTCATAGAGACCACCCCCACCCAGGACCAGTAGAGCAGCAGGAGGAGTAAGGGTTGGGGGGCCTTAGACAGAGGTCTTATCTGGAGGATGAGCAGATGTGGGCTTTTGCCTTAACTCATTACTAAGGTGCCTTATCAGGGTTGGCGCACCTGCTTCTCCTCACACAGGCGCATCCACCAGCGTACACACACTGCTGCACACCCACACACACACACACGTCCTCCTGCACTTGAAGGCACACACGCATGTCCTGTCAGCTCAGCGAAGCGCCATGCCCCTGGGGATTCCTCTGATCCCAGGTAACCACCTTTTGAAATGAATTTTATTATGAGCTCCGCTTCACAGCTGTGCAAGTCAAAGTGACTTGACGGGGGTCACAAGCTGGTGGCAGGCAGTCACCTGTGCGCTGCACCCAGGCTTGCCTGCTCTTTCCCTCACTTCCTTTACCCCAGAATCCAATCTCCCTCATGGACACCAACCTTCTCTGCTTCCAACTCCTCCTTTATATGGACCCAGGCTCACAATAGGTGAGCTCGCTGCCCACAGTCACAAAGCCCAGCCATGAATGAAACGCAAGGGCCCAGCTGCTGGGGGCCCAGCCGCTCCTGCACTGCTTTCCCCAGTGGGGAGGTACTGAGGGGACCCTGGCTCCCTGGCAGAAGGCATGTGGGAATCAGATCCCTGGGGTCCTGGGCCTGTTTCTGGTCCCCGCCATCATGTTGGGGTGCAAGGATAGTGCCCCATCAAGAGGTAGGGAGACCCAGGGAGCAGGGAGGCTCAGCCCTTGCCTGAGACTTCTCGGGCACTCTCTCTCGAGAGTTCAGCCCCCTCTGCTCACAAGGCCCCCTTTCCCCATCCCCTCCTCACTTCTGCCTCACGGTGCCCAGGTCCTGTGCCAGATTGTCCCTCTCGACCTCCAGCCGGGCACTGTTGGCGGTGAGTTGATCGAGCCGCAGTCGCAGCTCTCGCAGCTCAGCCTGGTAGACGTCGGCCAGCTTGGTGGGCTCCTTGGCCCGCAGCTGGTTCAGCTCAGCAGCCAGCGCCTTGTTTTGCTGTTCCAGGAAGCGAACCTTCTCGATGTAGCTGGCAAAGCGGTCATTGAGCTCCATCATCTCTGCCCGCTCACTGGCCCGGGTCTCCTTGAAGCCAGCATTGAGTGCTCCGGCCAGGGAGAAGTCCACCCGGGTCGGGAGTGGAGGGGGCATTCGAGCCAGGGAGAGGCGGGTGCCAGGACCCAGACGGCGGCCAGGAGCCAGGCCCCCCACCATCATCTCCCCCGAAGAGACGTAGGAGCGGCGAGCAGCGGAGGTGATGCGTCTCCTCTCCATCCTACCCTGGCTCTGCTCGCTCCTGGGATGCGAGGGCTTTATGAAGGAGTGGGCTGGACTGGCGATGCCCGGCTGCCCCTGGCAACGCCCCCTGGCATAGCCTGAGGGGGTGGGGTTGGGCCGCAGCCCAGCTATGGGGAGAGCTCCCCTCACCCCACTGAGGTAACTGTGCCCAGAGGCAGAGCTTCCTGGGCACACCAGCTCCTGCATGAGGCAGGTGGTGCCTGGAGCCAGACCATGGGTCTGGGGCCGTGACCACTGAAGCAAGAGGACCCTCTCTCTAGGAAGGTGGGTCAAGAAGGGGTTGGTTGGACCATGATGAATACTTACAATCGTTATGCATCAATTAAAAAGGAAGAAAAGGGCTGGGTGAGGTGGCTCATGCTTGTAATCCAAGCACTTTGGGAGGCTGAGGCTGGAGGATTGCTTGAGCCCAGTAGGTTGAGGCTGCAGTGAGCTGTGTTTGCGCCACTCCAGCCTGGGCAACACAGAGAGACCCTGTCTCAAGAGGAAAAAAAGAAAAAAAAAGGAAGGAAGGGCTGTACCAGATGACCTCTGACCTGCTTTCCAACTTTTTGATTTCATAACCCAGGCCTTCTCTCACTCAGCTGTAAGTACCTGCAAGGTGCTGGGAATTTGGCGAAGAACGAACCTGTTCAGTACCCTCAAGGGGTGCCTATATCATCATTTCCTACTAGGCCCCATTCCCAGGACTCCTGGAGTCCTCCCCTCGAACACGGATGTCCTATATTCCTGCTCTCTGCCCATTCATTCCCTGGAGTTCTGGGCCTGGGGGCTGGGATTGGACACCAGCCCTTTGTCTAAGCATCAATCATGGCCTGTATGTGGCAGTGGAGGTCCTTATAGGGCAAGAGGGGGCTGGCACTCTCTTGCCCTATCAGGACTTTAGCCCCTGGGTCTGTCCCTCTGGGTCACTCCTTCCTTGCCTGGCCTCCCTGTGCCTCTTTCCCAGAGCCCAGGCCTTGACAGCTCCACAAAGCAGTTACGCATGAGCTGGCTGTGCTGGCTTGAGTCTTTATCCCTCCGTCTCCCACTGGAGATTTATTTCCTCGAGTTCCCACACATCAGCCTGGGGAGATAGGAAGGACCTCTGGGGATGGATAGGTTTGGAAATGCAGGAGCCACTGGGCCCAACTGGGAGCGTGAGACCTGGGCCCTGTTGTCCCTGGAGACTTCAGGTCCATCTACGCCCTCCACTCTGGTCCCGCAGGGTCAGAACCCTGCCCAGTCCCCTCACCCATTTGTGTACTTGGACTTCTGGGAAGCAGACAGCCCTCCTCTTCCCGCCTGCCACCCACTGTCCATGCCTGGGCCTCCCCTGATCCTCTTTCCTGGGCACTTGCTGAATAGAGCCTTGTTCTCCACCGCCAGTGGCGCCACACAGCAAGGGCAGCCCCTAGGGGGCTGTGCTGCTTTTATCCCAAGATGCCAGGCTGTCAGGCTGGGGTGCAATGCAAGCCCCCTGCTCAATGGGCTTCTCGGAAGGCATTTGAGGGGGACTGGGGTGCGGCGGGAAGCAGGCAGTGTGCCCACCCCGACCATTGTGTCTGTGCCAAGGTGAGTCATTCACTGGGCATGAAGAGGAGGCCCTGGGGGGCGGCCAGCCCAGCACTGCCAGGTTTGCTTGCAGACAAGGCCTGGCTGTCTGCCTCCTCCCCAGCTTACAGAGCCAGCTCAGGCTCCCAAGCCTGTGAGAGCAATGTCCCCTACTCCATACCAGGATATTACCAGGATATGTTCTTTTTTTTTTTTTTTTTTTTTTGTCTTTTGAGACAGGGTCTCACTGTCACCCTGGCTGGAGTGCAGTGGTACAACCATGACTCACTGCAGCCTCAACCTCCCAGCCTCAAGCGATCCTCCCACCTCAGCCTCCTGAATAGCTGGGACTACAGATGTGCACCACCATACCTGGCTAATTTTTAAACCTTTTTTGTAGAGATAGGGTCTTGCCGTGTCACCCAGGCTGGTTTAGAACTTTTGGGCTTAAGCGATCCTCCCACATCAGCCTCCCAAAGTGCTGGGATTACAGTTGTGCGCCACTGTGCCTAGCCCAGGGTATGCTCCTCATTTGGGCATGTGATGGACAGACTGCCTGCTGAGGTTCCCCTCTGTGAGTCCCGGCACAGAGAGAGAGGTGAGAGCCCCTTAGGCTCTAGTCACGTCTGACTCTGGGCCTGAGCAGTGACATAGGGAGGAGAATCTTGAAGAGGGGGCGAGGGCCCAATGACCTTTGATCCTGCTATGAATTGGGGACCTGGGGAAGGACAGGAGGCTTTCAAGGAAGAGCAAGGCTGGGCGTAGTGGCTCA
Source organism: Mandrillus leucophaeus (assembly GCF_000951045.1). NCBI lineage: Eukaryota > Metazoa > Chordata > Mammalia > Primates > Cercopithecidae > Mandrillus > Mandrillus leucophaeus. The sequence goes on from NW_012103032.1 coordinate 1,739,727, forward strand.
TGTGTGTGATCCTAGCACTTTGGGAGGCCGAGGTGGGCGGATTGCTTGAGTCCAGGAGTTCGAGACCAGCCTGGGCAATGTGGTGAACCAAAAAATTAGCCAGGTATGGTGGTGCATTCCTGTGGTCCCAGCTATTCAGGAGGCTGAGGTGGGAGGATCACTTGAGCCCAGGAAGTGGAGACTGCAGTGAGCCAAGGTCGCATCACTGCACTCCGGCCTGGGTGACAGAGTGAGACTCTGTCTCAATAAATAAAAAAATAAAATAAACAAAATAGAAAAGGAAGACTGGGGATGAGCTCTTGTCTCAACTCTCATCTCTGTGGCTAGGAGTGGCCCGCCTTTCCAGGCTGCCCAGCAAGTCACAGCGTGTGGTCTTCCCTTTTGGATCAAGGGAAGTCTAGTTAAAATGAGGGCAAAGCTGTCCTGGAGAGACAAGATGTGATAAGCAGGAGATGCTTGTCATTGAAGCTCAGTAAACTGTCCCTATGTATGTGAAACACAAGGTTGTTTCAGCATCAGCAGTTGGAGTCCCCCAGCCTTTGCCATCAGCCACCTCCGTGGGCCCCTGTCACAGGCCCAGGTACATCCTCCACCCCCTCTCAACCCTCAGACCTTTCCTCACACTCAGCCCTTAACTATCTTGTTTTTGTTTTTTGAGACAGGGTCTTGCTCTGTTGCCCAGGCTAGAGTGCAGTGGTGCTATCACAGCTCACTGCAGCCTCAACCTCCCTGGCTGAAGCAATCCACCCACCTCAGCCTCCCAAGTAGCTGGGACCACAGAGGTACACCACCATGCCCAGCTCATTTAGTGTTTTTGTAGAGACAAGGTTTCACCATGTTGCCCAGGCTGGTCTCGAACTGTTGGGCTCAAGCGACCCTCCAACCTCTTCCTCCCAAAGTCCTGGGATTACAGGCGTGACTTGTACAACCGGTACATACAGATCATGCCTGGCCAACCCTTAACTATCTAAAGATGTCTGCACAGAGAACCAAAGATATAGACAGATTTGGTCATGGTTGTTTTCCAAACTTTCATTATCTTTTAAATTAAATATTCACTGTAGAAAAGTCAGAAACTATAGATAAACAATACAAAAAAATGTAATTAGCCATCATTTTGCCACCTGGAGGTAAACACTACCAGATTTTTTCCACACATATAAAATCATGTTTTTCAAAATGGGCTCATGCTGTACAAATTATTTTGTAATTTGGTTTTCTCACTCAACAATATGTTGTGAACATCTTTCCATATCAATAAATATTTGTCTGCATCATCATTTACCAGCTGCATGATTTTCCACTATATGCATTCATGTACCAAGCCCTAATGGTGGACAGTATGACAGTATGTTCTCTCCCTCTCTCTCTCTCTTTTTTTTCTTTTAAGAGACAGGGTCTCACTCTGCCACCCAGAACCAGATTGCAGTGGTGCCATCATAGCCCACGGCAGCCTCAGACTTCTGAGCTCGAGCAATCCTCCTGCCGCAGCCTCCCAGGTAGCTGGGACTACAGGCACATGACCCTGCGCCCAAATAATTTTTTTTTAAAGAGACCAAGTCTTGTTATGTTGCCCAGGCTGGTGTTGAACTCCTGGCCTCAAGTGATGCTCCGGCCTCAACCTCCCAAAGTGCTAGGATTACAGGTGTGAGCCGCTGTGCCTGTCCTCTCTCTGTTCTAAACTACACTCTGATTTGCATCTGCTGCAGGCAGACACAGCAGACAGAGAAGGGTAGGCCCTCAGCCCTTCCAGCCTCCACCCAGCCCCTCCATCCTCCTAGCCTGGCTCAGACCCCATTCTCTGGGGTGCCTCCTTTCCTGCTTCCCTGAATGGAAGGCCCCAACTTCTTCTTCTTTTTTTTTTTTTTTTTTTTTTGAGACAGTCTCGCTCTGTCGCCCGGGCTGGAGTGCAGTGGCACGATCTCGGCTCACTGCAAGCTCCGCCTCCCAGGTTCACGCCATTCTCCTGCCTCAGCCTCCCGAGTAGCTGGGACTACAGGTGCCCGCCACCACGCCCGGCTAATTTTTTTGTATTTTTAGTAGAGACAGGGTTTCACCGTGTTAGCCAGGATGGTCTCAATCTCGTGACCTTGTGATCTGCCCGCCTCGGCCTCCCAAAGTGCTGGGATTACAGGCATGAGCCACCGCGCCCGGCCTGGAAGGCCCCAACTTCTAAAGCGTCAGGCCAAACCCTAGACTGGCGCCTAGACTGCACAACAGGATAGTACCAGCCATGGAGAGAGATGCCTGGATGCCCTTTCAAGGAGCCTACAGCCAAGCTATTCCTGCTTCAAGCCGAGGTGGGGACAAGATGACCTCCCCGTGCCCTTCCCTTGCATCAGAATCTGCTAGATGACCTTCTGCTTACAGGGTAAAGCCCAGATGCCTCCTGGGACAGACCAACCCCGTATGTGGCATCAACCCTCACCCAAGGTGCCTGGTGTTTGCAAATAGGCCAGCCTCTAATTCAAACGGCAGTTTTACCACGTGACTGCTGCCCACTGGTTCTGCTTGGGCCCTTGGCCCTGGCCCAGTGCCTGGCACGGCGTGGTGGTCAGCAAGTTGGGTGAAGAGAACACAGTGTCTCTGGCTGAGCCTTGGTGACCGGCAAGTCTGTTCATCCATGACCCGTTCCTGTGGAAGGGAACTGAGCCTAGTGGCCACTAGATGGCGGTGCTCAGCTGGTCAGGTGTGAGCGGCCACAGCCACCGCAGTTTAGAGGCAGGGAGAAAGCCTGTCTGGTAGCTGCAGGTGGAGTTTTCTAAAACCCAGATTTGTTTCACCCAGAGGCATCAGCCCCTTTGTTCTCTAGACTTGACTCTGACTGCTACAGCACTGTCCTCAAGGAGAGGGAGCAAAGCCTTGGCCACTCAATAGCTATGCAGTCTTTGATGACTTCAAGAACCTTGCCAGAGTCTTCATTTCTATGTCTGTAAAATGGGGATTCAGCCATGCCTGCTCCCCAGTTGTAAGAATAAAATCAGTGAAAGCTGGACACAACAGGTGCTTGACAAATTAGAGCTTCCATTTCATAACACCTCCCAGGGGCTTTACCTATCAACATGTTAGGGGATCTTCGATGGGGTTGGCGGAGGGGCGGGAGCTGGGGCCTCTGAAGGGGCTCCTGTGTCCTGTTAACTCCTTTGGGAGTAAGTGGACATCCCTCCCCCAAGAACAGTTACTTGGCAGTGTGGACAGGACAGAGGGCAGCAGCTGGTGAGGCACGGGGGAGAGCCAGCACTGTCTACCCCCAGACCACGAGCTGGTGGTGGCTTCGTCTCCACAGGCAAGTTCTCTCTGCCGGCTCAGAGCAGAGACTGCTTTCCCACCTGCTTTCTTGGCTCTCTGACTCCCCCAGTGGGTGCTGTTTTCTCCACCCTCACCCCTCCCCATCCCTAGACTTGAGCCCACAACTCCATCCAGTTTGAAAAGCTCTGTGTGTCATTCTCTCTCGGGTGTGGGTCTCATTTGCATCTCAGCCTGAAGCTTTACAAGGAGAGGGCCCGTGCCTTTCCCCCAACAGATGGGGACTTCCTGATGCTAGGACCTATGTCTTCCCAGCAAATTGGGGTCTCTCTAAGGACAGTGTTTCTCCCAATCCCAGGCTAAAGCACCCACAGGACAGGAGTCATCCTCTTCCCTTGGATAGGGGCTCCCGGGTTAGAACCCATGGCTCATTGTCAGATGGGAGCTCCTTGAGGGCAGGAGCTCCATTCTGTTGGAGAGGGGGCTGCCTCAGGGTAGGGCCCATTCCTTACCCGCATCCTCAGCCTGTGCCCAGCCAGGCTCTGCTGTCTAGAACCGACTCCTGTGGCTGCAGAATGGTTCCTGGCCGAACTCTGGGTCCCTTCCCCTTGCTCTTCCCTGGCCTTCTCAGCATTGGCTCACTCACCTTCACAGACCCCAGGCTGCTGCGCTGGGGTTGATAAGCTCAGGCCCATTCTTCCTTGCTTTTCCCCACCCAGCCAGGGCCTGCTCCAGCCTGCCCCCGACCTCCCAGCTTGTAACCCTGAGAGCAGCTTTTTAATTGCTTTCCCTGATCTGCTCTGTTCCCCACTCTCCTCAACCTCCCTGATTGGCTCCCTCTGGAGGGTGAAAGGCGGGACCAGATGTGGCCCTGGTGGGAGGAGCGGCTGGCGGGTGGCCAACCCAGCAGTCCTCCAAATGGACAGGATGAGCCGGAGAAACGGAGAACGGAGGCAGGAGGGCTGCAAGTGAGCTGGGGGAAGCCCTCAGGGTGAGCTGGAAAACACAGCCACCGTCTCTGGTGGGGCCTCTGTGGTGATTCCCCTGCCCCATATTCTTTTTTTTTTTTGAGGCGGAGTCTCTCTCTGTCGCCCAGGCTGGAGTGCAGTGGCACAATCTCTTGGCTCACTGCAGCTTCTGCCTCTCAGGTTCAAGTGATTCTCCTGCCTCAGCCTCCCAAGTAGCTGGGATTACACCATGCTCGGCTAAATTTTTGTATTTTTAGTGGAGACGGGGTTTCACCATGTTGGCCAGGCTGGTCTTGAGCTCCTGACCTCAAGTGATCCTCCCACCTCGGCCTCCCAAAGTGCTGGGATTACAGGTGTGAACCACCATGCCGGCCCCCACATTCTTTATCTCAAGTCCTCCTGGACCCTTCTTCACAAAGAACCATGGAAGAAGGGAAGATGACCATGAACCAAATTCTTCCTGGGAGCTGGGATGCTCCAGACATGACCAAGAGCCAAGGGGACATTCCTAGGGGAATCTGGGGGTCTGGGAGGCAGCACTCCTGAGTTAGTACCTCAAAGAGGCTCCCCAGGTGGTGATGAAGTCCCCTTTGTGGGCCAAGCTGATAGCCATGTGTAAGGGGGACACAGAGAGAAAACCCAACCCCTTCTCCTTGGCAGATACCAACACTGATTGAGATTTTGGCTTACACTCAGGTGATAGGAACAGGTGCCATCCTGATTTTGTGCATGGAGGGACCATGTCTTGTTCTGTTTTCAGCCCCTGGCACTGAGCCTGGTTCTCTGAACTGGGCAGGATTTGTACCCCAGGGTGGGGACCCAAGTGTGAGCTGTGGGAACTGAGTCAAGCAAGGAGGTTGGCATAAAAGGCCTGGGGCACGAGGATTTCTAAACTCATAGAGGTGGAGTGAGAGGCTCTGCCAGGCCTTCGGGGTGGAAGAGGCAGGATGAGGCGGGGAGAGGGGGGCATTAGACAAGGCTGGGTCCTCAGCGGATGGGGAGCCATCGATCGCCGCTTCTCATGGATGACTCTTTACGTAAGAACAATCCAATCTGAGTCTCATCGCCGCCCACGGAGGTCAGCTGGGAGCTGGCTGTCAGCTTGCTGCACCCTGGAGCCCCTGCCAGCTCCCTGCGAAGCTCAAAGCTCAGACCAGCCAAGCTGCCTCCTGGCGTGGGGGACGCCACACTGTGAGCGAGCATTCTCAGCCCGACCTCCTGTGATTGAGGGCAGGAGCCGCACGTGCTTGACTCCATCAGCACAGAGTCTTTGTGAATTTAATGGGTCACCTGGGAGCACAGTTTGCACCACACAGCCACAAATGTTTGCCGAGTGAATGACCAGCTGTAGAACACGCTTGTCAAGAGTGACCTCTTCCACTTGAGCTGCCCCTAGCCCAGGCAAAATTCTGCCCCGTGCAATGGACCCTATTGGGTGAAGGTTGCCCTCCTGGCCCTCGTTACCAGCTGCCTTGCCCTGTGCCTGCTGCCTCCGCACTTGCAGGGGTAATGGTGATGATCAAATAAGATAATATATGTGAAAGCCCCGGGAAATGGCGGATATTATTCAATTTGAATCCAACCAACGCTCAGCAAGGCCTCCTGAGGTCAAGGCACCATGCCAGGGTGCTGGGGGCTATGATGATGTGAATCTGTGACTGCTTCTCTGGAAATCATGGTACAGAGTAGGGGGAAACCTCATTAAGACTAATTGGAAAGGAGGGAACCCCAAGCACATGAAATGTCTGTCCTTTTCACTTCCCTCTAAAAGTGAGCAGACATTATTCACTTCTGGAGGAGAGCAGCTCGGTGTGAGCAGAGAAGCAGACCTCAGATCCAGAACGCTTGAGTCTAACTCTGGGCAAGTTTTGTGACCCTTTCGGAGCCTATCATTATCTCCCTTATGAGGTGACGCAGCTCGGTGAAGGGCCTGGCAGCCAGTGGGTGCTCGATGCTCCTGGCTATTCTTTCCTCTACTCCAAAAAGGGCTCAGAGGCCAGGCACGGTGGCTCATGCCTGTAGTCCTAGCACTTTGGGAAGCCGAGGTGGGTGGATCACTTGAGGTCAGGAGTTCGAGACCAGCCTGGCCAACATGGTGAAACCCTGTCTCTACTAAAAATAGAGGTGTGAGCCAGGTGTGGTAGCTCACACCTGTAGTCCCAGCACTTCGGGAGACTGAAGCAGGAGAATTGTTTGAACCGGGGAAGCAGAGCTTGCAGTAAGCCAAAATCGCACCACTGCACTACAGCCTGGGAGCTGCAGTGAGACTCTGTCTCAAAACAAAACAAAACAGAAACAAAAAGGGTTCAGAGCTGAGGGGCTGACCTGGTAGAGGCTGCTCCCCCAGAACAGCCAGGACTCACTTGAAATTAGCCGCATTTATTTACATGCTTCTCACAATGCTCTAAATACCTTTAACATGTTTGTTTTCAGAAGCAGGTTAAACACAGACTCCTGTAATTTTGTTTACACTATTAATTCATTCAGCCAACCATGTCTTCATGGGGAGAATGGAGGGAAACTTATGTGGCACTGTCACACAATCCAAGGGAGTGGAGATGGAAGTCACGAACCAGGTGGAGGCATGGCGGCATAGCAGACTGCACTGGACTCAGGCCTGCGGGGTTTAGCTTGGAGCCTCACCTAAGACCTGGTGACCACTAAGAAGGTAGAACTCCTAGCAACCCACCCCCAAGGCTGGAGAAGGGTGGAAGAGACCTCCAGGTGCAATTACCCCAAACCCACGGAGAAGAGGAGGCCCTGCAAGGTGTATTGGGCTGTGGAGTGAAGAGCCGGGCTCAGACCTCAGGCTCCAGGAGGAGGCAGAGTGAGAACTGTTTTCTGTATATACTCAGAAGTTTCCTGAGGTCTTAAGAGTAGGAAGGTGAGAAAGGGAAGGTGTTGCTATCCTATCTAGGTGTACAGAGAGACACACACACCAAGGATGGAGACGGTTTACTGTTATACCAAAAATATATGTATATATCTATATATATATATATGTAGAAATAAAGGATCAGAAGGCTATAAACCCAAGTATCATTAGCATTTGTATCTGGGTGCAGCATTAAGGCTGAATTCCCCTTTCTTTACACTTTTACACTGAACGTGTATCCTATTTACAATAGAGTGAAACAATAAAGCTGTCTTCATTTGGAAATCAAGGCACCATTATCTTCACCAGGACTGTGGTTGGGGACTGAGGGGAGTAGGGATGAAGATGCCCGTCTCAGAAACCAGGAAGAGCCAAGCTGCGACTCCCTGCTCCCCAACCCATCCTCACTCCTCCTCCACTGCCCATGGCCAACACTGTGGGGCCTGTGTTAGAGACAGGTGGGGAAAAGAGCCCAAGAGCCGTCTGCCTGCACAGAGGGCATCATAAATGAGAGGGGAGGCCGGGCGCGGTGGCTCATGCCTGTAATCTCAGCACTTTGGGAGGCTGAGGCAGGTGGATCACGAGGTCAGGAGATTGAGACTAGCCTGGCTAACACGGTGAAACCCTGTCTCTACTAAAGATACAAAAAAATTAGCTGGGTGTGGTGGCGGGGGGACCTGTAGTCCCAGCTACTAGGGAGGCTGAGGCAGGAGAGTAACCTGGGAGGCGGAGGTTGCAGTGAGCCGAGATCATGCAACTGCACTCCAGCCTGGGTCACAGAGCAAGATTCTGTCTCAAGCAAAATAAAAATTAAAAATGAGGGGGGAACATGGCAGCACCTTTAAAACAGCAACATGGGTCAGGCGCGGTGGCTCACGCCTATAATCTCAGCACTTTGGGAAGCTGAGGCAAGCGGATCACCTGAGGTCAGGAGTTCAAGACTAGCCTGGCCAACATGGCAAAACCCCATCTCTATTAAACAGATGAAAATTAGCTGGGCATGGTGGCGGGCACCTGTAATCCCAGCTACTTGGAAAGCTGAGGCAGGAGAATTACTTGGACCCAGGAGGCGGAGGTTGCAGTGAGCCGAGATCGTACCACTGCACTCCGGCCTGGGCGACAGAGTGAGACTCCATCTCAAAACCAAAACCAAAACCAAAACCAAAAAATAGCAGCACGTTAACACTCACAAATGAATATGTACATGCTAAGAAGCTGAGTGTAACAGGAGATTAACAGAGGGTGAGTAGCAGGGTGATGTCTGGGAAGGGATGTTAATACAGCGAAGGTGTGTTGGCACTAATTGCTCCCAGGTAAGGAAGACAGGTCCAGCTCCTGGTGCAGGTGGCTCCAGGTCTATCCAGCATAGAGGGGCCGGTGGGTTAGGACACCTTGGTGATCAGGACATTCTCACGGTCAGGACACCTTGGTGACGCCGTTCCCCGCTGACAGCGCTCTCCCCACCCTGATGAGGTCCTTTCCACTCCTCTGGTTGCTAGGGCACAGGGGACTCAAGGGCAGCTCTGCAGGCCAGTTGGATGGTGGCGGGGAGTGCAGCGAGGAAGGAAAGTGAGGCTCTGTCCCCGTCCTCCAGCCCACCTCCCACCTGTCTCATCAGCAGTGCCCGTGAGATGCTTGGCAGTACCCTAGGCCCTCCTTTCTTCTGGGTCTCAGCACCCCCCTGCGCCCTCCTGCTTCTTGTCTTCATTGGCCTCCATGGCCCAGGCTATCCCTGTCCCTAGTGCCAGTCACCTGGGAGTACAAGCGGCCCAGCTGGCCTCTTCAAAGTGCTGCTGGGGAGGCGGGCGATGCGGCTGCGGCCACGGGAGACTGAGGAACTGAGGGAGGAAAGGAGGGAAGGTGGACGGTTACGGCCCTGTCTCTGGACTATGGGTGTGCATTGAGTGGGGCATGTAAATACTCAACACTAAGCTCTGAGAGCAAAGGATGCTGGGCGCCAGCAGGAGCTTCCAGAGCCGGATCTAAGGGCGGGAGAGGCAGTGTCTAGGGTTGGGGATATGAGAGGGAAGTAGCGGTGAGGATGGAGAGTCCCTTTGCTGGATTAATAGTGTGCAGCACCTCCCTCACGGACCAATGGGTGCTGAGCGCCTCCCTCGTGGATCAGCTCTGGGTGATCCTGGGATAGCAAGGGCCAAGGAAACCTCAGGTGGAGAACTAGATGCGCACCCTGCTCACAGGACCTCAGCTGCTTGCTCGGGGGGTCCAGAGACAGAGACACTGGGGGCCCAGAGTCGGCCCAGGTGTCTGCTGCCCTGCTGAGAGCGAGCTCCTTCTCCCAGACAACCGACCCCTCCAAAATCTCACCTCGCAATGCGCTTCTTCTGGCAGGCAGAGGTCCCAGGGAGGGAAGATGTTGGCTTGAGACCCTTCATGGTGAATAGGGGCATGGATCCCCTAGGGAGGGAGGGAGGGAGGGGAAGGAGGCCGATCAGCAGGGAACCTGAAGCAGGGCCAGCCGCTTCCTCCCTCCAGCCCCCAGCTCAGGCATGGGGGAGGGTGGTTGGACAAGATGACCTCTGAGGTTTCTTCTACAAAGAGGTGGATTCCTCTCCCTGCCTCACTCTGCCTGGCTGACAGCTGAGTGACAGGCCTGCTCTGGGAGGACATCCAGATGTCAGTTTCTGGTGCACCCAGGGAACTGGAGTTCAAACAGTTTCACCCTTCCACCTGCCCGGCTCTGCGCTTGTTACCAAGAGTTGCTTCTTGGGCTGTGGAAGGGGGCAGGGCACAGGTAGGCAGAGCCTGCCAGCCTCTGCACCACAGGTGCAGGTCAGTCTGCCCCTGGTTCTTGGCCTTGGACTGTCCTGAGCGGGCTGCTGTTCCCCTTCCCTGCCATGTGTGTGGAAAGGGGGAGTGAGAGCTTCATCTTCTCACTGGAAAATACTGAACTGAGTTTTCTAAGGACCCCCTTTCCTGTTCCAGATGCTGGGCCAGAGGCCAAAATCTGGAGTAGAAGTGGCAGAAAGAGGTATTTCCTAGTGGAACATAGAATGCAGCCCAGGTCAAAGAGCCCGAGTAAAGACAGGAACAGTAGTGTTGGGCTCCCCTAGTACATTCCTGTTCCCTGCTGACTCTTTCCAAGTTGGGGTCCCATTAGCTACAAACCAGCAGAGAGTGGGTGGCTTTGCAGCATGGACAGACCAGGCAGGCGCCTCGAGGGAAGTGACGCCTCCTTGGCAGCTGTATAGCTGTATAGGCTCTCCTGGGCCTGGGGAGCAAAGCGGATCACAACCAAAGGGGAACAGATAGGAGCCGTCCCAGCTCCACGAGTCAGGCTGTCCTCCATATTTCTCAGCAGCACCAAGAAGTCCCTTGCTGACCAGTGACCCCGACGGAAGGGGTGGAGCGAGACTGGGAGACCCACCTGGGGATGAAGGGCTGGTCTAGCCTGCTCAGCTCCTGGGGGATTTTGTCCCAGCCAATGCATTCATGGAAACTGGGCTTTGAGGGAGGCTCCTCGGAGAGATCGAAGGTGGCGTTGAGGTCTCGAGTGGGCAGGGCCAGCGGGGTGGAGCAGTTCTGCATGGCGGAAGGGCCTAGGGGCACCCGGCTTTTGATGACTGTGGTTGGGCAAAAGTGAGGGGAATGGCAGGGGGAGGAGGCCCTTTCTCCTTTGGGGGTGCTGGGCCCCTGTGAAGGTTGGGCGTCAGGCAGAGACCCTCTCCTCAGGCAGGGCAGGAAGGACTGGCGCTGGCGCTTGGTGCCCCGCTTTGGGGCCATGGGACTGTCTGGCTCCAAGGGGCTTGGTCTCCTCCTCTTCTTCTTCTCCATGGGCCATCGGGATTCCTGGGCTGGTGTGTAGTTAGGTCCAGATGGGATCCCCAGCGTGTGCAGGGGGCCACTCAGTTGCCTCGCCATGGTCCGGGTCACAGGGCCAGTGTATCCTGGAGGCTCTGGGTGGAGAGGAGACTGCACAGGAACTGCACAGAAGGAAGGAGAATTTGTAGAACTTGGGGAGCCAGACACTGGAGACATGAAGGAGCCCATAACCCCTCAGGTCTCCTGGGGCCACTCTGTGTGCAGAAGTCTAGGATCCCAGGGGCCCAGCCTCCTACAGCAGCAAAACCCAGTAACTGAGGCCCCTGGACACCCCTCAGCCCCAGTGGGGCCTTGAAGACAGCACCCACAGGCAGGGAGAGCAGGATGAGACTCACTTGACTCTGAACACAGCTCCTGAGTCAGAGGTGCCCCCCTGGCCAGGCCAGAAGTGCTAGAGGCCTCTGCCCCAGGCTCAGGTTTTTCCTCTTGCACCAGCTGCTGTAGGGTCTCAAACTCCTTGATCATGTCGGGGGTCAGGAGGTTGGCTGTTTGGAGCAGGGAGTACTGCCGCTGGGCCAGGCACAGCACCTTAAGGGCCAACCTGGAACAGAAGAAAGGGGATTCCCAGCCCTGCTCAGACCCAGCCTGACCAGGAGCCTCTATGCCATGCACCTGTCCTCATCACTCCAGCTGTGGCTGAGGAGCCTGAACTGGTCCCCTGGTTCCCTCCTGCCTCGCTCCAGACGGGCTGGCCAGGCTCACCACCCTCCCAGCCTGCTCTGCTCCTGCTCCTGCTCTGCTATACTTTTGCTGAAGGCCAAGGCTGGCCAGGATGGCCACAGGTAATGGTGGGAGGTGTCGCCCACTAAACACGTCCCATGACAAAGACAGTGATCTGAGAAATAAGGAAAGGGCACTGGATGGCCCTGGACTCAGAAGGTCTGAGTCTCCTCTTGGCTCTGCCACTTACTAGTGCTGCAATCATGAGTTCATCTACCCTAAGGGCAGTGCAAGGGAGCAGTTAAGAGCCCAGCTCAAGTTAGACTGCCAGTTTCCTGCTCACATCCTGGCTCCAATACCTCCCAGGTTTGTGATCTTGGATGCACTGGTTAACCTCAGTCTCCACAACCTGAGAATGGGGATAACAAATGCACCCACCTCATAGGGTTATTGGAAAGACTGAATGAATTACTTTACAGACAAAATGTTTAAAGAATACCTGGCATGTAATAAGCACTGTAGGTCTAGCTAACTACTGTTTCCTGTAAAATGGAAATAATACCATCTTGCTGGTTAGGATAAGAGGAGATTATGTAAGATAGGGTATGTTCATCGTGGTTCTAAGAAAACCCTCAAAAACACATTCAGTCCATGCTTTCTATTTAATGATTGGGATCCTGAAAAAGTATGTGTGAATCAAGGTGTATTTCACAGGCACTGGGGGGCTATTTAAAGGAAATGACGAGGGTAATGAGATTATTGAGGTTATAAATTTAGATTCTAATAAAGCATATTTTCTTTCTGTAAGGCACACCTATGATAAAAGAATAAACACAATTATCTCAGTGGGAATTATCCATGGAAAATGATTTATCCTCAGGTAGTTCTACCAGCCTGGACATCTCGGAAGCCCCCTCCACTGCCCTCAGTCAGGGTGTGCTCAGGGAACACAAACTCATTTTATAATGCAGCCTCGAGGCCTTTTTGAAAAAAGGCAGGATATAAATTAAAATGGACACAGTGGAAACTCATTCTATATCTGCACGAGCCACACATTACAAGGAAGATTAGACAATTGTGAAGCGTGGGCGTTTGGGGGAAATATCCAGGCTCTGGCCCCGTCCCTCTTGCTATGTGAGCCTGAACAAAGGCTCCAGTGCCCCATCTGATAAATGGGGAGCTGGTCTAAATCAGGGGTTTTCAAATTAGGTTTCAAAAACCCATTAGACAGAGTAACTCTGTTTTGACTGTTCTGTGCATTAGATTTCATTGTAGCAAAAAACAATTAAAAAAAAAAATCTGAAAAACCACTGAATTGGAAAATCTAAGATCTACTCAGTGCTCTAGTGATCCAAGATTCTAAATTCTAAAATCAAAGGGAAATATTTTCAATGATCTGGTGTTAGGACGTTTCCAGCATGGAGATTTGTTACATTTTATTAGTACTTCATCCCCGAGAAGTAGGGAGACTGGGGACTATGATCCGCAAGTCAAGGCCAAGGTTGAAGCAATCTGTTGGAGACCACAAAGCCAGGGCAGAAATAAGGACCCTGGTGTCCTCTCTCCTCATAACAGGGGATCCCTAGCAGATGGGCCCTGGGTCATTGGTAGGAGCTCATGGTTGTTCCCTGGGAGATGAGGGGGACGTCCCAGCAGTGCATCCTTTCCTCTCCAGGGCCCCGGGCAGGACCTGATAGCAGGAGACAGATAATGAGCTGCCGATTATTCAGACTGCAGCATTTCTGCTGAGTCGGGAACAGACACTCCCCAACAAGAAATAAAATTAAACAGGCCCTTCTGTCCAGAAGCTTTAAATACACTGCCTAGCATGAAGCGTGCTGGGGAGGGAAGAGCGGGATGGCAGTAACAGAGCTAAGTGGCAGGGGATTTAGGAACTAGGGGCCAAGGAGAAAAATATTAGCAGCATCTTTCTATGAAGCATAGAAAGAATGGTCCAAAATCCATTTTTCTTTGGCTTTGAGTAGTGGTTGATATTTACTTCCGAGAATAAATAGCCACAGTCAATCCGTTGATGAAGACACACGATAAACACTGGCTCAGGAAGGCTGTCCTTTCCCCAGCCTGACGTTCAGCTTCCCTTGGCTGCCCCCTCCTCGCTGTAGATGGGCAGCCTGGCCTCAGACTGGAAAGCAAAGCGCAAGTCCCAACTGCCCTGCTCTGACCCAGGGCCTGCTGGCTGCCTGGATGGACTCTGGCGTTTTGCTTCCCTCTCCTGCTGGGCAGCCAGCTATGTAGAGGAATACGTAGAGGTGATAAGCTAATTGAGTAGGTGATGATAACACCAAAGAGGTGAAACCCAGTAAAGGACAGTGCTGATGAAGAGACAGAGCTTTTGTGATGTGCTTAACACCAATTCCCACCCCCAGGGAGGCTGAACCCGTCACCTCCCACCTGGATTCCAGAATACAGCAAGAAGATACCTACTGTTTAGAACGATCCCGTTCCAGTTCCTGTGCTGAGAGGTGGCCCACAACTGGGTTGGGCTGCAGGATCAGGCCAGGGGACTCTGGCAGTGCATGTGTGGGGTTCTGCTCTGGCATCTGTGTTGGAACCTAAAGAGGAAGGAGAAGGCAAAAGTAGAGGGGCCAGGATGGTCTCCCCACCTTTATAAACAGTTTCTAAAATCCTTCCCTCCTACAAGAGTGGAAATGACAGCTCCTAGAATGACCAGGTCTTGGTCACTTCCAAACACACAACGATCTGATGGATCATTTCTTTTTCCTGCCCAGAATCTGAAATCCTCCTAATGATGAAGGTGCAAGACATCCACATAGAGAGACGGGACTGAAGGGACTCTGAGTCAGGGAGAGGCATTTTTTCCAATATCCCACTAGCGCCAAGCCCTTCCGTTACCCAGGCCTCACACCCCCAAGTCCTACCTCCTCAGCTGGGCCTTCACCCTGGTCCTTTGGGGACTGCTCCTGGTCTGAAGAGTTCCCTTCCATGGCCCTCTCCACCTGGGCCTCTGTCCCCAGACTCTCCTCTTGAAGGGCTCTAGGCCCTGCAGGGAGCTCTGGGGTGCAGGGCTGGCTGGGAGGGTGGGGTGGCAAGGGGGAGCTGGGAAGGCTAAGAGGGAAAGGAGGGTTTGAGGGGCAGGATGTGGGCCAGGTGGGAGAGCAGGGAACGGGTGGGATCTCTGTGGCACCCAGGTCATATAGAGTCCATAAGGGACAGACGCTTAGGTGACAAATGGGCAGTAGCTGAGGGTAGGAGGGGTCAGGGATTTTCTGGTTTGCGAACACCCCTAAGTTCACCTTCTCTCAAATAGTAGGCCCTGCTCTTATGGGCTGGGGTGCCATTTACTCACTGGACACAGCACTGGGTGCGAACCCTTAACCCTAGGGATTGGAGCAGAAGCCAGGAGTCCTATTCTTCCAGAAACTGGAGAAGGGGGCCTGGCTCCCCATCCTGGCTGAGCTGCAGGGTGGGGGCAGGAATGGGCAGTGGAACTCACTGTTGTGGTGGTGGTCCCGACTTGGGGGATCTTGGGAGGTACTGTTTTGGGGGTTGGCCTCCCCCTTCATATACTTGGAGCTTCTTCCTCAGAGCGGCTACCTGGAACAGAAGCAGCCCAGCCCAGCCCCAGAGAACCCCGGCTAAGCACAGGAGGGGAGGGGCAGACAGAGTCCCGGTCACACCCTCAAGCTCCTGCCTCTGGCTCTCTGCCCCCAGGGCAGGCTCCTCACCTCAGCCTGGAGCTGTTGGCAGATGGTAGCATACTGGCTGATGTGACAGTCCAGGCTGGTCACGTTGCTCTTCAGCTGAGATGGGGAATAGGAGAGAGATTTATTTATTCATTCAAAGCAGCTTTTATCAGCTACCTCCGACAGCCAGGCACTGCGCTAGGTCTCACCCATGTCCCCATGACCCACCCTTGCAAGTGGGGAGACACAGCAGAGAAGGTCAGTATCGTGCCTAAGACCACAGCGAGGGGCAGAAGACCCCCGACTCCACGAATAAGACCTTCTTGCCAGGGTTAGGGTGTTCTTGCAGTGGTCCCAGGAGAGCCAGGGCTCCCTAGGGGAGGGAGGGAGGGAGATAGGGGTCAAGCAGATGTAGCAGAAAGCATATATCAGTGTTTATGTTTTGCTGAAAATATGCTCCTGCTGCTAAAAACAAGTCTGAACTAGACCACTGGCCAATGAGAGGCCACCCTCCTGCTGTCTCCCTTGGTTTTGGAGACCATCTTGCCCCTCTTAGCTGGTGACTTCCCACCCAGGGATGAGGACTGTGTCGCTTCTATCACAAAGACTCTCTGAAGACAGAGGAACTTCTTTTTTTTTGAGACAGAGTCTAGCTCTGTTGCCCAGGCTGGAGTGCAGTGGCATTATCCCAGCTCATTGCAACCGTCACCTCTTAGGTTCAAATGATTCTTCTGCCTCAGCCTCCGGAGTAGCTGGGATTACAGGCGCCCACCACCATGCCCCGCAAATTTTTGTATTTTTAGTAGAGACGGGGGTTTCACTGTGCTGCCCAGGCTGGTCTCGAACTCCTGACCTCTGGTGATCTGCCCCCCTCGGCCTCCCAAAGTGCTGGGATTACAGGCATGAGCCACCATGCCCAGGCCAGAGGAACTTCTTTCCTTTGCCTTGGGGACACTTGGCCCAGGGATCTGTGGGAGCTGCTTGGGTCCCACCCTTCCCTGCTCCCCGGCGGAAGCACGCACCGAGAGCCTGATCTCCTTGGCCCGGTCGGCATATTTGAGGGTGTTGTATGTGTCCTCGTAGGCCAGGCTGGAGGGGCTGATGGCAGCGATCATCACTGTGCGGCAGTTGCCCCCGAGGGAGTCTTTGAGCAGGCGGGTCAGTTTGCTGTCCCGGTAGGGCACATGGGTCTTGCGGCCCTGGGGGGTGCAGTGAGCAGGTGTGGGGTGAGGAGGCTGATGGCACTGACCCAGGATGGGGCCCTGTGGCCTTTGGCCCTGGGTTCAGGTGCTCAGTTGCTATCCTAGGGGGAACGCTGGCCTGTGCCGCTTTACCTTTGCGTCGGCCAAGGCGTTGAGGACGTTGATGAGAGCCAGCAGAGATCGGTTGATGTTGGCCCCCTCCCGCAGCCGCTCCCCCTTCGCATGGGTGCTGGATGCCCGCTCTGAGCCAGCTAGGTCAATCAGGCTCATCTTGGCCATCTGGACAGCCTGGGTCAGTCCTGGAACCCTGTCCTGCTGCTTCACAAAGATCTGAAGGGAGATGGCAGGGGTGAGGGGGAGCTAGGCATCAGGAGCCCTGGTTTCAGGCTGCGACCCATGACCTCACCTGGAAGATGGCATGGGAGCGGGAGGAAGTCGCGTTGGCATCAGTGGGGTGCTGTGTGCGGTTACGGTTCCCCCTGGTCAGCATCTCCAGCAGCTGCTCAGCTGAGGCTGGCTACAGAGGAGAGGCCCAGGAACGGGGCTGTGGGTTCCCCGACCAGGACTTTTCCCCTAACAGGAAGGGCTGCTCTTCAGAACCTACATCACCCCCTTGATACCACCACCACTGCCACCACCATCACAGGACCTAGGGCATCCCCAAACAGTTTTGTGAGGGAACCCCAAGGACCCATGGGGCCGATCGTCCTACCCAAGCCCAATCCCACACCTGGTGGAAAGAAAGTCCTTGCACCACCACCCCCTTGTCGGGGTCCTCGCGGATGGCAAGGGGCCCCTTGGGTTCCAGGAGGTCATGGATCTGCTCATTGTACACCTGAGAAAGGAAGAAAGGAAAAGGCCTGAGGGAGAGCGGCCCATCAGGAAACCTCTCCCTAGCGGCTGGACAGGGGAGCTGAGGCCGGGGTGTATCTGAGACACCCACAGGAGTGGCGCTTCCCGGGACTGTGTTATATGACCACAGCAGGGTGAACGGGCGGGTGTCTCCAGTGCAGCCTCTCACTGAGCTATATCTATCTCCTTGAGGGGCCCCAGCTCTCCATTTCCTGCCACCCTGTCCCACACCAGCTCACTCCATCCCATGGGCTTGCTTCCCCCCAGGTGGTTGTGAAAACGAGGCCCAGGGCAGCGGCAGCCGACCTCCTGGTAGCTGATGAGCACCTCGAAGCACTTCTCCTGCTGGCGGGCCTCCAGGCGCCTGTACAGTTCCACGGTGGTCAGGTACATGATGCCGGGGTCCCCCTCCCTTCCCAGCATGGTGTGTGTCTTCCCAGCCCCGGTAGCCCCGTAGGCAAACACTGCAGAGGACAGAGTAAGGAGGAGGACCCCAGTGCCTTGCCACCCAGCTCAGACCTTCCCTCGTCCCTCAAGCCCCTTTCCTTTGCCTCCTGTGTTCCCTGGTCCACTGCTCCCACTAATCGCACCCTCCATGTTCCCACTGCAGGGTTGGAGTTCTCTGTGTGTTTGTTCTGCTCCCCCATAGGCCAGTGGATTTGGGATGACCGGATCTCCACTATGGGTGTGGGCTATGCCTTCCTTCTGTAGGCGAGGCAGCTTTTGGTGTTGAAGGCCCACAGTTATCTCCGTCTTACCATTTACCCTGGTTTATCGCCACACACTGTGGGTGTGATCTGTGAGTGGTGTCCTCCCCCCTCTAGACTGTGAGCACCGAGTGGACAGGAACTGTCCTGTCTGATTTGCTGGTGCAGCCCTGGGCCCAGTAGAGGGCCTCCCCCATAGACTGAATGAATGAATGGGGGTCCCAAAGAGCATGATGGGACATTGTACAAAACTCCTTAGTAAATCGTGCCCAGCCTGGGGGAGGCGGGCACGTGCCAGAAGACACATGAAACCCTTCCCTTAGGAGGAGGCAGGGAGGCCAGGCCACTGCCAGGCAGGGCTGAGGTTCTCACCTGAGCAGTTGTAGCCCTGAAGGAAGCTGTCCAGGATGCTGTGCGTGGTGTGCTGGAACACGTCCTGTTGGGTGGCCGCCTCACCAAAGATCCGGTCAAAGACAAACGTCAGGTCTTTGCCCTTCTTCTTGGGGCCATCATGGGTGCTGCCCCACTTCAGGCTAGGGAGCCCTCCATCGGGCTCCTCAGGGTTAAACACCAGCACCCGCTCGTCCACCACCTGAACCACTGGCCGCCGCTGACCGTCCAGCTCCCGAGGGGTGGGGGGCCGCACCCGCACCACCACTTGCAGCGTGCTGTCCTCCACTGCCATCACCGTGGCGACACCTGGCCGAGACATGGTGGAGCTGAGGACCAATCCCACCCCAGGCCTGACCAGGTGCCCCCTCAGCACTCCAAGGCCCCCTCCACCCACTCCCAATGACTGGTCTATGTTTTATGCCTCAAGAGAATAAAAATATTGGTGCCGAAACCAATTATATCTCTTTCGCACTTGAAATACCATCTTTGTCATACTCAAATGACTATATATATATATATTTTTGAGACGGACTCTTGCTCTGTCGCCCAGGCTGGAGTGCAATGGCGTGATCTCGGCTCACTGCAACCTCCGCCTCCCAGGTTCAAGCGATTCCCCTGCCTCAGCCTCCTGAGTAGCTGAGATTACAGGCACGTGCCACCATGCCCAGCTAATTTTTTGTGCGTATTTTTAGTAGAGATGGGGTTTCACCATGTTGGTCAGGCTGGTCTCAAAATCCTGACCTTGTGATCCGCTCACCTCGGCCTCCCAAAGTGTTGGGATTATAGGTGTGAGCCACCACACCAGGCCTCAAATGACTATATTGTTGGAGGCCTCTTACTGGGCTTTCTACTATGTTCCATGAATCCATTTGTCTATTCTTTTTTTTTTCCCTTACTTTTCATAACCCTCATGTAGCTCTGTCTATCCTTGGGCCAGTGCCACACTGTTTCCATGATATTACTTTACAGTATGCTTTCCAGCTAGTAAGGCGAGAACCTCTTCATTACTCTTTCTTTTCTATAGCTTTCTCGGCTATTTTCAGGCATTTATTATGCTACTTGATTTTAAGAAAATTTTATCAAGTCTACCCCCAACTTGGAGCCCTCTCCTCCCTCAAAAACCCTATTGGGACTACACTTTGAACTGTATTACATTTACATATTTATTATACTGAGCCTTTTATTTTTTTACTTTACATAAGCCTTTAGCAGCCAAGTGTGCTACGCTTTCAGGCAAGATTGTGGCTACTGCCTTTCTTTTTGTTCAGATATTTTTTACGTCCCTCAATAAGATTTTATAGTTTTCTATCTCTTCAGTTAGTTCTGTAATTGTCCTTTTAATATATTTCTCAGGTGTTTTATGTACTTAATTGCTCCTGTGGATGGAACACTTTTCCCCATTTACATTTCCAGCTGATAATTACTAGTATGGAGGAACACAACTAATTTTATATATTCACGCTATATCTACCACCCCCAAACTCTCTTATTAATTTCATTTATTTTTGTTAGAACTTACTGAGTTTTCCAAGTATACAATTATGTATCAGAAGAGGAAAAAGTTTTTACCTTTTCTTCTCTATATTCATACCCAATATTTCATTTCTTGTCTATTGCAGTCTCTAGAATTTCTAAAACAATGTTGAATAATTATGATAATGTGCATTCCTGTTTTGCTTCTGATTCTAAAGGAAATGGCTTTAGCGTTTCCCTATTTAGACATTAGTTTTATACAAGTAGTCTTTATCACATTAGCAATTTCTTCTATTTTTGTTTTACTTGGGGTTATTATTAGGAAAGTCTAGAATTTTATCAATGCTCTTTTAGTATTTCCATATATACACACACACACACACACACATATATATGTATTTTTTTTTTTTTTTTTGAGACGGAGTTTCACTCTTTGTTGCCCAGGCTGGAGTGCAGTGGCATGATCTCAGCTCACTGCAACCTCCGCCTCCCAGGTTCAAGCAATTCTCCTGCCTCAGCTTCCCCAATAGCTGGGATTACAGGTGCCCGCCAGCAGGCCTGGCTAATTTTTGTGTTTTTAGTAGAGATGGTGTTTTGCCACGTTGGCCAGGCTGGTCTCGAACTCCTGACCTCAGGTGATCTGCCCACCTTGGCCTCCCAAAGTGCTAGGATGACAGGCGTGAGCCACCTCACCCGGCCATCCCAATATGTTTATGTGTTTTTTTCTCCCTTATTTTGTTGCTATGTTAATTTATTAGATATTATTCCTGGTATCAAACCAACCATGCATTCCTGGAAAAAATCCTACCCCGGCCATAGTGAAGTTTTTAACACTTAAATGGTCAAACATGTCAATCTTTTATTTTATAGCTTTTATGCCATACTTAAGAAGACATTTCTTCTACAAGGTAATAAACCCTCTTCTTATATTTTTGTCTAATACTTTTTCTTTCTCATATTGAGGTCGTCATGGAGATGGAATTTTTTTTGTGTGTGAACTATGTGAGCAGGTTTCTAAATATATTTTCTTTCTAATTGGTAAGCAATTATCCTCAAGGTCATTTATTGAATAGTGCATTCTTCCTCCACCAATTTGAAATGCCAAATTTAACATAACTAAAGTCTCATAGAAACATGAATTTGTAGCTGGGTGTGGTAGCTCACACCTGTAATCCTAGAACTTTGGGAGGCCAAGGTGGGCAGATCACCTGAGGTTGGAAGTTCGAGACCAGCTTGACCAACATGAAGGAACCCCCCTCTCTACAAAAAATACAAAATTAGCTGGGTGTGGTGGCACATACCTGTAGTCCCAGCTACTCGGGAGGCTGAGGCAGGAGAATCGCTTGAACCTGGGAGGTGGAGGTTGTGGTAAGCTGAGATCATGCCACTGCACTCCAGCCTGGGCAACAAGAGTGAAATTCCATTTCAAAAAAAAAAAGAAAAAAAAGGAACATGAGTTTGTGCCAGGTGCGGTGGCTCATGCCTGTAATCCTAGCACTTTGGGAGGTCACGCCTGTAATCCTAGCACTTTGGGAGGCTGAGGCTGGCAGATCACTTGAGGTCAGGAGTTTGAGACCAGCCTGGCCAATGTGGTGAAACTCCGTCTCTACTAAAAATACAAAAATTAGTCGAGCATGGTGGCAGGCGCCTGTAATCCCAGCTACTCAGGAGGCCGAGGTAGGAGAACCACTTGAACTTGGGAGGCAGAGGTTGCGGTGAGCTGAGATCGCACCATTGTAATCCAGCTTGGGTGACAGAGACAGACTCCATCTCAAAAAAAGAGAAAGAAACATGAATTTGTTTCTGGACTTTCTCTTCTGTTTCGTTATGTCCATTCCTTTTCCAGTACCTCACTCTTGTAATTACTGTGGTTTTATCATAGATCACCTCATTGCTTTTTTTCTTGGCTATTTTTAGGCATCTTGTCTTACATATGGTTTTAGAATCAGCTTATGAACTATGAAAAATCCTTCTAAGATTTTAATTTGGATTATTTTGAACTTATAGATTAATATGAGGAAAATTGGCATCTTTACAATATCAAGTGTTCCCACCTAGGAACCGATATCTCTTTCCATTTATTCACACCTTTACAGTCTTTAGTAAAATTTTATAATTTTCCTCACATGGGTATTATATATTTCCTGATAGGCTTATTACCAGTTATTACATGATCTTTGCTATATTATGTATAGAATCCTTGTTTTATTTTTATTTTTTTTGAGACTGAGTCTCGCTATCGCCCAGGCTGGAGTGCAGTGGCACCATCTTGGCTCACTGCAACCTCCACCTCCCAGGTTCTCTTGCCTCAACCTTCTGAGCAGCTGGGACTACGGGTGTGCACCACCACGCCCAGCTAATTTTTGTATTTTTAGTAGAGGTGGGGGCTCTAACTCCTGACCTCAAGTGATCCATCCGCCTTGGCCTTCCAAAGTGCTGGGATTACAGGCGTGAGCCACTGCACCCACCCACTCCTTTTAAAATTACATTTTCAAACTCCTTTTTTCCAGAAGATAGGAAAGCTACTGATTTCTGCATGCAGATCTTGTATCTGGCCACATTGCTCAACTCCCTTATTGGTTCTAATAGATTGTCATTGATTCTCTTAAGTCTTTCAATTAAATGATGATATCGTTTGCAAATAATGACAGTTACTTTCTATTTTTAGCTCTTCTATTTCTTTCTTTTTTTTTTTTTTTTTTTAGACACAGGGTCTGGCTCTGTCACCCAGGCTGGAATGCAGAGACACCATCTCAGTTCACTGCAATCTCCACCTCCCAAGTTCAAGCAATTCTCGTGTCTCAGCCTCCCACCCGAGTACCTAGGATTATAGGAATGTGCCACCAAGCCCAGCTAATTTTTTTTGTAGTTTTAGTAGAGACGGGGTTTCTCTATGTTGGTCATGCTGGTCTTAAACTCTTGGCCTCAAGTGATCTGCCCGCTTCTGCCTCCAATGTACTGGGATTACAGGTATAAGCCACTGTTCTGGGACGTATATTTCATTATGATCTTATTTCATTGATATGGCTTAGTCTTTCCTTTTTATTCATATTTGAATGAATGGAATTTTCCAGGTTCAGCTCTAAGTAGTATGATCTGATAGGGAAAGTGAGACAGTGTAACCAGTATTTGCTGGTTTCTCAACTCAAATGCTCTCCCTTCTTTTGCAACAAGGTTGAATGTCTGTTTACAATACAATGCTGCTTCCTCAGTTTGCTTTGCACTACCCATGCTATCTTTCCTTTAGCCCAGGACATGACCCTGCCATATCTATTTTCAGAAATCACAGTAGTTTCCACACAAGGCAAAGCCTGCTACCTTCTGGGGTGAATATTTTTGGTTGTTTGCTCCTACTGTTGTTTTCCCTGGGTTCAATCATGCCTCTGACCTCTTGGCTTTTCTATTCTTATCTGCACCTGACATAGTCCTATCAACACTTTGTTCTTACCATGTGTATGTTTTATCCTGTACAAGTTCTTTGATCTTGATAGCTTTCTCTGTCCTCAGGTTTTACTTAAAGTGCAAGATATGGCAGATTTTGATCATCCTTCTAATTGCTTTGAATGGTTTTTAAATAACGATAATTGGGAAGACTTTGGTTTTGATTTTGGCTATGCTTCCATTACTGGTGATTTGTTTTTGTAGGCAGAATGAGTGAAGTGCAAAAAGATGTCCAGAATCCACAAACTGAAAATACAGCAAAAGTCTTTTGGAATTTTATTTCATTTAATCCATGTTTTATTCCTTAACATTTCTGACATTTATTCAGGGCTTGTTATGTGAGATACCTTTTATTTTCCTGTTATCTTTACTTGTATTAATTCATCTGATTCTCAAAACAATTAAGGATATCAATACTACTGTTCATTCTTATTTTAGAGATAAGAAAACTTGGTCACGACTAGCTCAGCTAGTTGCACGATATCACCTAACTTCTAAATAGCAAAATCTATACCCAAGAAATCTGACTAGAGACAAGGCATATCAATTAGTATATACAGAGTCAAGATAATATGAGAAGAAACG
>NW_012103032.1:1763683-1774001 GCF_000951045.1 Mandrillus leucophaeus
GGTTAGCCAGGATGGTCTCGATCTCCTGACCTCGTGATCCGCCCATCTCGGCCTCCCAAAGTGCTGGGATTACAGGCTTGAGCCACCGCGCCCGGCCAGCTCTTCTATATTTAGTTCCCCACCTCCACTGCCCATTAGGAAGGTAGGAATGGGTGTTGAATTTTATAAAATGCTTTTTGGCACTTGCTGAAGTGATCACACATATTTCTTCTTTAATCTATTAATGTAGAGTGTGACTCAACAGATTTCCTAATGTTGACTGGGTAATAATTCCAAACACATATTTACTCATATCTTATATCTTATATCTTACTTATATCTCCCCCAGACTCTCTCCTTGGTTTTTCATTTCTCTTTCGAAACAGTGTACAAAGGGTAGGGATGGAATTCTTGGAATGCAGCGTACCAAGGGTAGGGATGGAATTTTGGAATGCATCCTGGAAAAGTTCAGCCCAACTCCAGGGATATATTGACAGAGGTGAGGAACAGGGGCTGTTCCTGGGCATTCTGAATAGATGCACGCCTTCCAGGTAAAGACTAGCTTCCACTGGTGGGTCACAAATACCAAGGTCATTCAGCAAAGAAAAGTGGGGTTTCTACCTGACACTTTAGCAAATAGCTAAGGTTTTCCTTGGGGAATGAGACAGAACTGAGCTGATTTGAAACTCCTGTTCCCTCACCCCTAAACTTCTTAACTTCTTCCCCATATAAAATAAGAGAAAGATATCAACCAACCATAATCCTTTTACATGTATGTAATTCTATTCCTGTCCCAGCTATTAGATTGCCATAGTAAGCATATTAGCTAAGTGCTCACTGTGTCAGGAACTGTTCAAAGCACCTTACACATATCTCCTTTTATCCCCATTGCAATCTCACAAGATGGATACTATTATTATACTCATTTTTCAATGAAGAAATTGAGACAAAGAGGGTTAAGCAGTTTGCCCAAGGTCTCAATGCTAGTGAGTGATGGAGCCCGATTCCAATCCAGGCAGTCTGACTACACACCAGGCCATACTGCCTTATAGTGATATTACATATTATGCTACAATGATCACATTGTTGTAATAGTCCCTTATGTTTGTATAATAATTATAATCCCTTTTATGAAATTAGCATTCTGTATTCTATAAACACTTTCAAATAGATGGACTGCACCTAATTTTCTTTTTCTTTCTATTTTATTTTTTTTGAGACAGAGTCTCGCTCTGTCGCCCAGACTGGAGTGCAATGGCGTGATCTCAGCTCACTGCAAAACCTTTGCCTCCCGGGTTCAAGCAATTCTCCTGCCTCAGCCTCCCGAGTAGCTGGGATTACAGGCGCCTACCAGCACAGCCAGGTAATTTTTGGATTTTTAGTAGAGACGAGGTTTCACCATGTTGGCCAGCTGGTCTCGAACTCCTGACCTCAGGTGATTTGCCTGCCTTGGCTTCCCAAAATGTTGGGATTACAGTCGTGAGCCACTGCGCCCGGCTGTACCTAATTTTCAACAGAGAGGGTTGCTGTCTCCTACTCTTGCAGACCTACCCCCAGGAAACCCCACTTTGGCACCCGGGGAAGTGAAGGCAGAGGATGCCTGGGTCCACATTTCCTGGCAGTCGCAGCTTCCCATGGGGAGGGCTTTAGCTGAGGAGGAGCCACAGAGCAGCCTAACATTCTAAGCAGGAAATTAAAAAGGGCACTGGCAAAGGAGTGCTCATAACCTTTACAGTTCTCTCCTCCCGCCTCCTGAGGGCCAGTGTGGCTGAGTCTGTTTGCCTAATGAGATGTTTTGCTTCTTGCTGAGATGGTGCTGGGGGCATGGGCACAAAGTGTGGATGACACTTGGCATAGCCGCTGCTAGGATGCCTGGGTCCTGGTCCCTGTTCAGCATCTGACCAAGGTGGAGGTCTTTCCACAAGCCACACCAGGTCAATGTCGCATCAGCTTCCCCCTTTGAGAACCAGAGAAAACAGCTACCGAGCTGCTCCCGCCCCAGGGGATGGGGAGATTAATGAGAGAACGTGTGTCAAGTTTGCTTTGATCCTTGGTTGGAAAGAGCAGTTCAGCCCAAAGTACAAGGGAGATGATTCTTTAATAAGATCTTCAGGATTCTCAGCCAGTCACAGTCACGTCCTGTTTCTAACCCAGGGCAGCTCATTAAAACCCAGAGGCTAGTGCTCTGCCAGGCTGGGGCTGGAAAACCAAGATTCTGTTGTTTTGGGGATGGCCTGCTCTGCCCACCCTAGTAGAGACAGGCCCAGTGAGCCCATGCTCCTCAGAAGTCCCTGGCGAAAAATTTCAGAGGACTTGAGGGAATCTCCCTGCAGACACTGGGAGCTGAAGAAGGTAGTAAGGGTGAGGGGGTAGGGGAAGAAGCCCAACCCCTGGATGTCCTAGTTTTACAGGTGATGCTGTAGCCCCCTTCATCTCTCCTTCACAACCCTCATGCACTTGTTTTTTTGTCCTTAAGCTCCAAGAGCAGGACCTTCTTCTGACATAGTCTGTGTACCCCAGGTGTCTGGGCACCCAGCCCAGCGTGCAGCAGATGCTGAATTTGTCCTATGAATAAATAAGGGCCAGAGAAGAGCAGAGTCTGAATCCAAAAGTCTAAAAATAATTATTATTACAGCTAACATTTACTCAGTGCTTACTATGAATTAGACACTATGCTAAGTGCTTTACAAATGGTGTTTAACTTTCATAACAATTGTTACATCCCTACCCTACAAAAGGAACAGGAGGCACAGAACTTGTCTCCCAAACGTGAAGTAGCAAGGCTAGAACTTGACCTCTGTCACCGGGGACACTACCCCATCCTTAGGCTGTTCTGCCCTGCAATTGGGCTTGGGCAGCTTCCATCTCCTCCTCACCTTGGTACCCACAAAAGAACAGCACCCCCCGGCCACTGGTTCTTCCTACATATGGTCATGCAGAGGAAGAAATTGTGTTCTTTTGTTTTTTTAAATAGATAATCATAAGGCTGTAATTGATGATAGTGTTGTGAGTTTCTTCCTAATCTTAATTTATTTTTATTTATTTTTCTTGTCTTACATTTCCGGTTAGGACCTCCAGCACAATATTGAATAAAAGCAGTAATAGTGAGTATCCTCATCCCTTTCCTGATTTTATAAAGAATGCTTCTACTATTTCACACTTTGTTTGTTTAAGGAAATTTGTCTCCATTTCTAGTTTACCTATATATATTTAAAAGTCATGAATGGATATTGAATTTTATTAAATTCAATTTTCTTTTTCTTTTCCTTTTTTATTTTTTTAGACCGGGTCTCACATTGTTGCCCAGGCTGGAGTACAGTGGTGGGATCACCACTCACAGCAGCCTTGAACTCCTGGGCTTAAGTCATCTTCCCACTTCATCACGTCACCTACCTCCCCAGTAGCTAGGACCACAGGTGTGCCACCATCCCTGGCTAATTTTTAAATTTTCCATAGAAATGATGTCTCACTATGCTGCCCAGGTGGATCTCCAACTCCTGGGCTCAAGCGATCCTCCCACCTCAGCCTCCCAAAGTGCTGGGAATATAGGAGTGAGCCACCACACCTGCTCCTATTGAATTGTATTTCTGTGCCTAATGGGATATGTTTGCTCTTTAAATCTCTAAATGTGTAAATTGCATTAATAGATTTTCCAATGTTAAACCATTCTTTCATTCTTGGGATAAATTCAACTTTGTCATAATCTAGTTTTTAAATACATAACTGGTTTCTGATTGCTAATATTTTATTAAGATTTTTGCAACTACATTAATGAAACAGATTGACTTGTAGTTTTTTTTTTTCTTTTTTGAAATGGAGTTTTGCTCTTGTTGCCCAGCAGGCTGGAGTGCAATGGGGTGGTCTCAGCTCACTGCAACCTCTGCCTCCCCGGTTCAAGCAATTCTCCTGCCTCAGTCTCCCTAGTAGCTGGGATTACAGGTGCCTGCCACCACGCCTGGCTATTTTTTGTATTTTTAGTAGAGATGGGGTTTCACCATGTTCAGGCTGGTCTCAAACTCCTGACCTCAGGTGATCCACCTGCCTTGGCCTCCCAAAGTGCTGGGATTACAGGCATGAGCCACTGTGCCTGGCCTGACTTGTAATTTTCTTTGTGTCGTTTTTGATCTCAAAAATACACTCAACATGTTTTCTCTTTTTTACAGGGAGAGTTTGCATAAGGTAGAATCATCTTTTTTAATTGCCTGTAAGTTTCTGGTGGAATTTGGTATAGATTTTTCATGCCTGTGAAGATGCATTTTAAACTAACTCAATTTTTTCTATGGAAAATTGAATTCCTCAACGGAGTAGTCCTAGATCTAGTCAAAATTTCCATAACTTCTTGAGTCAGTTTTGGCAAGTTGTTTTTTCCTAGAAAATTTTCCAAAGGCATTGTCAAAAAGAATGTTTCATTGCGTTTCTCTCTCTTTTAATCTCTGTAACTGAAGTATGTACCTATTTTTGCTCCTAAGATCTTTTTTTGTGTGTTTTATTTCTTTATTTCTCCATCAGTATTGCCAGAGGTTTTTTTTTATTAGTCTTTTCTGGATACAGCTTTTGACTAAAATAATCCTCTCTATTATATGATAAAACGCTATTTCATTGATTCTGCTTTTAGTTTATTTATTTATTTATTTATCGAGACAGTGTCACTCTGATGCCTACGGTGGAGTGCAGTGGCGCGATCACGGCTCACTGTAGCCTCGACCTCCTAAGGCTCAAAAGATCCTCCCACCTCAGCCTCCTGAGTAGCTGGGATCACAGGCACACGCCACCATACTCCCCTAATTTTAAATTTTTAAAAAGAGATGGGGTTTCACCATATTGCCCAGGCTGGTCTTGAACTCCTGGGCTCAAGCTGTCCACACACCTTGGCCTCCCAAAATCCTGGGATTACAGGCGTGAGCCACCACACCCAGTCTTATCTTCTTTTATATTCTACATATGTTCTCTACTGTTCTGTCTTATTAAAGTTTGGTATTTGCCTCATTAACTTTCAGTTGCTTAAACAAAATGTTCTAATATAAGCATTTAAGACTATAAATTGCCCTCTAAGTATCACTTTAACTGCATCTCACAAGTTTTATAAATAGTATTTTTATAATTGTTCCATGCTAATTATCTTTTAATTACAATTATGATTCCCTATTTGACTGACTTAAGTGTATTTTTTAAAAATTTCAGGCCAGGCATGGTGGCTCACGCCTATAATCTTAGCACTTTGGGAGGCCGAGGCTGGTGGATCAGCTGATGTTAGGATTTTGAGACCAGCCTGGCCAACATAGTGAAACCCCGTCTCTACTAAAAATACAAAAAATTAGCCGGGTGTGGTGGCGGGTGCCTGTAATGCCAGCTACTCCGGAGGCTGAGGCAGGAGAATTGCTTGAACTTGAGAGGTAGAGGTTGTAGTGAGCCAAAGTGGTGCCACTGCACTCTAGCCTGGGCAACAAGAGTGAAACTCTGTTTCAGGGGGGAAAAAAAAATCCAAACATGAGCTGGGCACAGTAGCTCATGCCTGTAATCCCAGGACTTTGGGAGGCTGAGGTAGGAGAATAGCTTGAGGTCAGGAGTTCAAGACCAGCTTGGGCAACATAGGGAGAACTTGTCTCTACTTCCAAAAAAAAAAAATTGTAAATGTGGTATTTATAATTTAATTGCTTACATAAAGAGATTATCTTTTATACAATATTCTGATAGTTGTTTAGATTTGTTTTGTGGCCAGGTATAAAAACAATTGATAAATTTATAAAATATGCTACATGTATACTTTTTTTTAACTTCTATTTTATTTTATTTTTTGCAACAGTATACATGTATACTTTTTTAAAAAGGTATAAATGGAATTGGGTTAGATAATATAAAGACCAACATCTTAAAATAACTCTCTAGGGGTGGGGAAATTCAACAATGAAATAGGCAGAGAATGACTGGATACCTTTGTACTTGTTGAAGCACGGGATGCAGTGATTGGGGAAGAAATAGAATAGGGAGAAGATTGGAGAAAGCAATATAACATTGAGATGTTCTCCTCTAAACTAGGCTTAACATCTCTGAGCCTCAGTTTTCCAACCTGTAAATTGTAAATAACATTAGTATATACCCCATATATTTGTGAAGACTAAATGAGTTCATTCAAACCTGGTAAGTGCTCAATAGATATTAGCATTACTGTTAGAATTATATGACATATGGCATTTTCCCATGATGCTAGAGGAACCAATGTCTTCAATAAAATCCCTTAAGTTCTGTGGCACAGACCAGGCTTAATCTTTTCCATGTCACTTCAGTTCCTTAGAAGGTCAAAGCTAAGGGGAGATGCATCCTAGAAGCAGTAACAGAGGCCTGCTCTTCTGTCATATAAATGTTCTTTCACTTGTTCCTTCATTCAATCAAATATTTGGCCAGGCGCGGTGGCTCACATCTGTAATCCCAGCGCTTTGGGAGGCCGAGGCAGGCGGATCACCTAAGGTCAGAAGTTCGATACCAGCCCAGCCAACCCTGTCTCTACTAAAAATACAAAAATTAGCTGAGTGTGGTGGTAGGCGCCTTTAATCCCAGCTACTCGGGAGGCTGAGGTAGGAGAATCGCTTGAACCGGGGAGGCGGAGGTTGCAGTGAGCCAAGATCGTCCCATTGCACTCCAGCCTAAGAGACAGACAGAGAGACTCCAACTCAAAAAAAAAAAAAAAATTTACTGCGTGCTACAGCCACTGGCACGTGCAGCTCTGCAATCGGTTCAGTAAAGATGGGTGGAGAGGGGCTTACTTACTCCACACTGACATGCAGGGAGTCCCAGGCCTTTAGTTCTAGTGTGCATAAGAGCCCAATTCTTCCTCACTTGCGAGCAGGAGGACCTTTCACGGGGCCGACTTACAGAAGGCCAGGCCCCGGTGGCAGATGTGCAGGCCCAGTCTAGGTCCAGCATAGATAAGCAGAGGGGTCCCGACCACCCGTACGGGTGTGTAAGGAAGCGCCCCGCTTCCCGCCCAGTTTAAAGGGGTCCATGCAGGGCCTGCCGGGGCGGCGGCAAAGCTCAGTCTCCGCGCCGCACCTTGACGTCCAGCACAAAAGAGGCCTGGCTCAGGCCACCGCCCGGAGCAGCTGGGTCTGCGCGTCTGAGACCTGAGAGCAGGCGTTCGCGGGGTCGGCTTCGCAGTAGGCCAGGGCTTACCTTTTGTCGGTTCTCCGCCGCTGGCGTCGCTGCTTGCTCGCGGGTCCCACTGCCACAACACAGACAGGAGTACCCACCCCAGAGGAGTGCGCCCCACACTCTCCCCTACCCGCGCCAACCTCCACCTGGCGCCTCGCGTTCAAATTAGCCCGGCCGGCAAGACCGTGCTTCCCATTGGTCAGCTACCGGATCGCTGATTGGCTGTTTCCTAAGTAACAAAGTGTTGCGCGAGCCGTTCACAGTGCGCTTGCGCACTTCCTCTTGCTGGCTGCTGTAGGTTCCTAGGCTGTCTCTCCGGGCTGGGCACACGAGAGTAGCCGGCAGAAGCCAGCCCAGGGTTCTGTTACGTGGGGCCACAGTCTCTG
The DNA here is from genome assembly GCF_000951045.1 of Mandrillus leucophaeus. Classification (NCBI taxonomy): domain Eukaryota; kingdom Metazoa; phylum Chordata; class Mammalia; order Primates; family Cercopithecidae; genus Mandrillus; species Mandrillus leucophaeus. The sequence continues at coordinate 1,771,195 of NW_012103032.1, forward strand.
TGGTCCCCGAGGCTAGGCTTAGCACCAGTTACAGCAACCAGACATCCAACAGGTGTTTAAACCTGTTTTTTCTGTAGGCTAAATTCATATCGGTTTGTCAAGAGGGGATTGTCAACCGCTGTCAGCAGCGTCTTTCCGCTGCGGGACCATCCCAAGATGAACAAGATGAACTTAAAGGACAGCCTTGATGTGGCAAAGCCGGCGGACGCCAAGAATGGCAATTCCATCCTCTTGGCTTTGACAGTGTGAGAAGCTTGGTGCCTGATGATTACGTGTGAGGGTCGGCCTCTTACGGCATCGGTGGGGTGCACGGCCTCCATAGTGCACCGCTGCCCGCTGCTTGGATTCTGGTGGGCTCACCTCATACTGATCTCCAACACTGGAGGTTGTGGGAGTCGAAGTGTTTCCAGTTGTGGCTCAGTCACTAACTAGTGCTGAGACCGCGAGGCACTTCAGCTCTCTGAGTGTCAGTTTCCTCATCTATAAAATGGGGCCGATATCCTGCTCTTCCTCCTCACCTAGGAGAGCGTGGGAATGAAAGCCCTCCAACGTCCCCAGCATATGTAAGGGATAACTTTTATACATTTGATTAGAACCAAATAGGTGAAGGCTGCAAAGAGCCAGATGCTCATTACTTTCAGTAAATGTTCAGTACATCTGTTCCCACACTGGGACTATGAGCTGATTTGGGGCGTGTAAGACAAGGGGGAGGCAAAACTCCCTTATCAGACTTGCTATCACGATAAGGGTTACTATAATACCTAGTTGACTTGGCCCAAACTCATTCACCTCCCTGGACCCCAACTGACCCCTATACAATAGAATAGCATTGCTGGTTTGGTGAGGTTAAAACCAGAAAATTATGTAGAGGTGCTGGTCATTGTAAAGCTACAAGAAATTTGGAGTACTCTTGCCATCTCCACTACCCATGATAAATAAAAACAAAAAATAAAGGATGGCTTACAGCGTAAGGGTCTCTTCCTCTCTTACTGGGATGTGTGTTTTAACAGAGGTTTTGGCTCCCCAGGAGCCATCAGGGGAGCTTCTTGTGTCCTGTAAGCCAGGTCTTGCCCTGGGCCTCTTCTGGTTCAGATAACTAACTGTAGGTTAGGTGAACCAGGGTAAGGCAAGGGGCAGAGTCCGGCCCTGCTGCAGGTAGGGGACAGGGGACACTTACTTGCTGGATAATCTTGGGTAAGTCACCAAGTCTCTCGGAGCCTCAGTTTTGGAAGTTATAAAATAGGGAACAAAAGAATACTTAGCTTGTTACAAAGATTAGAAAAAAATGTAGATAAAGCACCTTGCTAACATTCAATAAAATGGTAATGGGTGTTCTCATATTCATTTATTCAACAACTACTTACTAATATGAGACAGGTGGGCTCAGAGAATAGGCTGCTCAGTGATCAACACCCTCGTCCTACCCTCGTGGAGCTTGCAGCCTTTGGGAGAAATTAGACAATTAAATATGAACAATGATGTGAGATACAGACTATAATGAGAACATGCAGGGGGAAGCGGGACTGGGAACTGGCATGCTAGCTGAGGGCTGAAGGGAGACTGGGAGCTTGCCTGGCAGGGGAGGCTGTTCCTTGAATCTCAGAAGACAAGGGAAGACAGTCTCACAGGTGAGAAGGTCAGCCTTGCCCAATAGTGCTGAGAGGTCTTGGTAGGGCCTGGCCAGGCCCGCCTTACTGAACACAAATGGAAAATTTCTGGGGCCTATACCACAGATGCTGATAAGGGGAGCTTGGTTTGGAATTGGCCTAACAAGAATTTCAAGGCCTAGAACCCTAACTTGAGGCCTGGGTGCAGAATTTGTTTTCTTGTGTGGAGGCAGAAGGTGATTCTAGGCTGATGTGATTGGGGGTGTGAAAGGCAGCAGGCTCTGTCTTCTTTCGAGGTGTGTGGACATCTCACTACCTGTGATTTCTGAGACCACCGACCCCAGGTGCTCAAAGGAAGCAGAGGGAAGGCACATCCTCCCATCCTCCCACCTGTACCCTTATCATTGCAGAGCCGTTGCTGTACCCTTATCATTGCAGAGCCTTTGCACCATGGTACGGCATTAGCTACTTTGTGTTTTTTTGTTTTGTTTTGTTTTTTTATTTTTAATTTATTTCTTTATTTTTTTGAGATAGTCTCGCTCTGTCACCCAGGCTGGAGTGCAGTGGCGCGATCTCAACTCACTGCAACCTCCGCCTCCCAGGTTCAAGTGATTCTCCTGCTTCAGCCTCCTAAGTAGCTGGGACTACAGGCGTGTGCCACCACGCCTGGCTACTTTTTGTATTTTTAGTGGAGACGGGGTTTCACTGTGTTAGCCAGGATGGTCTCAATCTCCTGTCCTCGTGATCTGCCTGCTTCGGCCTCCTAAAGTGCTGGGATTACAGGTGTGAGCCACCACGCCTGGCCCCGTTTTGTTTTGTTTTGAAATGGAGTCTGGCTCTTTCATCCAGGCTAGAGTGCAGTGGCACAATTTCAGCTCACTGCAACCTCTGCCTCCTGGGTTCAAGTGATTATCCTGCCTCAGCCTCCCAAATAGCTGAGACTACAGGCACGAACCACCACACCCGGCTAATTTTTGTAGTTTTAGTAGAGACAAGGTTTCACCATATTGGCCAGGGTGGTCTTGAACTCCCGACCTCGTGATTTGCCCAGCTCAGCCTCCCAAAGTGCTGGGATTACAGGCATGAGCCACCGCGCCTGGCCTACTTTGGATATAGACCAATTTTAAAAGCTCCTTGAATCAAGTATCCACTTGGTTTAACAACAAGAGGTCATGGGTGGCCTTTTTTTTTTTTTTTTTT
>NW_012103032.1:1774051-1777894 GCF_000951045.1 Mandrillus leucophaeus
TTTTTTTGAGACAGGATCTCACTCTGTCATCCAGGCTGGAGTGCAGTGGCATGATCTCAGCTCACTACAGTTTCCACCTCCTGGACTCAAGTGATTCTCCCGCTTGAGCCTCCCAAGTAGCTGGGACCATAGGTGCACACCACCGTGCCTGGCTAATTTTTTTTTTTTTTAAGAGATGGAGGTTTCACTATGTTGCCCAGGCTGGTCTTGAACTCCTGAGTGCAAGCCATACGCCTACCTCTGCCTCCCAAAATGCTGGGATTACAGACATGAGCCATGATGCCTGGCCTAGGGTGCCCTTGACAGGAGCAGGTTCAGAGGAGTGGCAACAGCCAAATGACAGTGGGATATGAGGATGTTGTAACAACTCTTAAGGTAATTTGGCTGTTAAGGGGAGCAGAGAAATGAAGTAGTAGCTGTAAGCGGGGTGGGGTCAAGGGAGGATTTTTTTTTTTTTTGAGACAGAGTTTCGCTCTTATTGCCCAGACTAGAGTACAATGGCAAGATCTCGGCTCACTGCAATCTCTGCCTTCCAGGTTCAAGAGATTCTCCTGCCTCAGCCTCCTGAGTAGCTGGGATTACAGGCATGCGCCACCATGGCTGGCTAATTTTGTATTTTTAGTAGAGACGGGGTTTCTCCATGTTGGTCAGACTGGTCTTGAACTTCTGACCTCAGGCGATCCACCCGCCTCAGCCTCCCAGAGTGCTGGGATTACAGGTGTGAGCCACTGCGCCCGGCCTCAAGGGAGGAGTTTTAGGGATAGGAGAGTTTTAAATGATGATGGGAAGGTGCCAATATAGAATGAGCAGCTAGGCTGAATGTGATGGTTCATGGCTATAATTCCAGCACTTTGGGAGGCCAAGGCAGGAGACTTGCTTGAGGCTAGGAGATAGAGACCAGCCTAGGCAATATAGTGAGACCCCCATCTCTGAAAAAAAAAATTACTGTATGTTATACCTTGGTTGTGGAAGAAAAAAATATTTTTTTAAAAAAAGAAAAATTAGCCTGGTATAGTGGCACATGCCCTGCAGTCCCAGCTACTTGGGAGGCTGAGGCAGGAGGATCATTTGAGCCCAGAAATTGGAGGCTTCAGTAAGGTATAATCATGCCACTTTACTCCAGCCTGGGCAACAGAGCAATACCATGTCTCAAATATATATATCAAGAGGTGTGGTTATCAATTAAGTGAAGTCCCCAAAAAGGTTGGAGACTTCTGCCAATCTTTTTCAACCATCCCAATTTATCTGGCTAGGACTGAGGGATTTCACAGGACTTTCAGTTTTAAACTGGAACAGTCCTGGACAAACAATGGCAAGTTTGTCACCCTGGCAGGAGGGCACAGGATACAGACAGAGCATCTTCCATGAAAACAAGAAAGGAGAAGAGGAGGGGCACAGGTGCAGGGAAGTTTGTGATTTTATGGTGGAAAGTTGTTGGAGTGAGGTTCTCTCTTGTGACTTCTGTCTTCTCTGTGGGGTAGGACATGTGATCACCCACTGGGTAGGCACCTTTACACTCTATCTCCTGCCCTTGCTGCTGGGCCTGCAAATCTATCTATCTGCATGTACTCAATAGATATTGACTGAAAGAATCAGTGAATAAATGAGACTGGGGTAGATCTCGCAGGTTGAGTCCTCTGTAGAGAGACCCTGGGACAGAGATCAGGATGCAGGAAGTTTATTGGAGAGTGCTCTTGGAATTAACACCTTTGTTTTGTTTTGTGCCAGGGTCTCGCTCTACTGCCCAGACTGGAGTGCAGTAATGATTGCTCAGTGTAGCCTTGAACTTCCAGGCCCAAGTGATCCTCCCACGTCAGCCTCCTAAATAGCTGGGACCATACCATATAGTCCCACCATATGGCACACACCATCATGCCTGGCTAGTTTTTTTTTTTTTTTTTTTTTTTTTTTTGAGACAGGGATCTCACTATGTCTCAGAGGCTGGTCTCAAACTTCTGGGCTCAAGCAATCCTCCCACCTTGGCCTCCCAAAGTGTTAAGATTACAGGCATGAGCCACTGCACCTGCCAAATTAATACCTGTGGAAGAGAAGGAAACAGGATTGGGCAGAGGGAGAAGTTGAACTGGGAACTCTGAAGTAGGGAAGACACTTCAGAGCTGCCCTGAGTAGGGGGTAGAGGGCCCAGCAGATAAAACCCATGCTGATCAGTTATGGGAAGCAGGCTGCTCTGAGAAAGGGGCAGGACATTGAGGAAGGCAGCTCACATCAGCAGGGGAAATCCTGAAAGGGGGCTGGTAGCTGAGAGCCATCTGCTGGCAGCAGTCTCTGGAGCTTGGGGACTAGATCCTTCAGTTCTGAAGGAGACCCGGGCAGTGTGCATCGCAGCATCCATCACAGCAGAGAAAGGTGAAAGTTTAAGGAGAGTGAGAGATGGTGAAACAACCACTCTTATGGTAGAATGGCCATTATCTGGCCGGCACAGTGTTACAGTACTGAGTGAGACAGCCCTACTGGGAAGATGCTCTCAGTCTAGCCTTGGAGGCTTTGGAGGCTTTGGAGCCTTTGGAGAGAGACCTGCTGGGGAAGTGCAAAAAGGCTTCATGAAAAAGCAGGCAGTAGGCCTGGGCTTTAAAGAATGAACAGGCCTGGCCGGGCGCAGTGGCGCACTTTGGGAGGCCGAGGCTGGTGGATCCCCTGAGGTCAGGAGTTCGAGACCAGCCTGGCTAACCTGGTGAAACCCCATCTCTACTAAAAATACAAAAATTAGCTGGGCGTGGTGGCGGGCACCTGTAATCCCAGCTACTCACGAGGCTGAGGCAGGAGAATCACTTGAACCCGAGAGGTGGAGGTTGCTGTGAGCCGAGACTGCGCCATTGTACTCCAGCCTGGGCGACAGCACGAGACTCCATCTCAACGACAAACAACAACAACAAAAAAAAGAATGAGTAGGCATTCTGCAGGCAACAGAGTAGGCAAGGGCCTAGCAGACACGTATCTGTCTCTGGTCAGGCAGGGAGAGGTCTGTAACTATCCTAGCCCAGGCAGTTTTCCTAGTTCAGACCAGTGCTTACCACTCAAGGAGCAAAGGCCTGTGCCTCGAGGGCCTGGGAAGGAGCCCTCAAATTTTACTTTCATCATCTTGGAAGAGCAGGAGCCTCATCCCCTGAAGAAGCTGCTCTCTGGGTAGTTTCTTTCTTTCTTTTTCATTTTTATTTTTATTTTAAACAGAATCTAGCTGTCATCCAGGTTGGGGTGTAGTGGCACTATGATAGCTCACTGCAGCCTCAAACTCCTGGACTAAAGTGATCCTCTCACCTCAGACTCCTGACGAGCTGAGAATACAGGCTTGTGCCACCATGCCTGGCTAATTTAAATAACTTTTTTGTAGAGATGAGATCTTGCTTTGCCATCCAGGCTGGTCTCAAATTCCTGGCTTCAAGTGATCCTCCCGTCTGAGCCTCACGAAGTGCTGGGATTACAGGCGTGAGCCACCACACTTAGCTTGCTTTCTTTCTAAAATCCCACATATAATCATTCCCAATCTGGGTTATTTCTTTTTTCATTTTTTTTTCCTTTTTCTTTCTTTCTTTTTTTTTTTTTTGAGACGGAGTTTTACTCTTGTTGCCCAGGCTGGAGTGCAATGGCGCGATCTCAGCTCACTGCAACCTCTGTCTCCCAGGTTCAAGCAATTCTCCTGCCTCAGCCTCCCGAGTAGCTAGGATTACAGGCAACCATCACCACGCCCAGCTAGTTTTTTGTATTTTTAGTAGAGACAGGGTTTCACCATGTTGACCAGGCTGGTCTCAAACTCCTGACCTCAGGTGATCCACCCGCCTTGGCCTCCCAAAGTGCTGGATCACGGGCACAAGCCACTGTGCCTGG
>NW_012103032.1:1778129-1780166 GCF_000951045.1 Mandrillus leucophaeus
TGGCCGCCCAGGCTGGAGGCAGAGGCAAGCTCCGCCTCCCGGGTTTACGCCATTCTCCTGCCTCAGCCTCCCAAGTAGCTGGGACTACAGGCGCCTGCCACCTCGCCCGGCTAGTTTTTTTGTATTTTTTTAGTAGAGATGGGGTTTCACCGTGTTAGTCAGGATGGTCTCGATCTCCTGACCTGATGATCCGCCCAACTCGGCCTCCCAAAGTGCTGGGATTACAGGCTTGAGCCACCACGCCCGGCCAATTTATGTATTTTTAGTAGAGACAGGGTTTCACCATGTTGGCCAGGCTGGTCTCGAACTCCTGACCTCAAGTGATCCACCTGCCTTGGTCTCCCAAAGTGCTGGGATTACAGGTGTGAGCCACTGCACCCGGCCAAACCCAGTTCTTCTGTCTTCACTTCTTGCGTGTCTACTGGGTCCTGCTCTCTCCTTTTCTAACTCTGCCCTGAACCAACCCAGTCAACTTTGGCTTCCTCTCTGGGTCTTAGTGTTTCTAAGCTGCGTAAGGGGAGTGGCCATTCTGTGGCATTGATACTCAATTTTGGCAGATGGCACAAATGCATGGAGAGCATGGGGTAGGTAGCCCTCTGGCCCCTTTCTCCAGCCCCCATCTGCCCCCTCTTAGTATCCCTTCCAATCCCTTCCAGTTCCAAACATGTGTAGACTTTTCACTTCCACTTTATTATCACCTCATTTGTAGGATTTTAAGGTTTATTACCTAGAAGGGAGTGAGGAACTCACACCTTCAGTTCCGCTTTTCAAATATACGGTTTTCATGTGTGAAAATAACCTTAATAACAGCATCTAACCTGCTACAGTTTTGTCTGGAGGGCATCCACATAAATAAATGCAGAAGGAACCAGGGCATGGGCAACAACACAGCTAGCTAGGGTAGTGCGGCCTCTGGACCCCTGGAACTTTCTTCTAGCCCTTGGGGGTCCTGGAGCTGTTGTCAGGGTCAGCAGAACTCAGACGAGACCCAGAGCAGCTTTGAGCAATTGGCCGCCTTCTCTGGGTCTCCGCCTCCTGCCTCCTCTGATGCTCAGAGCTCCTTCAGGAAACAGCTCCTGGGTCTCCCCAGTTCCCCTGTCTCCTGGATGCTTGTCCAGGATTGATTCTCTGGGCAGCTCCCCTCCAAGCAGTAAATGAAATATTGGTTACCAGGAGTGAGGAGGGAGGCAATTAACCCTTAGACCTCACCATGGCAGATGTGTCTGTAGCAAGCTGAAGTGGAGAGCCAGGCACACCTGCCTGGCCTTCCTGCAAAGTCATCCAATTAGGGCAGCCCCCAGCAGTGGGCCCACTGCCCCCTCTGGTCCTCATAACCTTAGAAACCAGTGCAGCACCAGCTCCTAGGGCTGGTGGCTGCCTCAGCATAAGATGGCCTGCCATTTCTCGTGTGGAAGAGCTCCAGGGGCACCTCCGTCCTCATACCCCTCCTGGCAGGGACATTATTCATTAATTAATCACACATCTTCCTAAAGGGGAGGCAACCTGGGGAGGTTTGTTGCTTCTCCTCCAGAGTGGACATGCCCTTCTGTCTGTCCGGCACCTTCCCACCCCCACACAGCCCTGACCCCTGGAATGTTCCTGTGCCAGAAAAGAACCCTGACTGAAGAAGGGGGAGACAAATGCCCTGCTTTCAGGGAGCCCCCACTAGAAAAGACAGACACAGCCTCTGCTCTCAAAGTGCTCACAGTTAGATAAGAAGACAGTCTCTTCTTCAGGCAGCCCCTAGTCCGGGGGTGGAGACTGTCCCTTTCTCAGAAAGTCCTAGTTTAATAGAAGAAGCACAGTATCGGCCAGGCGCAGTGACTCATGCCTGTAATCCCAGCACTTTGGGAGGCCGAGATGGGCAGCTCACTTGAGGCCAGGAGTTCAAGACGACACTGGCCAACATGGTGAAATCCCGTCTCTACTAAAAATACAAAAATTAGCCAGGCATGGTGGTGCACACATGTAGTCCCAGCTGCTCGGGAGGCTGAGGCAGGAGAATCGCTTGAACCCTGGAGGTAGAGGTTGCAGTGA
>NW_012103032.1:1780236-1790784 GCF_000951045.1 Mandrillus leucophaeus
ACTGTACTCCAACCTGGGTAACAGAGCGAGACTCCATCTCAAAAAAAAAAAAAAAAAAAAGGAAAGAAAAAGGAAAAGCACAGTATCTACCCCTTAGAACCACTCATGGAAGCCAGTCTTTGCATCAACCTGGGTAACAGAGCGAGACTCTATCTCAAAAAAAAAAAAAAAAAAAGGAAAGAAAAAGGAAAAGCACAGTATCTACCCCTTAGAACCACTCATGGAAGCCAGTCTTTGCATCAAGGAATCCCCAGATCCCTGGTCTGGGTGGAGATACACACCTCACCCTCAAGGAGCTGAGATTTGAAGAGAAAACGCAGTCTTTGTCTTTGAGGCCCTCAGTCTGATGGAGGAGATATGCGTCTTACCTTTAGGAAGCTTCCCAAACTGATGATGGAGACACAGTCTTTGCCCTCAGGTGTCCCAAGTCTAAGGAAAAAAATAGATTTGCCCTTGAGGAGCCCCTGTTTGATGGGGAGCATTTCCCTAGAAGGTTGCCCTGTAACTGGGATGTGGCTTGAGTGACAAGCAGCAGGAAAGCTGGCACTGCAGGACACTCCTGGTGCCCTTCAAAGGTCAAAAAAGTCCTTGGTTTCAGTCCAGCCCCAGTTGTGCCACAGCGTTACTGCATGACTGTGGGCAAGTCACGAATCTTCTTCAGACTATGATTTCTTTTCTTTTTTTTTTTTCTTTTTCTTTTTTTTTTTGAGACAGAGTCTCCCTCTGTGCCCCAGGCTGGAGTGCAGTGGTGCAATCTCGGCTCACTGCAAGCTCCGACTCACGGGTTCACGCCATTCTCCTGCCTCAGCCTCCTGAGTAGCTGGGACTATAGGCGCCTGCCACCACGCCCGGCCAATTTTTTGTATTTTTAATAGAGACGGGGTTTCACTGTGGTCTCGATCTCCTGACCTTGTGATCTGCCCACCTCGGCCTCCCAAAGTGCTGGGATTACAGGCGGGAGCCACCGCGCCCGGCCCAGACTATGATTTCTTCACCTACAAAATGGAGATGTTAGCCCCATCTCTCAAAATGACATGAGGATTGTCAAGTTACTAGAAAGAAAAGAAGCCAGGCTAGCCAGTCAGCCAGCCTGCACGCACTACAGAAAAGATTAACATGGTTTTTCTTGTAACAGAGGTCATGGATCAGTCCCAGTGGCCTCTGGGAAGGGTGGGGAGCCCCTCAGGTGTGGTGGCTGGATAATTCCAGGCCTGAATTAGAGAACCCGGGGCTGTGGGTAGCACTGGGGGGCCAGAGGAGTGCCCTCTAACCTAATCACTCTTCCCACCGAGATTCTCATTCCAGCCAGACCTGCCAGGGGTTTTATTGGGTTTGTGGGGACCCGCAGATTTCAATCTCCAGACCCCACAGGGAAGGAACAAGCATTAAACTAATTTTATTAAACGGCCACAGCTGGCAGTGGGGGAAGTAGGGAAGAGAAGGGAGGATAAAGAAAGTCATTCAAGTCTGCCAGCAATGACAAGGGTCTATACATGAGGCCTGGCCAGGAGGGAGGCCACCCCTCCTTCCTGTCTCTCCAGCTGAGCTAGACTGGGGAGGGGAGGCCAGATGGGACCTTTCCTCAATGAAGAGCTTTGGGATTCTCCAAGAGTCTCACCCCATGGCTGCTGTCCAGGGCAGATGCTTGTAAATACATCAGGCCTCTGCAGGGCAGGGGTGGGAGTGGAAGGGCTGGGCTCAGGCTGCCCTGATGCCATCCTCAGATCTGCTTTGGAGATCCCAACTCTATGAAATATGGTGTGCCAGGTAAGAGCATGGTCTTTGGTTCAAATACTGGCATGTGCCTGTTTTTAGCTCTGTGATCTTGGCAAGTTGTTTAACCTCTCTGAGCCTCAGTTTCCTCATCTAAAATGGATAAAATAACAGCATAATTTTAAAGGGCATGAGATAATTTCCTGTAGATCTACTGCCTACCCCCGCACACATATCCATGAGATAATATTTATAAAGTTCTTACATAGTACCTGACATATAGCGGGTACTCTCTCAATATTAGCTGTTGTTATCTAGAAATGCCCTGTGTGACATGGCCCCTAGTTGCAGGAAGTGAGGATGGCAGTGGTGGGGTAAGGGGACTTGGTATGTCTTGGATTTTCTTTCTTTTTCTTTTTGAGATGGAGTCTTGCTCTGCCGCCTAGTGCAATGGCGCGATCTCAGCTCACTACAACCTCCGCCTCCAGAATTCCAGCGATTCTGCCTCAGCCTCCCAATCCCAGTAGCAGGGATTACAGGCGCCTGCCACCACGCCTAACTAATTTTTGTATTTTCAGTAGAGACAGGTTTTCACCATGTTGGCCAGGCTAGTCTCAAACTCCTGACCTCGGTGATCCTCCCACCTCGGCTTCCCAAAGTGCTGGGATTACAAGCATGAGCCACCGAGATCGCATACTTGAAAGCATTTTGCAACAGTTACAGATAAATAATAAAAGCTATGTTTATTGAGCACTTAACAATATACCTCACTAATCCTCAATCAAGTGAGGTAGGTCTCCTTACCTACGTTTATTGATGAGGAAACCAAAGCACAGAGGTCAAGTGCGTAGACCTAGGTCAACCAGCCTTTAGTCCAAAGGATGTTCCTTTCTATGGCTGTCATTAATCCTAAATTGAATTGAGAGGAGTGACTTGCCCAGGATCATACATGGTGGCCCAGGGCTGGACCTAGGTCTCCCAGTTTAAAGATCACCTGTGCCTGTGGAATGCTGATGCCACTTTCAGCGAGGCTCACACCTGTAATCCCAGCACTCTGGGAGGCTGAGGCAGGTGGATCACGAGGTCAGGAGGTTGAGACCAGCCTGGTCAACATGGTGAAACCCCATCTCTACTAAAAATACAAAAATTAGCTGGGCGTGGTGGTGCACGCCTGTATTCCTAGCTACTCAGGAGGCTGAGGCAGGAGAATCACTTGAACCTGGGAGGTGGAGGTTGCAGTGAGCCGAGTTCTTGCCACTGCACTCCAGCCTGGGGACACAGGGAGACTCCTCGGTCTCAAAAAAAAAAAAAAAAAGGAATTTGTCCACCATGGAAGATGATGAAGTAACTGGGCTGCTTCCCATCCCAGCTTTCCAGGCCGACTTGGGCTGTGGGGGGCATTGGACCCTTTGGCAACTTCCTCCTGGAGCAGCTCAAGTTCTGGCACCTGGTTTCCCCTAGAAACTTCCACCAGACCCCTTCCTAATCTGGAGGAGGGCACGGTCCGCGGTTCCCTCCCTCAACCCTCCCCAGGGCACAGACTGAAACCCCCGCGGGGTGACAATGTTTTTATTATAGCTTTGGTCAGACGGGGCACAGCCGGGCAGGGGCTCTGAGGGTGCTGGGAAGCAATCCAGTCCCCAACTCCCCCTTTCCCTGGGCGCGCCACCCCGGAGGGAGCCAAGGGCAGCTCATCTCAGAGCGCAGGAAGCAACCCCGCCGCCGCGACCTCTCCCCAGGCTGGGGTGGGCTGGCAGGCGGAGGTGGGCAGTAAACAGTCCTATTGTACAAATATATAGCGTGGGCCGGGCGGGGGCGGTCAACCCCGGCTCCCGGGCACGGGGACAGGGCGCGCTGGGCCCGGCTCTGCAGCGAGCCGGCGGGAGGGCCTAGCCGTGGCCCAGGCGGTGGTGAGCACGGGCCGGGGGCGTCATAGCCGGGGAGGGCCGGGCGGCGAGCGGGTGGGCAGGGGCGAGTCATCGTCTGCCCCGCCCGGAGGGGATCCCGCGGGGGTGAGGGACGTGGGTGGAGGGACACGGGGAGCTCAGTCGGAGTAGATGATGAAGCCAGAGAACGTGCTGTATTTGTTGCTGTTGCCGCCGTGTGCTTTGCCTCCATCGAGCTTGATGAAGACCTCGTCGCCGGCGTCCAGGTGCAGGATCACGCTGTTGCTGGCGTAGTCATAGTTCTGATCCGCGTCCTGGGCAATAGCACTGGCCCGCACCTGCGGGTAGGGGACACGGGAGGGAGGGCGAGAGAGGAGGGAGGATGAGAAGAGAGGGAGGTGAGGCAGTCCCGGGGAGGATCAGCAGACCCTGAAACCTGGCCTGCAGCCTCGCCTCATCCCACCCGGCCCCCTCCCAATCGTACAGAACTTGTTTCAGGAGAGGGGCGGAGACGAGCCCTGGATTTCTAGGGCAGGTCTGATCTGGGCCTGAATTGGGAGTCAAGGCAGAGTCTTCCTCCTTCACTCCTATAGGGCTTTCCATCCAGCTGGCCCAGAACCTCAATACCTCCAGGAAGCCTGGAAGCCGCTCCTTGCAAAGAGGAATTCTCTGGACCTCCAGGGGACGGAGGGCCTTCCCTTCTCTCATCATTCCTTCCTCTCTGCTTTCATAATGATGCCATCGTTTCAGCCACACCCGCTGGATCGTATGTCAGTGGATGGACACAAGGGCACACCTTGGCCCCACAGGTCAGGCAGCTGGATCAATGCCAGACTGCCAGTCAGCAACCATCCTGGAACCAGGGCCAGGTCTTTGGTCTGAAATGCATTCCAGAGTCTCCCCTGCTGCAGCAGTGAGACAGAAGGCCTGGTAATGCTTTCCCCTCCCAGGGCTTAGAAGGAGTATGGGTGCCAGTCTCCATGGAGCTATAGCTATACACCTGTCACTATCCACCCAAAGAGGACTTGTAGCTCCTCCTATCTCACCTCAGGGTGGTAGAAAGGAACTGGGTGGGAAGAAGGGAATCCAGGCCCTACTTCCCTCTGGGATTTTTGGTCTGAAGTGACATCCTTGCTGGTCCCTGCCTTGATGGGGGATGGGGAGGGACAGGCAGGATAATGGGTCAAGGGAGCACCAGCATTTGGGTTTGGAGCCTGCTGTCACTTTTGGAGGCTCTGACTATAATCATAAGAGATTGTGTGTGGCTGGGCACGGTGGCTCACGCATGTAATCCCAGCACTTCGGAAGGCCCAGGTTGGTGGAAAATTTGTGGTCAGGAATTCGAGACCAGACTGGCCAACACGGTGAGACCCCCATCTCTACTAAAAATGCAAAAATTAGCTAGGTGTAGTGGCGCATGCCTGTAATCCTAGTTCCTGGGGAGGCCGAGGCAGAATCACTTAAACCTGGAAGATGGAGGCTGCAGTGAGCCAAGATCACGCCACTGCACTCCAGCCTGGGCGACACAGTGAGACTCAGTTTCAAAAAAAAAAGAGAGAGAGAGATTGTGTGGTGGTGAACAAATGATCTACAGACATTCCTCTAACAGGGATGGAAACATAAGTCCTGAGTTCGAGGATCGGGGCCTCTCCAGTGTATCCTGGGTAGAGACCTGGAAGAGAAGCGCCCTCTCCAGGACTGTGGCTTGTGGTGTGGGGAGGCTGCACTGAGTGGAGTTCTCTCAGGTTTCTCCACGGCCCCTCTCTATCCTGTCCCTTCACGGAAGGCAGCTCACCATCCCACCCTCCAGGGCTGAAATCTGGGTAGAACCAAGCCAAATTAGGGGAGGGGCCCATCCTCTCTCCTGGACTGGAGGCAGCACTGCAGGTCAGCTGTGCCAGAGCTGCTGACTCAGCCGCGATGCTGCAATGAAAAGGACCGGACATATTTGCATGAGGGCCTCCCTTTAAAGCCCATCTCCAACCCCTTCTTCTCCTTCAACCTCTTCTTTCCAACCAGAGAAGAAACTCTTTGTGCGCTTAGCTGGGAAAACTGGTCTAGTTAAAGGTGGGAGGGAATAAATGAGAGGGGAGACGCTGTCTGCCAAGGAGCTCAGTTTCTGTGTCTAGAAAATGGATGAGAAGGCTTTGCCTCACCACTGCCACCTCTGTAAAAGTCTTTTGATGATGAAGAAAAAAAACATTTAGATCTTGATGGGGCTTTGAGTTATTAGGGAAGAGCTGAAAGCAAACAGCCAACTTCTGTATTGTTCCCTGAGCCCTAATCCTGGTAGTATTTATTATTACACACGCATTTCATTATCTTTGCTAATAAATTACTACTAATAACAATTATTTTTATTGCCCAGATTAATTTAGCCTTAATTCATTAAAACAGTGTGCTCCTTAATAGCCAAATCCATTGGAACAGAGTCATCTGTCATCAGGAATCTCCTGGTGATGTGACTGTATCAGAACTGTTATGCTTATGTTTATTATTTATTCATCACCATGATTGTTGCCGTAATTATCCTAATTATCCATGGAGGCAGAGAGAATTTATGCCCTTCCATCCTTAGATGGTGGGGCATCCAGGGTTGGAACCCAGGGGTCCCAATTCTCTGCCTGACTGGAGACAGTTGAGGTCTGCAGCTCCTCCTGGGGTCCAAGGGGAAGTGTGGGTAAACGAGGTTGCCAAGGAAGCAAGAAAGCAGGTTTGGGCCTTGTTATGAGGGAGCGCTGCAGAATCAGTTCCTCAAGGGCTGCCAGGAGGGGAAACTGAGGCAATGGTCTGACCAAGGGAACTGGGTGAGAGGGTATCCAGGAAACATGTTCCTGCCCTCAGATCAATGCTGGGGTCTTGGGTGTGCGGATGTGGCTCCCATAGGGGAGCCAGCGTAGCCCATGGGGGACGCTTGCATTTTCACATATTTACTGCATTCCTGCTGTGCCAGGCATTGTGCTCTGTGTTGTGAAAGGTATAGGGGCCAGAGAGGATAGTCAGGGGACCATCTGCCACCACCAGGGGAGAGGCTGATCTCCTTAGGTCTTGTTCCTTTTTGAGACAGAGTCTCGGTCTGTCACCTAGGATGGAGTGCAGAGGTGCAATCTCAGCTCACTGCAACTTCCGCTTCCCAGATTCAAGTGATTCTCCTACCTCAGCCTTCCAAATAGCTGGAATTACAGGCATCCACCACCACACCCAGCCTTTTTTTTTTTTTTTTTCTTTTTTTTTTGTATTTTTAGTAGAGACAGGGTTTCACCATGTTGGACAGGCTGGTCTCGAACTCCTGACCTCTGGTGATCCGCCCGCCTCGGCCTCCCAAAGTGCTGGGATTACAAGAGTGAGCCACCGTGCCGGCCTTCTTAGGTCTTTATGCCGCCACCTTGAATTTATATATGCCAGCACCTCTCGCTGCAGTCAGAGTCTGTTGTCAAACCCCTTGCCCATTGGTGATACTCACCTCCCCACAGCCTGCTACCCTGGATAAGCAGCACCCTGACCACAGGCCCTGGCACATCCTCACAAAGCCCCCTGCCCAGTTTATTAATTTTGTGTCCTCTCCAACCCACCTGAACTGTGGATCTTGGAGGCAGCTGCAGGCAACTCACCACACCCAGCGCCCCACTGCCAACCCAGAGTCCTTTCCCCAGGCTCCTCGCATCCTAATGGTCAGGACTTGGTGCCATCAGGGGTGTTGATGCAAGGCTACCCCTAAGGACAGGGGCCAGTGGGCCTCAGATAAGGACAGAGGGAGCCTCAGTGCCAGGCATGAAGGTGGCACTCCCTATCCCGAACTTGCCCAGAGAAGAGGCAGAGCCCAGATTCAGCTCTGCCTCCCTAAAGAAATTCTGGAAGCCTCTCTACAGGCAGGAAGCCAGGAAGAAAAAGTGCAGTGCTCAGGATGGCCCCGGGTTCTGAAGTCACGGGGGATACAAGCTTCTCTCTTTTGTTCGCATCCATTGCCTGGTCCTGCCATTTTTTTTCTCTGCTTATTTAAATGTCCTCGTCCACCTCTGAGCTGGCTTTCTCCTACACTTGACCTTTTATTTTCTCCCTAGTGGTATCTCCTCACCTTGGGGACCAAGGTTCACCATCTTCTTCCCTGCATCAGGTTGGTCTGCACCAGGGTAGGCCCTACTGAAGCACTCCCTCCCAGCCAACATATTTGGGGACCGAAGTCATCAATTGGGCTCGCAGCCCACCTTTAACACAGTACTCGTTGGGGTGTGTGATTGTACGTTACGAATGTTCCCCCTGCATAGGCCATGAGGTCTTGGAGGGCAAGTGGACTGAACTCCTACAAAGCCTCAAACCTGGCTCCTAGTAGGGGCTCAAAACTAACAAGTGGGATGACTAGTGAGATCAAATGAGTCTCTTGGGCAATTTGGAAGAAGTCATAAAGGACATGGGAGAGGGGGCTATAGACCCCACTATTTCTCCTGGTTTTCTTTCTTTCTTTTTTTTTTGAGACAGTCTCACTCTGTTGCCCAGGCTAGAGTACAGTGGTGAGATCTCACCTCATTGCAACCTCCACCTCCTGGGTTCAAGTGATTCTCTTGCCTCAGCCTCCTGAGTAACTGGGATTACAGGCATGCACCATCACACCCAGCTAATTTTTGTATTTTTAATAGAGGTGGTGTTTCGCCGTGTTGGCCAGGCTGATCTCAAACCCCTGACCTCAGCTGATCCACCTGCTTTCGCTTCCCAAAGTGCTGGGATTAGAGACGTGAGCCACTGCGCCCAGCCTCTCCTGGTTTTCTTTTGAGGGGGCTGGTTTGAGTAACTATTAAGTGCTAGGCCTTTGAAACCCCTAGTTAAAGTCACCTCCTTTTTTCCTATTAGCCTGTGGTCTCATCTCCAGTGAGCACCCCTTCATCAGACTCTGTCAACACCCTGCCCCTGATGGAAGGAAAAGGAGCTTTTGAGATGGTTTTACCTCCCAGTGACTGACACAAGTTCCCCACTCTAAGCACACAGCATCTCTGGGGACCTGTGGGGACTTCCTGAGGTGGTGCAGGGTCTAGGGCCAACCTGTGGCCTGATGACTGCCTCCCTATCCAGGCAAGCTGTCAATCCACTGAAACCTCAGCTCTGTGTCAGCCCAAACTTCTTTGGGAAAGGAAGACATTCCATTGATGAAGGTGACATTGCTGCATCCCTTATTGGTGATTAATAGGGGGAATCATGGGGCTGTCTGCAGAATGAGCCTTTGCTGGATACTGGGGCCTCCCATTTGGTCAGGAACCAAGGACAAAGGGGAGAGACACAGGGATGTCTGATGGACACACGTGGGAGAGAGAGACATACAAGGAATAGAGAAGAGTGGGGTTAGACCCAGGGAGGAGAGGCCAGAAACCCAGGGAGAGACGGAAAAGGCAGACACAGGAGAGAGATGGATAAGAAACAGAAAAATAGAAGAAAGAGGCAGGGGAGAGGCAGAAACCAGAGAAAAGGTGTTGGGTGGGGGGGCAGCAGCCAGGCAGAAGAAAGAGAAGAGGGGCTGATTTACAAGAACCTGGCTGGCTATCTGCTCACTTTCCCTGCTTGCTCCTGTCCCTGCCCCCAAGACTTGCAGACCCGCAGGCTGGCAGAGCTTCAGGGCAGTGCTGCCGTGGGAAGGGTTCCAACAAAGTCTTGCATCTCAATCCTGGGAGATTCCTCCTCAACTTCCACTAGCTCAGTTTTAGTTCTGACCAGCGGTCCCCTTCTTCCAAGAGAATGCTCGGCCTGACCACACCCCCAGGCCGCAGGCCACCATGAGTGGGAGCACTGGGAAGGGAGATGGTATCAAGATAGCTGGCTAAAATTGTCACCCCGGGGCGGGGCTGGGTGGAGGTTGGTCCTGGGGTCGGCCATTCCAAGGAGAGCTACAGGCACATGCGAGTCCCGGTACCAGAGTCCCCGACACACTCAGCGCTTTCCAGCTCCAGCGTCTGAGGTGGGGACAGAGAATGGAGAAGATCCCACATACCCCAGAGTCAGGAGGAGCTGGAGCGGGAGACCAAGAGGAGGGGGAGTTTCCATTTCCTCCCCCGCCTCAAGAGGAAAAACTACCCCTCCCCCTCAGACTGCCTTCTTGTTGGGGCAGCTCTGCTACAGTGGGAAAGAGCTCCCAACTCCCGGATTTTGCAAAGGGTGTCAGATCCGCCCAATGGTCCCTTCTCGAGAGCAGGGGACGCACTGCAGCCAGGGCTCTAAGCACCGGGCTCCCTTTGCCTTTGTGCCCCAAACATTTCCTGCAGCCACCTTTCTCCGTGTGCGCCCATGGCCATGCGCCTAGGCGCCCGCGGGCGCGGATGCCGCTTCTCCCTATTCCATGCGCCAGAGCTCATCCTTGCCCTCCCCTTATCGCCCGCTGGTGTCGGCCCTAATCCACTTCCCAAGGGGCAAGCCCCCAAGGGCAAGTCTGTGCACCTGTGAGCCCTGCGCTCTGACTAGTTGGGTTCGTTTCCCGCATTTCCAGCAGCGTTCCAGACGGTGCCCAGCAGCGTCTGTCTTGGAGCGGGAGCCCAGGAACTGAGGATTGGAGATGTCCGCTGGCTCCGACCATCCCCACACGTGATGCCCAAGCAGGGCAGTAGGGTGGGGTCTCCACCTGTGTCCGCCTGGTGCCCTCGCCAACTCCGATCAGGTACCCATTTGCCCCGGGCTCCCTGGGTGCCCTGCCCCCAGGCCAGCCCCATGCCCCCGCCTGGCCCACCTGGCCATTCTTGCAGAGGTCTGCCCACATACTGGTGCCGTCGCCGCCGCGCATGAGGACATGGTAGGTGAAAAAGTAGGTGCCGGGAATGTTGCACGTAAACTTGCCGCTGGCCGCGTCGTAGTTGTTGCCTAGGTTGGTGACCACGTCGTCAAACTTGAGCACCTCGTAACCCTCGTGGGGGTTCTTGAGGCCGGCGTAGAAGGCCACGCGCGGCACCGTGGTGTAGGTGGCCGTGCTGATGGC
>NW_012103032.1:1791678-1795045 GCF_000951045.1 Mandrillus leucophaeus
CGGGCCGCGGAGACCCCGGGCGGGAGCCGGGAGAGGAAAGGGGAGACCGAGTACGCGGAGACCGAGACTCGGAAATGGGATGGGGGCCGGGGTCCGAGAGACTCGAGAGGAGCTCCAAGGAAAGGGGGGAGTAGGGACCAAAGAGCGAATGGGAGAGAGGGCCACAGGGAGAGCTAGAGAGCGCCGAGGGGATCGGGAGAGGAGAGGCCTCGAGGGTCGGTCACCAGGAAAACAGAGGGACGGGGGTCGCGACAGGCCAAGACCCGTAGGGGGCGGAAGCGAGAGGATAGCGCCCGGGTCTGCAGGGGACAAAGAGAGTGATTGAGGGGAGGACGAAGGGGGGAGCGGGAAGGTAGGATGAGAAAGGGGGTTGTGACGCGAAGAAGAGCTGACAGAGGGGACTATTTGGCACTCAGGCCTCACAGACCACCCGTCTGGGAGATCCGGGGATCGGATGAATGCCTGTCCGGGGGCCCAGCGGAGCCCGAGTCCTGAGGGCGGCCGCCTCCTCCTTTCTGGCTGTGACTGTTCGGGTACCCGCCTCCCCCGAGGGGGATCAGGAGCTTCAACCCCCTCCTCACTTCAGCCCCTTCCTCACCGAACTGTGGCCAGGCTGCTTTTTCCTGGGCCCTTTTCTTCCATCTCCCTCTGCTCAATCCCTTTATCCCTGCCTCTGGACCAGGGAGAAAAGGGGATCCTAAAAAGGCGGGCACCCCCACATTATTTCTGCATGCTGACAGATGCAAATACGTCCCTGAGGGGTGACCCCCTTTTCCAGCCTCCAGGAGGAGGGGTGGATCTCATCCAGCCCCTCAGCCCGTCCTCCCTCACCCCCAGCCTCCTCTGCCGCCCCCTAACTCTTCTCCCCATCAGGCTGTGGGAGGCTCTCCTCTTCCTCAAGTGCAGCAAAGTGTTTAGGTTGCATAAACCGAAACGTGTCTGCTTCCATCAAAATATTTGTCACATTATCTGAGGCCCAGGTCGGGCTGCTCCACCGCTCCTCCTTCGCCCTCCTTTATCCGGCCCACCGGGGAGGATTCTGCCATTTGGAGGCGACTGGCGGCCGCTAAAGAATGACACCCCAGCCTCTCCTCTCCCAAGAGGCCCCTCCCGGCTCACACTCTCCCTATTGACCCTTCACCTTGGCAAAATGATTCCCTGGCCTTCCCTACCCAAGGTTGAGGTCGCTCACCTCATCCAGGGCTGAGAGGAGAAGGACACGGGGACATCCAACGAGGGGGCTGTGAGAGAGGACCCTCCAAGCACTGATGGCTGAGGGGGTTAGAGTGACCCCACCGCCACCAAGGAGGGAGCTAAAAAACTTCAATAAGTAGCATTCATTCAGGGTTTACTCTGTGCTAGACCCGGTGTTGAATGTTTTACATACATGATCACGCTTGATTTTCACATCAATCCAAAGAAGTCAAGTCCAACATTATTTTAATTTTACAGATGGAGAACTGAGGCTCTGGGAAGTTAAGAGATTTGCTCAAAGTCACACAACTAATAAGTGGGAGAGCCGGGATTCAAACTCGTAGCCTGGCTCCGGGCTCTTCCAACCTCAGCGCGATGGAGTCTCTAGGTACTGTTTACCGCCCAAAGCCCAGGGGTAGGGGGCTCAGGGCAGCCAGACCTCCCTGGGCTCGGGAAGAGTAGTCTTCAGCGTTCGGCTGTCAGACAATCAGGCCCCCCAGTTCCTCACGGCGGTCTCCTCGGTGTGCCCCACCAAGAGCGACAGCGCTGGTGACCCGAGGGGCGCGTGCGCGGTCGTCAGCCTGGGATTTGCACGGACCCCCTTCTCCCTAGTACGCTCGCACGCGGGCCCCTCCTCTGCTACGCCGCTGGGGCTCGCCCGCCACCCACAGCACTCGCAGAGTCCTCCGGGCACACCGCGGCTAGCTGCCGGGGGCCAAGGAGTGGGCGGGAGCGCCCACCCACCCCCGCGCCGGCCGGGGCATCCAAGAGGCGCGCTCACAGCCGCACGGCGCCCCGCCTCCCGCTCCGAAAAAGCGCCTGTTCCCCTGACGCGGTGTGGCGTCTCCGTCAGCCCAGCCGGATTCTCCCCGCTTCGCTGGAGTGGAAAATAACGGCTTCAAACTTTGCAGAAAGGAGCTAGTGCCAGCACTTTAATTAACAGCCATCTTGGCCTGTGAGCCGGAGCCACCGGCTCGGCGCCTCCCCTGGGCTCGCCAAGCCCCGCCCCGGCTCCGCCCAGGCCCCCAAAGAAGCACTCCTTAACCCCCTACCCGACCCTCCACCCATGCCCTGCTCTCAGCGCCCCTCTTTCCGGGAGATGAGGGCTTGGCTGATTGGGGAGCAGGTGCTGCCTTGAGGGGCATCTCCCAGTCTAACGCCTGAAGACAGTCGCAACCCCCCCATCCGCCATGCTGCCCCCCAACATTCTATGAAGCTGGACTGTTGAAGATTCTGATATTAAAGACCTGCGTGCCAGCTGGGTGCTGTGGCTTACGTCTGTAATCCCAGCACTTTGGGAGCCTGAGGCCTGAGGATCGCTTGAGCTCAGGAGTTCCAAACAAGCTTGGTCAACTTAGAGAGATCCTGGCGTGGTGGCGCGTACCTGTAGTCCCAGCCACTTAGGAGGCTGAGGCGGGAGGATCGATTGAGCCTGGGAGGTCGAGGCTGCAATGAGCCGAGATCACGCCATTGCACTCCAGCCTGGGCAACAGAGCAAGACCCTGTCTCATTAACAACAAAACTGAAAAGGCTTGCGTGCCCATCCTATCCAGTAATTTTAGGTAAATAGCCTACCCGGCAGCGCCTGGCATCCTTTGGAAAAAGGTGGGTTGTGAGGATTAAATGAGATTTTATGCATGTAAAGTCTTGGGCTCAGTATCTGACCCTTATTATGCACCTCGTAAATGGTAGCTAATATAATTATTTCACCTCAAGGCCAAGAAGGCCCTCTCAGGAGACCCCCAGGCCTCAGGTCTCCCTGGTCCTGCCAGCTTCCTACCAATTGCTGTGCTTGGCACTAGGAGAGGGGGACAATGGACCTAGGCTCCCAGGTTCAGAGATGGAACTGGATGAGTGAGGGAAGAACCCTGAAGTTTCGGCTTCCAGGCCTCTTCTTCAAACACCTGCTAAGAACAGGGACTCCGGTTTTCTTTTTTTCCTTTTTTTTTTTCTTTTTGAGACTGAGTTTCACTCTTCTTGCCCAGGCTGAAGCCTAATGGCGCCATCTCGGCTCACCGCAACCTCCGCCTCCCAGGTTCCAGCGACTTTTCTGCCTCAGCCTCCCAAGTAGCTGGAATTACAGGCACGTGCCACCATGCCCAGCTAATTTTTGTATTTTTAGTAGAGACAGGGTTTCACCATGTTGGCCAGGCTGGTCTCAAACTCCTGACCT
>NW_012103032.1:1795095-1824336 GCF_000951045.1 Mandrillus leucophaeus
ACCATGCCCAGCTAATTTTTGTATTTTTAGTAGAGACAGGGTTTCACCATGTTGGCCAGGCTGGTCTCAAACTCCTGACCTCAGGTGATCCGCCTGCCTGGGCCTCCCAAAGTGCTGGGATTACAGGCGTGAGCCACCATGCCTAGCCCGGGCCAGGACTCAGGTTTTCAGAAGCAGAAAGGGAAGGAGGGTTTTAAGGTATGGAGGGCGGCTGCTCTCTCTGTAGCTGGGATGCTGTCTGCGGGGAGCTGAAGGTCTAGCTTTGCTTCCCCTTCTGTGAGTGTGAGGGGTCACTCCTACAGCCCCCATCTGGAATGACCCTACTGTAGGAACTCCTACAGTAAGGGGGTCGCTCCAATAGCCCCCGTCATTCCAGGCATTGAGTATATTGTGGAGGGTACAGGGAAGAGCATAGGTAAGACTTTTTACCCTGGCATGGCTGGTGCTGACTTTAGGAACTGGGTGACTGTTCTGTGGTATTTTGGGGTTCTTTGAATGAATGTGAGTGGGTGTGAATGTGTAAGAGGCTGTTGGTGTTGCTGTGTGTCTGGGTTTGGGAGTGAGGAAGCAGGGTGCTGTGCCCTGAATCATCAGCTGCTGGATCTGCATTGAGTTGTTTTTACATTTACTGAAAACAGCTAGCTAGGCCCTGCCTGGGTGAAAACACCTAGCTAGGCGGCGATGCTGTGTCCTTAGATGGGTAGGACTAGAAGGCTGGACGGTGCCCCTGAGGAGTTCACTGTTTGGTGGGGGACACCCGTGCAGAAAGATCGGATACATTGCCAAAATGATTACTGTAGCTAACAGTTTTTGAGCACTTACTAAGTCCAAGATCTTGTTCTTTTTTTTTTTTTTGAGATGGAGTCTCCCTCTGTTGCCCAGGCTGGAGTGCAGTGACGCAATCTCGGCTCACTGCAAGCTCCGCCTCCCGGGTTCACACCATTCTCCTGCCTCAGCCTCCTGAGTAGCTGGGACTACAGGCGCCCGCCACCACGCCTGGCTAATTTTTTTGTATTTTTAGTAGAGACGGGGTTTCACTGTGTTAGCCAGGATGGTCTCGATCTCCTGACCTCGTGATCCGCCTACCTCGGCCTCCCAAAGTGCTGGAATTATAGGCATGAGCCACCGGGCCCGGCCAAGATCCTGTTCTTAAGCACTTTTGTGGATTATCTCATTTACACTTAACCTATTATCATGGATTTAAAACTATTACATGGCTTATATCATGTACTAGTATTAACCTCATGAGGTACACTGTATCATTTTCCCCATTTTATGGCTGAGGAATCTAAGACTTGGGTAGAGATTTGTAGGAGGTGTTACGAAGTCCAAATGATGCATAGATGAAGAATGTCCTGCCCAGGCTGGACACAGTGGCTCACTCCTACAATCCTAGCACTTTGGGAGGCCAAAAGGCAGGAGGATGACTTGAGTCCAGGAGTTTGAGACCAGCCTGGGCAACATAGGGAGAACCCCATCTCTACAAAAACCAAAAAATTTGTCGGGCCTATAGTCCCTCTGAGTTGGGAGGCTGAGGTGGGAGGATTGCTTGAGCTCAGGAGTTTGAGACTGCAGTGAGCCATGTTTGTACCACTGCACTTCAGCCTGGGCGAAGTAGTCCCAGCTACTTGGGAGGCTGAGGCAGGAGAATCGCTTGAACCCAGGAGTTGGAGGTTGCAGTGAGCTGAGATCATGCCACTGCATTTCAGTCTGGGTGATAGAGCGAGACTTGTCAATAATAATAATAATAATAATGATGATGATAATAATAATAATAATAATAATGCCCTGCCCAGAGGAGCCCAAGAAGACTTTACAGAGGAGGTGTAATTTTTTTCTGTTTATCCATCCATTCATTCATCCTCCATCCATTCTATAAACCATATTAGCTGACTGCACACCACATCTCTTGTTATCACGGGACACAAAGATGAGCAAAAAAGACTTCTGTTTGGCTGGTAAGGTTGGGGAAAAAAAGAGAAAAGTCCCCTGACCTCATGTAGTTTACAGTGTATTGCTGAAACCTGGACAATTAAACAAGCAATTGCTATCTAGCCTGACAAGCTCATTTAGAATGTGTGGAGTAC
Organism: Mandrillus leucophaeus; assembly: GCF_000951045.1. Classification (NCBI taxonomy): domain Eukaryota; kingdom Metazoa; phylum Chordata; class Mammalia; order Primates; family Cercopithecidae; genus Mandrillus; species Mandrillus leucophaeus. The sequence goes on from NW_012103032.1 coordinate 1,797,183, forward strand.
TTTGGGAACACTCGACAATGTCTCTTAAATTCATCTGGGGGCAGGGAATAATGGGAAACTTTCTGGAGGAGATGATATTTAAGGTAAGCCCTGAAAGGAGTCATCAAGGTGAAGAATATGGCCACTGGAAGTGGAGGAGGGAGGGAAAGAAAAAACTACAGGTAGAGGGAACAGCATGTGCTAAGGACCATGCTTGCAGAGCCTCGTGGGCTGTGACAAGGAGTTTATAATTTGTCCTAAGGGTAATTAGAGATTACTGGAGGGGCCGGGCACTGTGGTTCATGCCTGTAATCACCAGCACTTTGGGAGGCCGAGATGGGTGGATCACCTGAGTTCAGGAGTTTGAGACTAGCCTGACCAACATGGTGAAACTCCGTCTCACTAAAAATAAAAAAAAAATGGCTCTGTGTGGTGGTGGGCACCTATAATCCAATCCCAGCTACATGGGAGGCTGAGGCAGGAGAATCGCTTGAACCCGGGAGGCGGAGGTTGGATTGGGCTGAGATCGCACCACTGCACTCCAGCCTGGACAACAGAGCGAGACTCTGTCTCAACAACAAAACAACAACAACAACAACAACAACAAAAGAAATTACTGGGGGCTGTTAAGTGAATGAGTAATATAATCAGATTTTTCAGATTAGAATCATCACTCTGGCTACTGTGAGGGGAAAGGATTAAAATAGAGTAAGAGTGCTGTTAGGGAGACTTAGTACCAGGCAGTTGCAGTGGTTCAGGTGAGAGCTGATGGTGGCCTGACTTGGGAAGGTAGGAGGTGGAATTGACTGACTTATTAACAGATTGATTGGGGATGGGGATGGGGTACAGGGCAGGAGACTTCCAGGCTTCTGGAGGGATCTTGAGATATTTATTGAATGAAGGATGGATGGATGCTATTGCTGTTGTCTGGGTACTGATATGTGCCAGGTGTTTCACATACTCTATTTCATTTACCCCTCACCAAAAGTCTAAGGAATAAGCATGATCTCCAGATTGGAAATAAGGATGCTGAGGCTTAGAGAGGTTCAGTGACTGTCCCAGGATCATACAGCTGGTAAGAGGGAGAGCAGGATTGGAACTCAGGTCTGTTTGACCCCAGGTGGGGGCTTTTCATACCCCCACTCTACCTAGCCCAGTAGGCCACACCTGGTGGGGAAGACAAGAAAAGGTACTTTAGGGTCAAGGCCCAGGAGTGTAAAGCGTATATTTTTGTTTTCTGGTTGAAGCCACCAGTCTACAGCCCTGGCTTGGGCAGGATGACGAGCTGGGCACCAGGAGGCAGAGACCATCTCTCAAGGCCCAGTGAGGCTACCAGTTTGCCATGTGTGTTTGGGGATGTCTCATGATGCCCATCCATTTCTTTCTCTGGACTGGATAATTTTCTGGCTCTGAGAGGCTGTATTTCTTACATTAAAGACAGCTCACCACTGGCATCCATATATATATGTGTGTGTGTGTGTATATATATATATATGTATGTGTGTGTGTGTGTGTGTATTTTTTTTTTTAGACAGAGTCTTGCTCTGTTGCCAGGCTGGAGCACAGTGGCACGATCTCGGCTCACTGCAACCTCTGCCTCCTGGGTTCAAGCGATTCCCCTGCCTCAGTCTCCCAAGTAGCTGGGACTACAGATGCCTACCACCATGCCTGGCTAATTTTTTGTATTTTAGTAGAGTCGGGGTTTCACCATGTTGGCCAGGACGGTCTCGGTCTCCTGACCTTGTGATCCACCCACCTTGGCCTCCCAAAGTGTTGGGATTACAGGCATGAGCCACCATGCCCGGCCCATTTTAAACCCCAAGATGACTTTTGAGTTCAGACATTTCCAGATCCTTCTTATGAAAACCCTCCATCATTTCAGCATCCTTTTGGAGAGGGGCCTTTGGTCAGAAAGTATGGGAGAATGGAAGTTGAGTTGCGATTTGGGGTGGGGGTCAGGGGGCTGAACTAGGCTGGGTCTCAGAACTCCTGAGTCCGGACCAGGCCTCAGAGGTTGATGAGGGGACCTTGTTCAGGGGCCTCTCTTCCCAGCCCCATCTTCTGAGGAGGAGAGAGTGGGATTCAGGTGGCAGAGCCCAAGTACCCAGGTCACAGGCAGGTTTTCTTATGCCTTTCTCACCAGAGCCTTGTGTCTGGGGGTTCCAGGGACCTGCCCGGTCCTGGGGGTCCTCCCTACCCATTCTGACCGGCAGCTGCCTGCTGCCCATTCCAAAGTCAGTTCCAGAGACACAGCTCCGAAAAGGCCCCACGGGAGGGAGGGAGAGACCTCAGGGGAGGGGCCATCTCCCCTCAGCCCAGCCTGCGGCTCCCAGCTGCATGTATAAGTGATGAGGCTCCGCAGCCCCAACAGGAACCAATATAATGGCGGGTGCGCCAGGTCAGCTGGAGAGACAGATAGCAGGCCGCAGGAGTGACAGGCGGTGCAATTATGCTGAGCCTCCTGCAAAGGCGGCAGAGAAGGCCCCGCCTGGCCAGCATGGCCCGCAGCCTCCCCACCCCCTCCCACAGGCCTTGACTCTTCCAGCCCCACCAGCCCCCATCCCCACTCCAAGGTGAGGTGCGGGGAGGCAGAGGATCCAGAGCTAGTTGGGAGCAGCTGGTCTTCCTGATTTCTGGGTCTGAGGAAGGGGGCACCAGGGAGAAAGTCTTCTGCTCCCCAGAAAGCTTTCTCTTTGGAAGCCCTGTCCCTTCTAGGAAAAAATGTCCCTTCTTCTTCCCACCTCAGGATGTCACAGGACTTAAGGTCTTAGAGACCCCACCTTTGACAGACGGGGAAACTGAGGCCCTGAGAGGGAAATAACTTGCCTAAGGTCATAGAACCAATCTGAGGCAGAGCCAGATGGGGATCCCAGGGGCTCTGTCCAGGATGGATGAGAGACCCCAGGGTGAGGGGAGGAGGCCCGATTGCTGGCCTCTGTGCTTCGGAGAGCGGGGGAGCTCCTCACAGAGCCTCCGAGGGTGGGCATGGAGGGTGAGGCTCAGGGAGGTCTAACAGTTGGGTGTGTGGTTGGAACTATGGCTGCAGCAGTATCCTTGCAGGGCCCCAATCAGCCAGGGTTGGGTGGTGGCCCAGCCCCCTTCCATGTTCAGAGAGGGGTCTTTGAGTACCTCATCTCCATACATTTGAGGACAGGGACAGAGAGGGGGTCTCTGGTGTGGCAGAGCCAGAAGAGCTGAGCAGTGGGTGCTTAGTAAATGTTCATTAAACTGAACTCCTGTACAGGGCTGGCTTCATAGATGTGCCACCTGCTGGTGGCAAGGGTCCCTCACACTAAAGGGACCTGAACTTGGTTTAGTGCTCTGCTATCACCACCTTGAGATTCTTAATGATTTTTGAACAACAAACTCCACATTTTCAGTTCCCACTGGGTCCCACAAGTTATGTAGCTGGGCCTGCCCCTGAAACAGAGATGTGGTTTGTTCTTTGGAGGGGCTCCCCTGCCTCATCCCTGCCCCAACCTCATCCCAAGATGCCCTAAGCGGAGGGGGACCCAGAGCTAGGAAAAGCTGATGTTTGGTGAGCTTCTTGGAGGTCCCCCCGAGTCAAGGCTGACCAAGCATGTGTCTGGGCAGGAGAACTTGGCTGCTCTGTCCTGGCAGCCTTGCTCCCATTCCCAGGCCTGCATCTTGCCTGTCTGTCCATCTATGTACCCCCATCCTTGACCCTGGCCAGGGGCGGGGATGGAGGGCTATTGGGCCACAGGGCTCCTGGTCTCAGGGGGAATTCCCTGTCGTTTGGGGAGACTTGGCCCCTCTGGTCACTCCTACCCCTGCCCCCACTAGGATGGGAGGGTTGGTGGAGGGGATGGGGTGGGAGGCTTAATTAGCAGCCGGAGGCAGGCAGCAGGCGGGGGAGGGGGGCACAGATCGGGCTGACTTTTCCCGCTATAGATCTGCTCTCCGGGAGAGGCACTAGCCGGCTGGCTTAGGCTCTGGCTTGGCTATTTTAGGAATATTCTTAACCCTTCCCATGCCACTGCCATCATCAGACTTCTCTTCCAGAGCACAGAACATCAGGCTGTCCCCTCTCCCTGTTCCCTCCTCCCCAGTCCCTGCTGTTCCTCCCTGGCAGCTGAGAAGGTCAGAGTTTTCTCAGTGGTGAGGCCAGTTGACTTTTGCCAAAGAAACCTCCTAGCCCCTGAACCCCCTTCTTTGTTCCGCCCTGTGCCTTCTTCCTTTCCACCTCATCACAGCTCTGCACTCAGAAAAGCGGCAGACTGAGCATGGACTCAGCTCTTCTTCTCATTTTATAAAATTGGGAGGGTTGGACTCCCCCACCCGGGGGAAAACAGCTGACCTGGATCCCAAGAGTAAGACAGGAAGCGCAGTCCTGGCTTCCAGCCTCTGGCAGAGCAGCAACCCTGGCCTGCCTGACTTTGATGCCCCATTAGGGGCAAATTTCCAGGGGGTGTCCCACACAGCAGCCCGAGCCCCTCAGTGTCATGGGGTTCTCTTTGCCTGATTTCTCTCCCACTCTAGGTCCTTCCCAGGGTGTCACTTCTTGGGAAAACCTAGGCCAGGATATAGGCACCGCCTGGGCAAGGCAAAGGGGAGTCTCATTGGGGACCAGGAGGGCTCAACATTAATAAATCTGAAATTCCAGCCAAGACAGGGAAAGAGATCTCGGCTCTCACTGTCAGGAGTCCCTGCATCCGGGATGGGCTTGCCTGAGCTGGGAGGCCCAGGACATCTGGGCGTTGTGGTGCCATCCCTCAGGCACATGCCTTCTGGGACTAGGAGTTGGAGTTTGCCACCAAGTGCTATTGAGAAAGCTTGCTTTGGAAATCCAGGCATATGGCTAATGACGCCACATAAATGCCCAAGGGCCTGGGGTGTGTCTGGCACTGTGCTGGGCACTGGGGATAGAGGACTGATAATCAAGAATCATCCTCTGCCTGAGAAAGGAAGCTCTCAGAGGCTGGTTCTTCAGGTGTCTGACCGCCAGCCTGGGTGAAGTGTTGACGGGTTGGAGCGAGTGAGTCCTCCCCACAGGTGCCATGTAACTCTCCCTCCTCCAGATTGTCACAACCAGCCCAGCTCCAGAAGTGACAGGGCTGCCTGGGGGTAGGGGTGAGGCCAGAAAAAAATGCTTTGGTTCCTATCAGGGGCTACAGAGGGGGCTGTTGTGATGGGGGTCACTGAGCTGCAGGTCCTCCAGCTTCCAATCTAGAAAGAGCCTGATGGAGTGATCATGGGTCCAGGGAAAGATTTTGAGTTCAAAGAGGTAATATCCTCCAGGGACTCCAGGAGAATTTTCTGTGTCATGTAAAAAGTAAGAAGAGGCTGAGTGCGGTGGCTCAGCCTTGTAATCCCAGTCTTTTGGGAGGCAGAGGCAGGAGGATTGCTTGAAGCCAGGAGTTGAGATCACAGCCTGGGCAACATGGCAAGACTTTGTCTCTACAAAAAAAAAAAAGGGCGAGAAGATCCCTCTCTTTGCCCCTAATTGAGAGATATGACTAGAATACAGGAGGTTGGCTGTCAAGTGGGGAGTGCTTATCAGGTAGGGGTGGGGCAGGTTTCCACGTTATCTCGGAAGGTATTTCTGGCTCTACAGTTCCTGATGAAGACATACTTGAGCACTGAGGCCAACCTTTGGCAAAACTAGGAGCAGAACTCAGGAGTCCTGTATGCCTGCCTCTCCAGTCTCCAGTGCGATCCCACCTCCCCTCCCCCATGCTCCTCGTTTGCTAGCTCCCTCCCCGCCAGTTTCCAGGCTGGGAGCCCCAGCTGGCGGAAGATGTCTTGCTCCTCAGCAGCTGGGATTTGTAAATATTTATAGGAACATAGAACAGATCAGTGGCTGACAGGCCCAGGGAGCGGGCAGGGCCCTGCCCGGAGCTCAACAGCTTCACTCCCCCTTCCCACACCCTGGCCTGATTTGAGGGAGCCCAAGATGACAAAGATGGGGTGATCAAGCAGGGTATGGGGCCAGCAGCCTCCACATCCAGGGACACGAGCTTGAAGGATGCGTTTGTCCATCTGCCCTGGGCTCTGCTTCCACACCCGGTCATTCACATCCTTCCACCCTCACCACAGCTCACCTGCGTGCTCATGTGGCCAAGGCCACACTGACCCCCACCCTTACTCTTTCAATACTTCACTGTCACACTCACACATGTACACACATGCTCTCCAACTCCCACGTCCATGTTGACGCTCATTCTCATAGGCTCACACCTTTGCACATTCACCAGCTCATGCTCACAGACCCACTGGGGGCCCAGATTCCAGCCACTCCCCATAGGTCTTAACACAGGTCCTGGGAGGGCAAGTCCTGTTTCCTGTCTGAGGTGGGATATGAGCGTGCGTGCGCGTGCATGCGTGTGTGTGTGTGTTTGTGTGTGTGTGTGTGTGTGTGTGTGCATGCTTGTAGGGAGCAAGAGGGAATAGGTCCTGAAGTCAGGGAGTAAGGAAGAGGGAGGAGAGAGGGAGAGAGGCATGGACCAAGGGCCATTCAGAGCTGATAGAAGCCTGGAGTGGAAGCAAGGCAGAGACAAGGGCAAGGCAAAGAAATAGAGACTGACAAGGGTCGAGCCAGAGGGGAAGGGGGTGGGAACCGAGGTCCCCCCACCCAGATGAGAAGCTGTCATATTGCTGCTCCGGTGGCCATGAGACCAGTACCACCCCCAGCTAGAGCCTTTCCCCTCTGGATCTTGTCACTGTGGCTTTGCTTTGCTGCTTGGGCAGCCGGGAGTGGTGACAAGCAGGGAAGATAGTGCCCAGGGCGGCTGGCCATGCCACTCCAGCCTGGCTGCCAGCTCACCCATCACTGCCCATCTCATCACCCACAGGGGCCCAGATGAAACCAGTGATCGGCCTGGCTGCCCTTGCATCCCAGTGTCACAGTAGAGGGCAGGGGACCCACTGGCCCCTTCCCCAAAAGGCGGGCAGTGTTAACCAGACCTTGCCCAGGTCCCTGGACCTTGAAGCTGGGCTTGGGGAAAATGGGCCAACTCTCTGCTCCCAGCCACCCAGGACCTGCTAGACAGGGAAGGAACTGGTGAATGAGACAGGGGGCTTGAGGAGGGGATTGGGGAATGAAGCCACTATGAGGAACCCAGTGTGTTTTGGGCATAAACTTTTTATTTAATCTGCTTTACCATGCACAAGAATGATGACCCAACATCCCATGCCCCTGGGTGCTGTGTTAAATAATCGTCCTTCTCGCCTCGGGTCTGTCTCAGGGTATTAGTTCTGGGGCATCAATCAGCCAGTTTGTGCTCTGCAATCTGAGAACAACCATTTCTATAAAATCAGTAAGGCAAAAAAGGAATCATAATACAAAACAGGGAAAGTTGCATTGACTGCTGTTTTCCTGGTTTTTTTTTTTTCATCAGTAGTGCAGCTTTCCATCCGGGTTTTGACGTCCTGATTGATTCATGCTTTCACAGGTTCATTCATGTATTTACTCAACAACCATTGCTCATCCGAGTGCCAGGTCCTGAGCTGCATCCTGGGAGCCAGTGAGACAGCCAGACAAGGTTCTTGCTTACATAGTGTTTAGAGTTGATCAAAACCAAACAAACGCACAACAAAATGTGGTTCCCCCAAGAGGCCAGAGAGCAGTGTCAGAGGAGTGCCCAGCCTGGGGACCCAGACACTGGGCTCTTCCAGCGGAACACTTGGAAATCACCCAGAGAGAGAATTCTTCTCTCGTTCCAGGATCAACATCTTCCCATCCCTCTCCTGCCTCAGCAGGTTCGCTTTCCCTAAAAATCAGGCCATCTGGTAATGGGAGGATGTATGAATGTGAAACTGAATCTCAGCTTGGACATCACTGGCCAGGTGATCTTAGGGAAATTGCTTCATCTCTGAGTCACAGTTTACTTTTCTGTGAAATGCAGTAAGTAATACCCATCACCAGGGTACCATTGGCTTTTTAAGTATATACATCACCAAATAAGGTGCCTGGTACACATTAGGGCCTCGACCAGTGCTAGCACCTTTCCTTTGCCAGTGATATATGCTGCGTTTCTCCTCACAGACAGGGAAAGGAAGCTTAGGGGATGTGGGGGGTGTAGGAGGACCCAGCATTCCATGTGCCATTGATCTATGTTTTATGCTGTCTTCCCAGGCATCTGATTCTATTCTGCCCTATGGGAGGCCTCTCATTTGAGGGCAAGAGGGTGAAGAGGTGTGGATTTGTCACCTGAACCACTTGAACACTCCAGAGAAACAGCCCCTTTCTTCACTCTGTTTCTTCTCTCTCTGGATTTCAAGTTTATAAAAGCATATTGTGGGTCTGGTGGTTATGGAATGGTGGTGGTAACAGTGGTGTGATGGAAGTGGTGGCGGAGGTAATGATGATATTGGTGGTGGTGATGGAGGAGGTAGTGGTGGTGATGATGGTATTGGTCGTGTTGATGGTGGTGATGGAGGTGGTGATGGTGACGATGGTGGTGATGGAGGTGGTGGTAGTAATAATGGTATTGGTGGTAGTGATGGAGGTGGTGGTGGTGGTGGTGGTGGTGGTGATGGAGCTGGTGGTAGTAATAATGGTTTTTTTTTTTTTTTTTTTTTGAGACGGAGTCTGGCACTGTCACCCAGGCTGGAATGCAGTGGCCGGATCTCGGCTCACTGCAAGCTCCGCCTCCCGGGTTCACGCCATTCTCCTGCCTCAGCCTCCTGAGTAGCTGGGACTACAGGCGCCCGCCACCTTGCCCGGCTAGTTTTTTGTATTTTTTAGTAGAGACGGGGTTTCACCGTGTTAGCCAGGATGGTCTCGATCTCCTGACCTCATGATCCACCCGTCTCGGCCTCCCAAAGTGCTGGGATTACAGGCTTGAGCCACCGCGCCCGGCCATAATAATGGTATTGATGACAGTGATGGAGGTGATGGTGGGGGCAGTTATGGTGGTGGTGATAATGACTTCTAGTCCACCTTTCTTTTCTATGCCATCATGATGCCACCCACATTTCACAGTAGAGGAAATGAAGATCCAGAGAGGTCAGGTAATTTACCTAAGGTCATGCAGCAGTTAGAAGCAGAGCCTGGCCATTTCATCTACACTCCTAGGTCTCAGCAGCCTTCTCATCACCAAGGGCTGGGGGTATTACTGAGAAGGCTAGAAGGACTACCAGTGCATTGCAGAGGCTCACAGCCACGACAGAGGCCCAGAGCCAGACCTCCTCAGGTCCCTGGGACAGGCTCTGGATCTGCTGTCCTCCTGCCCCTGAACACTGCCAACTCCAATCTCCCCTCCAGCCTCAGAGTGAGAGTGACAGACAGGCTGGCCCTGGCCAGCCCATTAAACCTGACACCTTCTCTTCCAGATCTGGCTCTGGGCCTCCCTTAGCCTGAGCACCATGCTGCGGCAGCTCTGACTGGCACTGAGGTGGGGTGGCGGGGCTGGCATTCCTCTACTATCTCCTCCCCATCTGAGCTCTGAGGTGGTGAGCTTGGGGATCCAGTCATCTTGCTCTCCTTGTCCTTTTCCGGTCTCAGACCTTAGTTTCCTGTGGAGGGGGGGGGAAGAAAAAAGTAGCTCTACCTTGACCCCACTAACAGTTAGTGAAAAAAGGAAGAGAGAGTAAAAATTGTGCCCAGGCTCCACATTGTCCACAAGCCCCTCCCCCAGGAAGCCTTCTTGGACTCATCCCACCCAGTTCCGCTCCCTCTGAACCCTCTGCACCATTTCTCCTATCTCAAAGCTATGTGTCTGGCTCTAATCTGAGTCATGATGATGATAGTGGTGGTGATGGTGGTTATGGCAGTGGTGATGGTGGTAATGGCAGTGGTGATGGAACTGGTGGTATTGGTTGTGGTAATGGTGGTGGTATTGGTTGTGGTGATGGAGGTGGTGGTATTGGTTGTGGTGATGGTGGTAGTGGTGGTATTGGTTATGGTGATGGTGGTAATATTGGTTGTAGTGATGGTGGTGGTGGTGATAGTAGTAATGGTAGAGGTGGTAGTGGTACTGATATGGAAGGAAAATGCTGGGAAGGGAAGAGGGTGGTCCCTTTAAATAATACAGAGGCAGTTAAGGAAAGTGCTGGGTAGAGAAGGGCGTGGTTCCTGGCTAGGGCTCCACCCCCATGGATCTAGGTGAGGACAGCTATTCCTGTCCAAATGTTGCATTTCCCAAGACCACCCTGGCCTGCCATGCTCTCACCCTGTGCCTATAAAAACCCCAAAATCCTAGCAGGCACACACACAGGCAGCTGGACATCAAGAGGAGCATGTCAGAGGAGGAGCACACGGGTGGCTGGATGTTGAGAGGAATGCACCGACAGGCCCTGGCACGATGGCAGGTCATAGACCGTCGGCCAGCTGAACTAGGCAGAGTTTGGCTGAGGCAAAGTTTGGCTGGGAAATCAGAGGGAAGTGGCCCAACTGCAGGGGAAAACCATTTCCCTTCTGGCTCCCCCATCTGCTGAGGGCTACTTCCACTCAATGAAACCTTGCACTCCTTCTCCAAGCCCATGTGTGATCTGATTCTTCTGGTACACCAAGGAAAGAACCCTGGGATACAGAAAGCCCTCTGTCCTTGCGACAAAGTAGAGGGTCTAATTGAGCTGGTTAACACAAGTCATCTATAGACGGCAAAACTAAAAGAGCACATGGTAACACACGCCCACTAGGGCTTCAGGAACTGTAAGCATTCACCCCTAGACACTGCCATGGGGTCGAAGCCCGTCTGTATGTTCCCCTAGAGGTTTGAGTAGCGGGGCAGGGCACTGCCAATCCCCCTGTTGCTCCTTGTGAGGGGGACAAGGGAACTTTTCCTGTTTCAGTACTCTGGGATGGTCAGAGTTGGATAGGAACTCCTGGATGGAGGGGAGGTTGACGGGTTACTACCTTCCTCTATGTCTCCCCACCAACTCTTTGTTTTTGTTTTGTTTTGCTTTGTTTTGAGACAGGGTCTTGCTCTGTCACCCAGGCTGGAGTGCAGTGGCATGATGATAACTCACTGTAGCCTTGAACTTTTGGGCTCAGGTGATCATCCCACCTCAACATCCCAAGTAGCTAGGACTGTAGGCACACACCACCATGCCTGGCTAATGTTTTAATTTTTTGTAGAGATGGGGTCTTGCTGATTACTCAGGCTGGTATCAAACTCCTGGGCTCAAGTGATCTTCCCACCTCAGCCTCCCAAATTGCTGGGATTACAGGTGTGAGTCACCATGCCTGTCTCCTGACCCCAACTCTTTAATAAAAGCTATTTATTGAGCATCACCCATAAAATAGGTACATGCTAAGCACCTTCCATGTAATAACTCATTTAATCCTTCCAACAATCATGAGATAGGTACTAATATTTTAGAGATGAGATAGCAGAGCCACAGAGAGGTTAAATAATGTGCCCAAGGTCATACAGCTCACAAAATAGCAGAACCTTGGCCAGGCACAGTGGCTCACACCTGTAATCCCAGCACTTTGGGAGGCTGAGGTGGGAAGATTGCTTGAGCCCTGGAGTTTGAGACCATCCTGGGCAACATAGCAAGAACACATCTCTATTTAAAAAAAATTAAAAATTGGCTGGGCACAGTGGCTCAGCCTATAATCCCAGCACTTTGGGAGGCTGGGGTGGGTGGATCACGAGGTCAGGAGATCTAGACTGTCCTGGCCAACATGGTGAAACCCCATCTCTACTAAAAATACAAAAGTTAGCTGGGTGTGGTGGCACACGCCTATAATCCCAGTTACTCAGGAGGCTAAGGCAGGAGAATGGCTTGAATCTGGGAGGCAGAGATTGCAGTGAGCCAAGATGGCGCCACTGCACTCCAGCCTGGTGACAGAGCAAGACTGCTTCTCAAAAAAAAAAAAAAAAAAAAATTAAAAATTAGGAGAGCCCAGACTCAGCCACAGCCCAACATCCCTGCTCTCTCTTCCTGTCTCCTGAGCAGAGCTCCCTCCATGGGGCAGAGCTGGTGGGTAAGTTGGGCGGGAGACTTTCAGGGGCTCCACTGTCTTGGGGTTTCCAGGGCTTGGCAGAGCCATTCTATCTTCCTGCCTCCACACGGGCCTCTATCCCTTAGCAGCTCTGACCAGGGGAGGTGGGATGGTGGATTGAGGGGGATGTTAGGCTCCTAGTGGCGCTAGTAGCAGTGGGGCGGGGCTCCGCCTGGCCCAGCGGGGCATCTCACTCCAGCTCCTCGCTGGGGCTCCCGCCCTTGGGAGCTCCATCCTGCCGGCCTCCCTCCCTCCCAGGATCTCATTATATCCCTAAGAGAAACTGACAGCCTCAATATCTTACTTTGCAAATATAGTTTATTCCTTCAATAAAGCCGCCTTCGCAGGGGAATGTTTAAGACCCGCTCTCCCCCGAGAGCCTCATTTGAATTTCTAAAGTCTTCAGTCGGCTTCTCCAATGGGGCAGCTGGGTGAGGAGAACGCAGCAGCCGCTTACAGAGGATTCATTTCCTGTCTGGGTCTCCGCCGCCGCCGCCAATGGGGGAGCTGAACTGACAGAGAGGACTGCTGGCTGCCTGGATGCTGGTGGGCAGAGGACAGGGAGGCCTTGGCCTGAGTTTGTCCTCTGGTTGGGGCGAGGGGGTGCAGACCTGGCTCATGCTCACGTGGGTGAATCTGTGCATTCACTTGGGGGCCTCCAGCCTCCATTCCTGTAGCCCAGGTTCTTCCTCGAGGGCTCAGATCAGGGGCTCCTCCACGGGACCTCTCAGCCCAGGAGCTACTCTATGGGGTCCCCCTGCCCGGGGACCCCTCCGCTGTGTCTCTATACCGAGGGGCCCCCAGACAGTATCTCTCAGAGGCCCAGGCCACCGATCCCTGGGGATGGGGCCTCCTCCCTGACTGGACCCCCTCACTCCAGGGCAGCCCCCATCCCAGGCCCCCGTGGGAGTCTCTAATTAAAGGGCCGGCACGCCCCTTGGGGACTCATTAGGCCCGCTGTGCAGAGAACATTTAATCATTGCTCAGAGCATCGATTGGAAAATCAATTTCTTTGTCTCTCCGCACGCGGCGCTGGAGAAGTGGGGGGAGCGCTGACCTCCTTCTGCTGCCATGTAAAGTGCTGCACATTTAATCAGGGAACAGAAATCAATTAGCCACTTACGAGCCTGGCTTTAGTTACCGAGTCGGCAGGGCCTGCGCTGCAGTTTGACGCTGACAGAAGCGAATCTCAACGCGCTGGGCTGGTCAGCACCGGCCCGTCCCCACAGCTATCCAGGGCCCTCGGCTTCTCTTTCCCACGCACCAGCACCTGCCATCTAGACAAGCCCCCTAGACCCGCCCTACAGAACCCCTGGGAAGGCTCCCAACCCTCCAGCCTCCCTCACTAACCTCCTTTCCGGTGCTCAGTTCTGTCAACCCTGAGAAGCCACCTGGAGACTCAGATGCAAATCTCAGCTGTGCTGCAGAACGCGGAGACGGGTGCCTGTAATCCCAGCACTTTGGGAGGCCAAGCCTGGCGCATTGCTTGAGGTTAGGAGTTCGAGACCAGCCTTGCCAACATGGTGAAACCCCTCTACAAAAAATAAATACAAAAATTAGTCGAGTGTGGTGATGCACACTTGTAATCTCAGCGACTTGGGAAGCTGAGGCACAAGAATCGCTTGAACCCAGGAGGTGAGGTTGCGGTGGGCCGGGATCGGGCCATTGCATTCCAGCCTGGGTGACAGAGCAAGACTCTTGTCTCAAAAAAAAAAAAAAAAAAAAAAAATTATATGGACATGGTGTTGCACACCTGTTGTCCCAGATACTGGGGGAGGGGGGATTGCTGAGCCCAGGAGGTCCAGACCTCAGTAAGCCGTTATTGAGCCACTGCACTCCAGTCTAGGCACCAAAGCAAAACCCTGTCTCAAAAATAAAGAAATAAATAAATTAATTTAATTTAATTATACAAAATAAACACAAACCTCAGCTTTTCTTCCTACTGGCTTCCATGATATCAGTGAAGTTTTGAACTGGACTCTCAAGCACACTTTGCTCATCAGATGGGAATAGTAATAGTTACCTACCTCACCAGCGTGTTCTGGAAATTCAATGTGATCATCTTTATTAAGCTCCTACCAAATCAAGCTCAATTGAAGAGAACTTTGAACTCACATCAGCAGGACCATGCCCTTCCCACCCCACAGTCAGCCAGGGCAGACGAGGGGACGGTGTGCGTGTGAGTGGGAAGGGGGACCTCTGGCCACTGTTCCCCTTCAGCACAAGGACAGGTGGGCCCAGTGTCCCCATTTACCCACTTTCATTTCCCCACTGCCTCCTGGGGGTTGAGCCGGAAGCCCCTTTGCACCTACTCTCCACCTCCTATTTGTGCACCTCCTATAGCCACGCCTGCTGGCTGCTCCCTCACCTGTGACTGTGCCCCCCTTCAGGCTTTCCAGTGATGTCTCACGCACCCAGAGTTACATACACCCAATTACACAGAGTTGGACGCGGTCTGCACGGCCCATTACACACAGTTTCGCAGTTTCTCCCACAGTTGCAGTCCCAGCCTCCTGGTGCTCACATGCAGCTGCGCACACAAGCACCCTCACCCAGTGCCACCCGCATGGGCTCACCTGTGGGCCCCCACCCCAGAGTTGCACACTGGTGGCACACACGCATGCACACACACGCACTCACACTGGTTCTGTAATAATATTAGACATGCCATTTCTTTTTCGTGACAGTTCCAGTGGAGATGCTCAGAGCTGTCACTTGGATGAAAAATAATGCATAATCCTCGTCTTCCTTCCTTCCCTTCCTTTTCTTTCTTCCCTGTTTAATGAGCTCCTAAAAATATTCCTTGCCGTCTCGCTGAGGCTGTGGGCTAAGTATGAGTCGGGCCTCCCCCCCTCAACTGTCACCATCCTTGTTGTTTCCCTCAGCCCCCTGAGTGGGATGGGGGATGAAGGGGTACAGTGAGTCCTGGTGGTTGGATCTCGGAGTCCCACTTGTCCCCTCTCCTGGCTAGCCCACTTGAGGTGGGGATGAGAGAAACAGAGACATGGGGGAAGAAAGATAGGCAGGAACCTCCTTTCGGTACCTGACCACCGTCGGCCACACCCTCTGCAGCGCCTGACCAACTGCACAAGACCAGCCTTACCTATCACCCCCTCTACCTCAAGAGGAAAAAGTCCCTCTCCACCCCGTTGCACACCTGGTTCATCCTCCCTCCCAGAACCCGAAGTGAAGGGGAATGGGAGGGACAGTCAGAGCCCCTCTGAACCGCCAGCTTCTCCCAGCACCTTATCTTGGCTCTGTTGGGAAAACTGCAATGCTCAGTTTCCTCCAGTTCACCCTTTAAGCCCTAGATCAAAGTCACCTCCTCCCTGAAGCCTTCCTGATTCACACAGGAACTATTTGTTCATTGCAGGTATCAACACACTTTAATAATAATAAAATTTATCAGCCAGGCATGGTGGCTCATGCCTGTAATCCCAGCACTTTGGGAGGCCAAGAGGGGGGATCACCTGAGGTCAGGAGTTCAAGACCAGCCTGGCCAAGATGGTGAAACCCCCATCTCTACTAAAAATACAAGAGTAACCGGGAGTGGTGGTGCATGCCTGCAGTCTCAGCTACTTGGGAGGTGGAGATAGAGGCAGGAGAGTTGCTTGAACCCGGGAGGCAGAGGTTGCAGTGAGCCAAGATAGTGCCACTGCACTCCAGCCTGGGCGACAGAGCAAGACTCCATCTCTAAATAAATAAACAAATTAATTAATTACTTTACCAAAGAAAGCTATTGTGTGTGGTACCTGGTGGGAACTCTCTTTATGGGACTCTCGCCCCCATGTGTCATTTCCTTATTTACGTGGGTCACTCTCACTGGATCTGAGTCCCTCCAGGCTGGCCACCCAGCTCTGGCTGAGTGAGAACTTGTATGCCCCGAGCTGTTGAAGGGACAGAGTCAGGGGCCTGAATGTTCATCCAGTTCCTGCCAACATTCACTGAGTCTTGGGAAAGGCAACGCTCTCTCTAGGCCTTGGTTTCTCCATCTGTAATATGAGAGAGCTGGGTCAGGTGGTGTCTGAGAGCTCGGAGGTCTCTTGCAGCTCGGGTAATCTTCATTCTATGATTCTCTACAGTGTCAAGCACAGTAAGGCTTTCTAATGCTTTTCACATCCCACCTTACTGGGTGCAAGGGGCTGGGTGGTACGACAAACAGGACAAGAAGCTGTCTGCACAACTATCTGGAGCTTTGTTTTCCCAGCCTTTCCTCTGTCTCTCACTTCTTCCATGCCTATTTTTTTGTTCTAGTCTCCTTAATTCCACTTGTATGACTTCCTTTCATTCTGTTCCTTTTCTTGCTTTTTCTGGGCCCGCATCCTACCCATTAGAGGCTCATAGCGAGCAACCCCCTCCACCTCCTTTCCTCTGCCTCCCTCCCCCAGCTCCACCTGCTTCAGAAGCCCCTCTCCGTGGCCTCCCCATCTCATCCCAGCAGCTCCAGTCCCGAAAGGTTAAGCTAATAGCAACTCCCTCCCCATCAGCTGCTCTTGTTTGCTCTACATAATTGCAGGAGATGGGGGCTGAGATGGGAGGGCCCTCTCAGTGGTTACGAGGTATAGGGAGGGGACTGTGCAGCTTTGTCCCTGGGAAGCGGGGCTGGGGGAAGGTGGTACTTACAGAAATGGGGTAGTGGGCTGTGTGGGAGCTGATCCAATGGGACAAGAATTGGGCAGAAGGGGCCGGGCGCGGTGGCTCACGCCTGTAATCCCAGCACTTTGGGAGGCCGAGGCGGGCGGATCACAAGGTCAGGAGATCGAGACCATGGTGAAACCCCGTCTCTACTAAAAATAGAAAAAATTAGCCGGGCGCAGTGGCGGGCGCCTGTAGTCCCAGCTACTCGGGAGGCTGAGGCAGGAGAATGGCGTGAACCTGGGAGGCGGAGCTTGCAGTGAGCCGAGATTGCGCCACTGCACTCCAGCCTGGGTGACAGAGCGAGACTCCGTCTCAAAAAAAAAAAATAAAATAAAAAAGAATTGGGCAGAAGGCCATAGATGCCTACAGAAGGGGGAATGGAGTCCAGAGAGGGGCTACAAAAGAGGAAAATAATCATAACAGTGGCCATAGGTGGCATTTATCAAGCACGTACTATTTGCCAGGCACTGTGTCAAGCACTTTACTGGCTTTGTCTCACTGAATCTTCCCAACAGTCCCAGGGGGCAGGTTCAGCTTTTGGGAACATTATTTTTTTTCTTGTGCCCATTTTACAGGAAACTGAAGCTCCAGGAGGCTAAATCATTGCCTGAAGTCATGTGTTGCTAAATGGCAGAGCCTCAAGCAGAGACTGCTGTTAATCGCTCCTGCTCAGAAGGGCTCAGTGCTTGTAGGGACCTGGGAGGCCATTGGGCCTAGCCCATTCATTGTCCAGAGGGACAGAGGGAAATAGACTTGTCTAAATTCACACAGCAAGTTGTTGGCACAACTACGCAGAGAATTCAAGCCTGATACAGAAGGAGCTTGGATCATCTTCTGAGCCTAAGTCCCCCTGGAGACTTCCTGTGGATGGGTGCTTGGGTGAAGGGTGGCGATGTAGATAAGGCCAGCCCCAACTGGAGGAGGCCATGGTGTGCGTGGTGTGCGTGTTATGTGCACAGTAGAGGGGAGGCCCACCTGGAGAGCTCCACCTGTCTGCCAGGCAACAGCAGCCCTGGCCTTCTGCTGGTTTGAGTATCTCCAGTAATTCATCAGGAGCCTAGTGGAGCCCAGAGCAGCACACATAGAAGGTGGGGCAGGCTGTGTCACAGCCAGTGGGAATGAATTTAGATCAACCCTGAGAATTTGAATCTGGAAGTCAGCATGCCTGGGTCTCAGTCCATCTCAGCTGCAGACTTGGGGCTGTGTTGGCCTCCACATTCCTGCCTTCCGTCTCAGGTCCTGTCTCACTGGCACATCTGCTTCAATCAGGACAGCCTGCCTCTTGTTTTCCTCCAAGCAATGGACACTCTCAAGGCAGGTACTGCCTCCCACTTTAGATTTGAGGGCTTCCCAAAGCAAGGACTCTTATCACATTAGAGCTTCCAGGACAGTGATTGAGTCTCCTCCATCAGAGTAAACATTCACCTAAGGCTGAGATTGTGTCTCCCCCATCAGAGGCCCCCTCCAGCCTCTATCCCTGTGATCTGATGGTCACAGCAGCTCCAGCATTGGCTCCATCCTGAAACATCCCCCCTACCCCCACTCCATCCCCATGTCACAGCAATGAGCTATCCTGTCCCTTCCCGGCTCCTGCCTGGGGACCCATGAGACTTCCCTTGCAGTGATGTGCTATTGGATGGGTTCAGCTCTGCCCAAGTGGCCCCCTTCCCTCTGCCTGGCCCCTTAGCAATGGTTGTCAGAGCAGCTACCCTCTGTCCTTTCGTAGTGAGCATCCATAGGCCCCTGGCTGGGTATGACCCTTTCCCACCACTCACACCACCAATGGGACCCTCATGACAATATAGTGGCAGGGCTGGGGGAGAGGGGTGCCTCAAAGGCCATCTTTCTTGAAAGGGGATCTTCTAGCCTCTGCTGGGACACACTGCCTCTTGAAGTAGGGAAGCTCTCTCTTGTGGAGAACGACCTGCTCCTGGAGAAACTGTCCTCAGAGGAAGCCAAAATCCATCTCCCTGTGACTGTCCCATGGAAATCCAATGCTCCCGCTCATCTGTCTGCAACTCTGCTACTTGCCCAGTGCTGGGGTACTCCCACATCTGCAGCTCACTGCATGCCCGGGTGCAGGCCCCCAGCTCTGACCAGCCCTACAGGGGGCAGCTGTGAAGGGCCTGGCAGACGAGCAGGCGATCTCATTTGTATTCTGAGTGGCCAGGCTGGGCCATGGCTTTCTCCAAGGTAACCCTATCCTCTCCCTCAGCTCCGTCTTTCAAAACTTCTCCAAGCAGCATCGATAATGGGAATCGATTCATCAATGAGCATCCTGGCCTCGCAGGCCGCATCCCCGCTGCGGAGCTTTGCTGCATCCCTAAGTACTTCAGCTTCTTGCCCACTCCATCCCCCATGTCCCATGCAGCACTTCTAGGGACCTGGCCCTGCCTTCCAGCCTGCCAGGATCCCAGGAGACCAAGCCTCCACCTCTGCCTCCGGACAGCTTTACTTTAGCTGAGCAAGGAGGATAGCCTGAGCCTGGAGGAAGATATGAGGGCAGGGAACCTGGGGTTGAGCTCAGAGCTGCTTGAGCCCTTCAAGCCCCATTCAGAGTGGGAGAGGGGGTGTCATGCCTTAGAGATGTGGGGACTGACCCCCTTATCCCAGCCTCCAAACACTGACGACCCAACATCAACCTCTTAACACTGCCTAGCCAAGACTGATCATCTGCCAAAGTACTGACTACACACTGACCCAACCCAACCTCCTAACAATGATGTCCCAGGCCCAGCCAACAGTGTAATGTCTCCCCAACCATCCACTGATCAGCTTGATAGCCCAACAGTAGTACGGAAGGACAACCAGAACCGACTGCCTGGCATGACCACCCATCACCGAGATCGCTACAACCAACATCCAATAATGACCTTCCCAACAGACCTCCCCTAATGGACCACCCCAGATTACCTGTCCCTAACCATTCTCCACTGCCCGTCTATCCAACAAGGATCCCCCAATCACTGATCATCATGTCACTTCCTGCTGGACCCTTGTGTGTCACCAGCAGCTCTTCAGTTGGCTGCTGGCTACAGCTAGATTTCCTTGGCACTGGATGGAACTAATCTGAACCTCCTCCAGCTCCTAGGACTTGTCCAGTTGGCCAGTGGTTGAGCTGTTGGGTGTCTAGACCCGTCCCTCTCCTTCTCACCAGACCCTATCGACTCCTACCAGCCAGTACTGCCCAGCTGCACTAGAGTTGGGATGGGAAGAATTTTCTTCACTTCAGAGGAAGGAGGAGAGAGGGGAGGCAGAGGAGGCCTGGAAGGGCAGAGACGAGGCAGAGGCTGGGAGCAAGGGGAGGAGGAAAGAAGGAGTTAAGAAATGGCCAGGGCAGGTCAGGCACGGTGGCTCATGCCTGTAATCCCAGCACTTTGGGAGGCCGAGGTGGGAGGATCACTTGAGGTCGGAGTTCGAGACCAGCCTGGCCAACCTGGTAAAACCCTGTCTCTACTAAAAACACAAAAATTAGCTGGGCGTGGTGGCAGATGCCTGTAATTCCAGCTACTTGGGAAGCTGAGGCTGGAGAATTGCTCGAACCCGGGAGGTGGAGGTTGCAGTGATCCGAGATCACGCCATTGTACTCCAGCCTGGGCGACAAGAGCAAAATCCCATCTCAAAAAAAAAAAGAGAGAGAGAGAGAGAAAGAAAGAAATGGCCAGGGCAGAAAGGAGGCTGAGAAGTGGGAAGGGGGTGCAGTTCTCAGCATGTAGGCCCTGCGTGCTGCCTTGGCCCCTCCTGACCCCTCCTGGCTGCCCCTACTTAACGGAAAGCTCCACAGAGACTCAGAGACTCAAGCAGAGCAACGGCTCCTGATCCCCCTTCATCAAGGACCGAGGACCAGGGCCATTTATTAGACGAGGGAGCAGCTGCTGTGAGCCCAGGGGCCGAGTGGCAGGAAATCACTCCGTCTCTGGAAGCTGTGGCTTGGCCCCGGCCTCCTGGGTTGGGAGGCTGTCTGTCCACCCTTGTGCTCTGTGGGATCCACCTGGGGATCTGCATGTGCTAACTGTAATCCCTGCCTGCTGCCAACCTTGGAGCCAGGCCCAGGAGATTCCACATGCTCAGGGAGAAACCGGCTCCTGGACTGACTCTGACTTGCCATGGTCAAGTCATGTCCCTTCCCCAGGCCTCAGCTTCCCCATCATTCAGTGAGGAGACTCAGTTCTTTCTCTGAGGAAGGATGCTGTCTCCGGCTGCCCTGAGGGGTGATCTCTGGGCTCTCTTTGTCCATAGGCCCCCTGGACTTGTCTGGAGTTGAAACAAGGCTGAGCCCAGTGGCAATGACTTCTGGATTCTGGGTCCTTTATCTGCTCTCTAGCCCCGCTTTGGGAACCCAGGGAGAGTCACCATCTGTTCGGGTGCTGGACTCACATCACCGGCTGAAGCCAGGGGGGCTCAGAAGCTGGAAGGCTGCTCAGGGCTGCTGGCTCAAGACAGAGGGCGAATGTGGGAAGCATGACGGGCTTGGGGAGCTGGGTAAATTGGAGATGGGGGAGATGGAAGGCAGGCCAGATGTCAAGACGCTCACCCCACTTCCACTGGCCACCTCCAGACGATAGGGCAGAAACTCATAGAGTGATGCAAGGACTGTCCTCTATCATGAGAACGTTCCGAGTTGGTGGGAAGGAGATGAGACGTCCCAGTGGTTGCTCCCAGCTGCCGGAGTCTCTGAGACTTGGAGTCTAATGCTGACCAGGCAGCAGCTGCCTTCTCTGCTGTTTCCTGCAGGGGTGGGGACAAGGGAGATGGATAAGATGTGGCTCCTGATGGATGGGTCCTTTCTCTCCAGTGGATAAGATGGGACTGTTGTCCAAGAAATCACAAGAGTACAGCATTCATTGAGCCTCTACGTGTAGATACACACACACAGACACAGACACACACACACACACACACACACACACACTCAAAGACGGCAGGAGTGAGGTTGCTTGGTATAGACCACAGGAGTTTAAGGAAGGAAGAACTCAGGAGGCTTCAGACAGCTTGGAAGGCTTCAGCAGGAGTCAAGAGTTAGTCTGGGTCTTCAGGACTGCCAGGACACGGCTTCATGGAGAGGAGGGAAGGCATTCCAGGCAGAGGGAACAGCCCGGTCGAAGGCACAGAGAGGGAATGGTGGGAACATGGGCGATAGAATCAGCTCCAGGAGCCAAGGGTGCAAGCAGGATATGGAAGAAGTTGAGGAGGAGTGGTAGCTAGGGGACTTCTCAAATGCCCTTTTATTTTATTTTTATGTTTTAATTTTTTGAGACAGAGTCTCCCTTTGTCACCCAGGCTGGAGTGCAGTGGCCGGATCTCAGCTCACTGCAAGCTCCGCCTCCCGGGTTCACGCCATTCTCCTGCCTCAGCCTCCCGAGTAGCTGGGACTACAGGCGCCCGCCACCACACCCGGCTAGTTTTTTGTATTTTTTTAGTAGAGACGGGGTTTCACCGTGTCAGCCAGGATGGTCTCGATCTCCCGACCTCGTGATCCGCCCGTCTCGGCCTCCCAAAGTGCTGGGATTACAGGCTTGAGCCACCGCGCCCGGCCTACAGTGGCACAATCTTGGCTCACTGCAGCCTCCGCCTCCTGGGTTCAGGCGATTCTCCTGACTCAGCCTCCCGAGTAGCTGGGACTACCAGCGTGCACCACTATGCTTGGCTAATTTTTGTATTTTTGGTAGAGACGGGGTTTCACTATGTTACTCAGGCTGATCTCGAACTCCTGACCTCAAATGATCCACCTGCCTCGGCCTCCCAAAGTGCTGGGATTACAGGCATGAGTCACCACGCCTGGCCTCAAATGCCCTTTTAAGGCACAAAGATTATTTTCTGATCCCCACATATGAGCATATGGTATGATTGGTTGTGTGTGCTTAAGGGAGAAATGGGCAAGATGTTCGAAATGTGGGCCATTTTGGAAAAGCAGGCAATTTTGGCAGTGGAATCTTTTTCTTTTGCATTTTCCCAGCCCTTCCTAACTTGCAGGTCATACCGGGTGGAACTGGGGGCCATCTTCCAGGAACCTGCATCCCCAGAGGTGGATAGAGGAAGGGTACCATTTCCAGAGGACACAGCCAAGGACCGCGTACCTACATGAGGTGCAGGGCCCTGGGTGTCCTGCTTCCTGACTTTGCCTGCCTGCCCTAAACTAAGCTGCCCTTCCCACGTTAGTTCAAAACCAGTCCTGTTCCTGCTGGTCCCAGGCCTCTGAACAGGATGGAAATCAATGAACAATTTGCTGCTATTTGTAGATCTCATTTCCCTGCTGGTCCCTCAACCCTAGCTGGTCCTGACCAAGTTCAGCCCTGCCCACCCTACTCAGTCAGATGCACTGGCACTGTGCCCATCCACTTGGAGCCCAGTGCTCCGTACTGAGGCTCAGTACCAGGGGAGCCGCAGCCCAGAGGCCCCTGCAGGGGGCAGGGCTTATCCTTTGGCTGGGACTAGAGGGTATGGATCCCTGAGAGCCTAGAGGAGATAAAGACAAAGCACAGACTCAGGAATCTGAATTGTTTTTAAAAAATTAAAAAATAAAACCCTCCAAGGGATTCAAGGGAAGCTGGTGCAAGAATTGCTGGGAAATGAACAGCATTCCCACCTGCCAGCTGTGTGACTTTACTTACCTTCTCTGTGCCTCAGCATCCTCATCTGTGAAATGACAGCACCAAGAGCTCTGGCCTCAAGCCTCTGCCTGGAGGGTTAACAGAGGAAAAGTAGGCATAGGTCTTAACTGAAAGCCGAGCACTTAACAGGCATTCGTCAATGATTGATAGCAGCAAGTGAGACCAAGGGCCAGGAGCACCAGCACACTGGCCTTCTGCCTGGCCAGCCAGCCCCTCCTGGACATGCTTGGGGTCCCTGGGTGGGTAAGCTTGGTAACCTGTCCCAGAGCAGTGTGCCCATGCTGCACTCGAGGTCCACATTAGTCTCCTGGGTGATGAGTGGGAGAGGCTCCCAGGAGGATGAGCAGGGGTAGGCTGGGCCTGGTGGAGGGAAACAAAACTTTGACTCCCTAGGAGCTCCTGATCTGCCAGTCGGGATGATGCTGTTTGAGGAAGCTGTAAGGTGTCGCCTTTAGGAGGGGTAAGGGAGGAGTCCCAGCAGGAGGCTAGACACTTCCAGGGGTGGTCAGTCCCTCAGGTCAAAGGGAAAGCCATAGAGAGCCTGGGGCGGTGGGGCCAGTAAGGCAGAGGGGAGCTGGATGCTTCCTTCCCACCGGGGGCACGTAGTTAATTCCAAATAACCACAATCTTTTCTATTCTTTGATATATCTCTTTCTGTGTTTCCTTGCCTTGTATGCATGGTAAAGCTTTCTCTTCTTCAAAGGGGCCCCAGGTGCCCAAGACTCCCTTCCCACTACCTTGAGACACACAGGGCATAACAGTTACAGATGTGATCGAGTTCAGCTCAGCTTGCTTGGTTTCTTTTTTCAACTTTATTGAATATAATTTACATACAATACAATGTACACATTTTAAGTGTTCAGTTTGATGAGTTTTGACAAATTTATAGACACATAACTACCACTACAATGAAGATATAGAGCATTTGCATCATCCCAAAAAGCTCCCCTGTGCCTCTTCCCAGTAGTTCCCCACCCTTCCCCCAGCCCCCGGCAACCACTGATCTGCTTTCTGTCACTATAGATTAGATTTGTCTTTTCTGGATTTTCATATAAATGGAATTATGTAATATGCACGCTTGGTTTCTGGCTGCTTTAACTGAGCAGGATGTTGATGAGATTCATCCTTGTTTTTATGGCGCTAGTTTACTCTTTTTGTTGCTCATAAGTATCCCATTGTTTGCACTAACAATCTGGCCACTTGCTGATGGACATTTGTCTTATTTCCAGGGTTTCAGTTGTTGTGAATAAAGCTACCATGAGCATGTGTGCACATACAAGTCTGAGTAAACATATATTTTCATTTTTCTTGGTTAAATACTTAAAAGTGGGATAACCAAATCTTGTGGTTATTGTATGCTTAACTTTTCAAGAAACTGACAAACTGTTTTCTGAAGTAGTTGCACCATTGTACACTTCTATTATCAGCGTGTGAGAGTTCCAGTTGCTCCACAACCTCATCGACACTTACCATAGTCAGTCTTCCAATGGCTGTGCAGTGTATCTAATTGTGGTTTTAATTTGCATTTCCCTGATAATGAATAATATTGAATATTTTTTCATGCACACACTGGCCATTCTATCTCTTCTTTTGACCCTTTTACAATGGGATTGTTTGTCTCCTTCCTATTGAATTGTAAGAGTTTGCTGGATACAAGTTCTTTGTCAGATATATGTATTGCAAATATTTTCTCCCAGGATGTGGCTTGCCTTATTTTCTTAGTTGTTTAAATCTTGATTCTAGGCCGGGCACAGTGGCTCATGTCTGTAAACCCAGCACTTATGGAGGCTGAGGCTGGTGGATCACCTGAGTGAGGTCAGGAGGTTGAGACCAGCCTGGCCAACATGGTGAAACCCCATCTATACTAAAAATATAAAAATTAGTCGGGTATGGTGGCACATGCCTGTAATCCCAGCTACTCAGGAGGCTGAGGAGTAGAACTACTTGAGCCCGGGAGGCGGAGTTAGCAGTGAGCCAAGATTGCGCCACTGCACTCCAGCCTGGGCAACAAGAGTGAGACTCTGTCTCAAAAAAAAAAAAGGAAAAAGAAAAAAAGAATCTTGATTATATTAGTTCCATGTTGTGCATTCTTCAGCAAGTTACTTAGTCTTTCTGACCCTTCGTTTCCTTATCAATAAAATGGGGCTAAAAGTACCTAGCATATAGAAGTGTTATGACATTTAACTCAATATATGTAAAATACCTAAGCCCAGAGGAGGTCCTCAACTGGTAGTGGTTATTACTGCTATTATTAGGCTGGTGCAAAAGTAATTTGCTATTAGTTTCAATGATAAAAACTGCAATAACTTTTGCAACAACCTAATATTTTCAGGCAGTTAATGGCCTCTCTTTCCTGTCTCCTGGATCTGGCCCTGATGGGGTGATATCTCTTTTCTGTCCATCTAGCTCCTGAGGATCCCATGGGCAGGCAAGGCAGGGGCAAGATGGGAACAGGATGATAACCTAAGTCATCGTGTGCCCATTCTGCCCAGACACACAAATTTGGGAACCACAGAGTACTGAGCCCAGGGGCCCACCAACCTGGAGCCTCAGAGAGAAGGAAAATGTCTCTGGGACCCCATACCTTCTACTTGTGGACCCATGCACATTCACAATTCCTTAGTCACAAAATCTACACAAACATATGTATGCCACCCCATCACACTCTGCCTGGCACCTGCACAAACTCAGACACTTACATGGGAAGAGAAATGCAGTGATCACTCTACTCCCCAACCCCCACTGCCACTGGTCCGGAAGAGCCGGCTTACTGGCCAGACCATGTATAATTCAGAGGTTTGGCCCAAAATAGTTCTAGTCAGGCCCCACTTCTCCAGTGGGGGTTAGGGAAGAAGCAGGAGCAGCAAAGGGAGTGGGGAGAGGCATCTCAACTTGGAGAAGATTCTAGAGTCTGCCTCCTGCCCTGGGTTCCTGGGCAGAGCCTGGGGGCCAGGGGAGCTTCAGAGCAGCCTAAAGCACTCACTTCCCAAATTCCCTCTCCCCCCTACACATCCCCAAATCCTCCCACCCTGGGGAGACAGGGTCACCTGCAGGCAGCTGGGAGTACCGACAGCTGGCCATTAACATCTGCTGGGGCCTGGAGTCCCCACCTGTGTGTGTCAGGCTCCCCAACACCTCCCTAGGGCCCAGGCTGAGAGGGACACTGCTGAGTTCTCAGGCATCTTTGTCCCAGGTCTCCTGTCTTCACTTCACCAATCAATCAGTTCATAAGTCCACAAATATTTACTGAGCATACGTCTGGGCAAAGCTGGGTCCTAGGACATCAGAGGGCACCTGGCTGTGCATGGAGAGGCTCAGAACTTGCTGAGGAGGCAGGAAATTCACAGAAAGGACAAAGACTGGGTCAGAGAGGGACAGGCCATGGAGCTAGGGATGCAGGCAGGGAAAGGCTTCCAGCTGAAAGCCTGACTTGAGCTGGGCCTGCCCAGGTGAAGGCCTGGATTCAGGGAGATGGAAAGGCAGGTGGGAGGGACAGGGTTGGCCGGATGGGGGCGGAGGGTCTGAGGCTATCTGGATGTTAGTAAGAAGATTGGCTGATGGAACTGGAGTCACATGAGGAAGACATGGGGCAGGCCTGGCATGGCCTACAACCTTTGGTAGTTCAACGAAGACGGGGACTATACCATATACAACCCCCGGGGGTTTCCCAAGATTCTCCAACATGGTGTTAAGTGCTTTGCTTTGGAGTCAGCCTACTGGGATTCAAATCCCAAAATCACTATGTCATTGCCCCATGACTTTGGGCAAGTGACTTAAGGTGTGTTTCCTCATGTGTTAAATGGGGGTAATAACAGTCTGTACCGGCCGGGTGCTGTGGCTCACACCTGTAATCCCAGCACTTTGGGAGGCTAAGGCAGGTAGATCACTTGAGGTCAGAAGTTCAAGACCACCCTGGTCAACATGGTGAAACTCCTTCTCTATTAAAAATACAAAAATTAGCCAGGTGTCACTGCACACCAACCTGGGTGACAAAGCTAGACTCCATCTCAAA
>NW_012103032.1:1828586-1829481 GCF_000951045.1 Mandrillus leucophaeus
AGGTTCCAGTGATTCTTCTGCCTCAGCCTCATGAGTAGCTGGGACTACAGGCACGCACCACCACACCCAGCTAATTTTTGTATTTTTAGTAGAGATGGGGTTTCACCATATTAGCCAGGCTGGTCTCGAACTCTTGACCTTGTGATCTGCCCACCTCAGCCTCCCAAAGGGCTGGGATTACAGGCATGAGCCACCGCACCCGGCCACCCAGCTAAATTTTTAAATTTTTTAACTTTTTGTAGAGACTAGGTCTCCTAACATTGCCCAGGCTGATCTCAAACTCCTGGGCTCAAGTGATCCATCAGCCTCAGCCCCCCAAAGTGCTGAGATTACAGGCATGAGCCACCTAAGTGATTTTTTTAAAAAAGTGTTGACTGAGGCAGGAGGATCATTTAAGCCCAGGAGTTCGAAGTTACAGTGAGCAATGACTGGGCTACTGCACTCCAGCCTGGGTGACAGAGCAAGACTCTATCTCTTAAAAAATAAGAAATATTTTCAAAGTGTTGACTGGGCACTGTGGCTTATACTTGTAATCTCAGCATTTTGGAAGGCTAAGGTGGGAGGATTGCTTGAGCTCAGGAGGTTGAGACTAGCCTGACCAACATAGTAAGACCCCATTTATTTTTCTTTCTTTCTTTTTTTTTTTTTTGAGATGGAGTCTCCCTCTTTCATCCAGGCTGTAGTGCAGTGGCGAGATCTCGGCTCACTGCAAGCTCCGACTCCTGCGTTCACACCATTCTCCTGCCTCAGCCTCCCAAGTAGCTGGGACTACAGGCGCCCGCCACCACGCCCAGCTAATTTTTTTGTATTTTTAGTAGAGACGGGGTTTCAGCGTGTTAGCCAGGATGGTCTCAAACTCCTGACCTCATGATCTGCCCATCTTGGCCTTCCAAAG
>NW_012103032.1:1834216-1842083 GCF_000951045.1 Mandrillus leucophaeus
GAGGTGGAGCTTGCAGTGAGCCGAGATTGCGCCACTGCACTCCAGCCTGGGCGACACAGCAAAACTCCATCTCAAAAAAAAAAAAAAAATAAATAAATAAAATAAATAAATAAGAGAGATGGTGCTGGTGGACAGAAAGCAAGAGGGCTTCCTGACAGAGGAGGTCTTTGAGCTGTGATTTCAGACAAGGTGCCTGATCCAGAACTCCTAGAGACAATGTGAACTGGTGGGCCCAGTGATATGGGGGCCATGTTATCCATGGGGCACCATACTTCCCACGACACCCTGGGAGTCACGGGAGGCTTTTGGTTTTGCTTTCCTGTGTTTTTTCCCTGCAGAGTCTGCACGAGGGTTGCTTTGACTCTAAGTTCTGAAAGGCTCCTTTCCTCCTCTCCAGTTCGGGCTCCATCCATCTCTTTGGGCCTCTGGCTCAGTCTCTCCATCACTCTGCCTCCACCTCTTCTGGTCTCACTAATTTTGTCTTTCCCTGAGCCCCTTTCTCCCTCTCTTCCTTGTTCCAAGCCTCTACAGGCTCTGATTCCATCTTCCCCACCTCTCCTTTGCGCTCTCTCTCTCTCTCTCTCTCTCTCTCTCTCTCATCTCTCCAGGGACCTTTGTAAAACTCTGCACTCTCTTCCTGGAGACTGGGGGCAGCTGGGGAGTGGGGACCAGAGTCCCCGCCTCTAGGGGACCCATGCCCCAGGCCCAGCTCTGTTGATTAGGGCTTTTCTTCAGAGGGCTAGAGACATCAATGACTGTTACAAGCCTCACCAATGCTGCTAATATTAGCCCAGGAAGGCAGCTCACTGATGGATTAGGAGAAATTAAGAATTCAAATTCTGTAATTTGAATTGGAGGGCTGCTGCTTGCTGACAGCTAATACTTCCCCAGAAATTAATGAGTGAAGGAGGGATGGCAGCACTGGTTTTCTTCTTTGACAATACAATTTCCCCCCCACCCCGCCCCCGTGATCCACGCCTTTGAAACCCCTATCTCCAGGCAGGCACTTGCCTGAAGGACTGGGGTCCTGTTTGTCTCAGATCTTATTTGTGGATCCCAGAAACTCTTGGGAACTGGCCTCTCATTCCCAGCTGAGCCCTCTGCATCTGCCTGCTGGTGCCTCAGCGTGAGGCCAGCTGGCTCTGGGAGAGGCGAGGTGAAGCTGGAGAAAGGACGGGGTCAGGGCACCGGCAGAGCTTGCTTTCAGTTCCCTCCTGGCTGCGTGTGACCCCGACAAAGGTCTGAACCTGTCTGTAAAATGGAAATTATAATTCCCCGCGTTAGGGGATGTTGGAGGCTCAGAGGCAAGCATCTCATGGCTACCTTCCTCTCTCGCTGCTTCCCTTTCTCCCTGGGCATTTCTGCTGTTTGGTCCTTCAGAATTCCCACCAACCTCCTCTCAGCCAAACCACACTGAGACCTCCTTGGAACTGCCTCCTCCAGGAAGTCTCCCTGGGCTTTGTTCTATTGGGATTGACTGGCTGCTGAGTGCTCACGGCCTCGTTTCTGAACCATCTCTCCTGCTGTCCCAGAGTTTTAGATGATTTCTAAGAAGAGGGTGTCCTGTCTTCCAAACCAGATTGTTATTCTCCTGGAGGTGGCATTGGCCCTGTGCCTCAAACACAACAGGTGCTCAATACCTGGCAAATAAATTGAACCAACACCTTCTGTCCTCTTTGCGCCTGCCTCACTGTCCTTCCACCCGTGCCCAGTGATGCTTGTTGATGGCGGGTGAGTGCTGGTGCTGGGGTCTGGCCAGTCTTCCCTGCAGTCCCAGTGCCCATGTCTTGGGTGTGTGGTGGGGAAGGGCGGTGGGGAAGACACATTCCTGCTGTGAGTAGCACATTCTTCAAAATGGTACCTTCAAGGCATTATGTATATGTATGTATGTGTGTATATATATACACATACACACACATATATACACATTTATATATATTTGCCCAGGCTGGAGCATAGTGGTGCCATCACAGCTCATTGCAGCCTTGACCTCCCAGGCTCAAGTGATCCTCCTACTTTAGCCTCTAGCTGAGACTATAGGCATGGCTGTACCCAACTAAATTTTTTTTTTTTTTTTTTAGATGGAGTCTTGCTCTGTCACTCAGGATGGAGTGCAATGGTGAGATCTCGGCTCATTGCAACCTCTGCCTCCCAGGTTCCAGTGATTCTTCTGCCTCAGCCTCATGAGTAGCTGGGACTACAGGCACGCACCACCACACCCAGCTAATTTTTGTATTTTTAGTAGAGACGGGGTTTCAGCGTGTTAGCCAGGATGGTCTCAAACTCCTGACCTCATGATCTGCCCATCTTGGCCTTCCAAAGTGCTGGGATTACAGGCGTGAGCCACCACGCCCGGCCAGTAAGTCCCCATTTCTACGAAAAATTTAAAATATTAACCAGGAACGGTGGTGTGCACCTGTAGTCTCAGCTTCTCATGAGGCTGAAGCAGGAGAATTGCTTGAGCCTGGGAGGTAGAGGCTGCAGTGAACTATGATGGAGCCAGTGCACTCCAGCCTGGGTAACAGAGCAAGACCTCATTTCAAACAAAATAAACAATATTTTAAAAAGTATTGACATGCTGTCTGTTAAGGTGTTGAGAAAAGGAGTTATAGAGAGCCCTGAGAAAGCCAGACCTCAAGACAATGAAGATACGTCCTTCCTCCTGGCCCCTCAACCTTTCAGGCATACCTCACCCCTCCCCTCCTGCCCCAATCCCAGGCCCACTCTCACTCCTGGCACCTGGCTGAGCTCTGGCTCGGGGTGGTGAGGGACATCCTTAGCTGCCAGGCAGATGGGCTCTACAAGGCTCGGTGCCTACAAGCCCTTGCAGAATTGGCCACCAAAAAGTTGGTGCTGGACTTCTCTAGCCTCATGGAGAGCCAGGGCACAAGGAGAACCAGCGCAAATGGCTTCCTTCGTTCCTGGGAGGGGTCTTGGGGGTCACCTAGGACCCTCTCTTTGACAGATGGGTAAACTAAAGCTCAGAAAGGTTAGCATATGTTCAAACAAACACCAGTCATCTGTCTAGCAGGGAGAAAGGGTGATCCCAGGAGCAGATAAATCCAAATCCCTTCCGAAGGCCCTCCTGGATCCTGGAAAATCAAATGTTCTTTCCAACTCTGCTTCCTCGGGCTAGCGTTTGAGCAAAAGTCTACTCCAGGTGGGCTGGGGGTGGGGCCAGAGAAGGGAAGGAGATTGGCAGAAAAGTAGTTTTCTACGTGGCTGAGGGGTGCTTTGGGCAGGAGACAGGCTTCTAGGAACCTGTCCCCTCCAACCGCCTCCACAACCCACTTGCCTGGGAAGCCTTTCCCCTCACACCCATTTTCTCTTTCCGACTGAGGCTTACCCTGGATGTAGGATGAACGTGGGGGGCCTGGGGAGAGGCAGGGGGCTGGGAAGCAGTCCTGTCTGCCTTTCGAACCTCATGGGCGGGTGGGGGTCCTGCCTGACATTCCCATGCTGCTCCCACCCCCGCGTGGCTCCTCTGATGCCCAAATCGCCTTTTCCCAGATCCAATTAAAACAGCATTTGGAGCAAGGTTGAAATAATCACATAATCATTTTCTCCAGTAAAGTTACTGGCTGGAGCCCGATTTGAAAGCTGAGCTGGTAATTGAATCTGAGGGGCAGCGACAGAAGAGGAGCTGGCGGGGAGCGATGAGGACTCTGTGGGGCCCAGAGGTTCCTGGCTATGGTTACCCCTCCCACCGCTGGTAATAGAAGGTGTTGAAACTCCCTCCTACTGTCCATCCCCATCTCACTCCCTCCATCTAGTCACAGACATCTCCTGGGGCTATAGAACTCCCAGACTTCAACAGGACAACAGGCCCAGAGCCCATGCCATCACACTTTTTCAGTTCACAGGCCAGATTGGGGAGGCCACCTGCCCATAGTCACCCAGAGAGGTCAAGCAAAGCCAGGAATCCAACCCAGGTCTCGGACTCTCCAGCCACTGCTTTTTTTTTTTTTTTCCTACAGAATTTTGCTCTGTCCTCCAGGCTGGAATGCAATGGCACGATCTTGGCTCACTGCAACCTCTGCCTCCCGGGTTCAAGCGATTCTCCTGCCTCAGCTTCCCGAGTAGTTGGAATTACAGGCGTGTACCACCATACCTGGCTAATTTTTGTATTTTAGTAGAGATGGGGTTCCACCATGTTGGCCAGGCTGGTTTTGAACTCCTGATCTCAGGTGATCCACTCGCCTCAGCCTCCCAAAGTGCTGGGATTACAAGAGTGAGCCACCGTGCCCGGCCCAGCCACTGCTTTGATCTCCACTTCAGGTTTCCTGACTCCTGGGCCCTCCCCATCCTCTCCTGCTCTGCCCATCTTCCTCCACCATCTCCCAGGATTTCCTGGTCCCACCCTATCCTCTCTGTAGCAGGGAGGGGAAGGGACTACCTGCATGATATCTGGGCCAGCGGGCTGTGCAGCAGGGGCTCCCTGCACATCAACAGCTGACATGCCCAGACTGCGCAGCCCTGCTTGATCCTCCACCATGTCCTTCCTCTCAGCATTCGACTGGGGGCTCAGACTATCTGCCATGTGTGGCTCATTCATTTCTTCCCTCCTTCCTTTCTTTCCTCCACTCTAAATACTCTTTATGTCCCTACTGCCTGTGAGGCTCTGAGCAGGGTCCTCCCACAATCGGGAGGTATAGACGGAGTGGCAGCTGCGCTCACGGGCCCCTGGAAGATATGAGCAAGTTAACACAACAAGAGGGGGCTGTCACCTACAGCTGGGGGATGGGGCATCCTGGCTGAAGTGACCTCTAAGTTGACATTTCAAAGCTGAAGAGGCGTGCATGACTCAAGACAAATGCAAAGGCTTGAAGCAGGAAACGCCCGGGTGTGATCCTGGGCAAGTTGAGGTCTCAGTTTCCTCATCTCTAGAATGAACTCCTGGCTCAGTTTGCCTCGTGAGATTCTGGGGAAGAACAAACATGGAGGTGTCTGTAAGATGGAAAATCCCACTTAACAGATGATTGTTTTTTGTTTTTTTTTTGAGACAAGATTCCACCTTTGTTGAGGCTGGAGTGCGGTGGTATAATCACAGCTCACTGCAGCCTCAAACGCCTGGGCTCAAGCAATCCTCCTGCCTCAGCTTCCCCAGTAACTGGGATTACAGACGTGAGCAACCTTGCCTGGCTGATTTTCTTTCTTAAAATTTTGTGTAGAGACAGGGGTCCTGCTATGTTGCCTGGGCTGGTCTTGAACTACTGGCCTCAAGTGATCCTCCCACCTCAGCCTCCCAAGGTCGAGGATTAAGGCGTGACTAGGTGCTGGAATTACAGGCGTGACCCATTGTGCCCAGCCAATGATTGTTGCTGATGGAGGGCATCTGTCCCCTATCCCAGACAAGGGACAGAGTCTGGGGGTGGGGCGGGTCAGTGGTCAGGGTGGTGAGGGAGGCTGGAGGTGGGAGGAATGAGAATCGAGGACTTGCTCTGCAGAGTCCTTGCGGCTATTCGAGATTGGAAGCCAGCAGCTGGATGGGGGTATTGTCTCACCACATGGCTGGGAGTTGTGGGAATGGAAGAAACCATAGGATTTGGCCGGGTGCGGTGGTTCACACCTATAATCCTAGCAATTTGGGAGGCCGAGGCAGGTGGATCACCTGAGGTCAGGAGTTCGAGACCAGCCTGGCCAACATGGTGAAACCCTGTCTCTACTAAAAATAAAAACTAGCTGGGGGTGGTGGTGCGTGCCTGTAATCCCAGCTACTCGGGAGGCTGAGGCAGGAGGATCGCTTGAACCTGGGAGATGGAGGTTGCAGTGAGCCGAGATCGCACCATTGCACTCCAGGGTGGGTGGCAGAGCAAAGAAACCACAGGGTTGGTGGCTGCTGGCAGGGCTAAATCTGGTTCCTCTGGCCAGTGCCCAGCTTCCCCACACTCACTACCCTCTGGGCCTGGGGCACTCTAAGTCCCAGGAGTCAAGGTGGGACTCTGAAGGAATCTAGTCCCCTCCCTGCACCTCTCAGCCAATCAATATCTACTCTGCCCTCCCTGCCTTCAGCAGGGTCAGTGCCAGATGTGCCATCCTGGAACTGCCTGATTAGTTGAGGGAGCAACCCCTCTGCCCACCCCTCACCATGGAGGCTCTTGGAGAGACCTAGACACGGGCAAGCTTTGTGCCCTGCAAATGGCTCAGTGGCACCAACCACTGAGCTACGTGCCCTTGGGCCCTCATAAGACCATGCCTGCAGCCCCAGTGGCCTTCTGGGCACAGCTGGCCTCCTGGTCAGCAGCTGTAGGGGTGAACCACGGTTCTCATTAGAGCTTAATTAATCAATTGAGTTAATCAGACAGCTGTGATGTGCTGTGGTTGCAGATGGGGGTGGGAGAGGGAGAGTTGGAGTGCGAGGGACTGGTAAGGTGAGCTGGGGCTGGCAGGGCCTGGGGTGGCAGCAGAGCCTGGTGGATTGGCAAGGGAGGAGGGCACTGGAAAGGAGGATGAATGATCCTAACAAAGGCCTGTGACGGGTTGCTCTGAAAGGTGACCTTGGCAAGGTGCCAGTGACCGAGCCTTGGGGAGGAGGAAGTAGGACCTCTCCCACCTCCAGCTTCCTCTCTCATTTTTTATCTTGTCACGTGTGTCTCCAAAGCTTTTTGAAATCCTCCACTGAATGCAATGGGAAAAGGACACAAAGACAAAAAAAAGGTAGGTCCTCACATTCCCAGTGATCCCAGTCTGAGCAGGGAGGCCAGAGGTCTACTGGCAGCACAGATAGAGACTCAGACTAAGAGATGGAGACGGAGACACAGTGTCTCTCCAGGTGAGCTGCTCAGGCTTGGACATCTGGACTGGGTGGATGATGG
Source organism: Mandrillus leucophaeus (assembly GCF_000951045.1). NCBI lineage: Eukaryota > Metazoa > Chordata > Mammalia > Primates > Cercopithecidae > Mandrillus > Mandrillus leucophaeus. Next base: position 1,841,032 of record NW_012103032.1, read on the forward strand.
GCAGGAGCCAGAGGGACCAGAGCCAAGGGTGGGCGGGAGTCCAGTAAGAATATTCGGAGGTGGGGAGCGCCTGAGTGGGGTTTACAATATGATGTGCAAAATCTTGTTTCATCTATTTTTTTCTCACGTCCGACCTGGTGTTACCTTGGGGTGGGGAGTGAGCAGGACCGGAAGTACAATGGTGGGAAGTGGATTCTGAGAGGACTCACAGACGGCCTGGATAGCTCTGCCCTCCAGGGGCTTCCATTTCCAGAGGCTTACCGGGAGTCTGAGGCTGTGAGAGAGAAAGATCCAGGGCCTGGGACATGCAAGGGGCTACGGGAGATGGATCAGAGGAGGGCAGGCATTTCTGATGAGGTTACCTGGCAAGGGTTCCCAGAAGCGGTGGCATTTGAGCCAGGCCTTGCAGAATGGATGGATTTCAATCAGCAGAATTGGGTGTGGAGAGGAAGAAGGATGTTGCAGGAGGAGAAATGGCCCAGGCAAAGGCAGGGAGACTGGACAGCCTTAGGCAGGGCCAGTTGGCACAGTAAGTTGGGTTGGAAACAAGGTTGTTTCTTGTGTCAGGTGGAAAGAGTTTGATGGTGAAGGGCTCCTAGAATGCCAAACCAAGAAGTTTGAAAGGGAATTTGGTAGACACTAGGAATCACTGTAAGTCTCTAACTGGGAAGAATAGGCTGAAAGTAGTTGTACAGAGAGGATGTCTACGGAAATAGTTCTTTGTAGAATGGAAACAAGAAGGAAGAAACCTGAAACAAGAGGAAAGAAAGGCCAGGTGTGGTGGCTCATGCCTGTCATCCCAGCACTTTGGGAGGCCGAGGCAGGCAGATCACGACGTCAGGAGTTCAAGACCAGCCTGGCCAACATAGTGAAACCCCGTCTCTACTAAAAATACAAAAATTAGCCGGGCATGGTGGTGCATGCCTGTAGTCCCAGCTACTTAAGAGGCCGAGGCAGGAGAATTGCTTGAACCCGGGAAGCAGAGGTTGTGGTGAGCCGAGATTGTGCCACTGCACTCTAGCCTGGGCAACACAGCGAGACTCCATCTCAAA
>NW_012103032.1:1842133-1858338 GCF_000951045.1 Mandrillus leucophaeus
AGCCGAGATTGTGCCACTGCACTCTAGCCTGGGCAACACAGCGAGACTCCATCTCAAAAAAAAAAAAAAAAAAAGCCGGGCGCGGTGGTTCAAGCCTGTAATCCCAGCACTTTGGGAGGCTGAGACGGGCGGATCACGAGATCAGGAGATCGAGACCATCCTGGCTAACACGGTGAAACCCTGTCTCTACTATAAAACACACACACACACACACACACACACACACACACACACACACAAAAAGAAGAAAGAAGAAAGGCCGGCTGGGCACGGTGGCTCACGTCTGTAATCCCAGCACTTTGGGAGGCCGAGGCAGGTGGATCACTTGAGGTTGGGAGTTCGAGACCAGCCTGACCAACATGGAGAAATGCTCTCTCTACTAAAAAATACAAAATTAGCGGAGCATGGTGCTGCATGTCTGTAATACCTGCTACTTGGGAGGTTGAGGCGGGAGAATCGCTTGAACCTGGGATGGGGAGGTTGCAGTGAGCTGAGATTGTGCCATTGCACTGTAGCCTAGGCAACGAGAGCAAAACTTAGTCTCAAAAAAAAAAAAAAAAAAAAAAAAGAAAAGAAAAGCCAAGTGCAGAGGCTCATGCCTGTCATCCCAACACCTTGGGAGGCAGGGGTGGGAGAATTACTTGAGGCCAGGAGTCCGAGTCACCCTGGGCAACATTGCAAGGCCCCATCTGCACAAAAAAAGAAAAAAAATTAGCTGGGTGTGGTGGCATGCAGCTGTAGTCCTAGTTACTTTCGAGGCTGAGGAGGGAGGATCACTTGAGCCCAACAGTTATAGACTGCAGTGAGCTATGATCATGCCACTGCACTCCAACCTGGGTGACAGAGCAAGATGTGGGGTAAAAATAAATAAATAAATAAATAAGAGGCTGGGCCAGGTGGCTCACACCTATAATCCCAGCACTTTGGGAGGCCAAGGCAGGTAGATCATCTGAGCCCAGGAATTTGAGACCAGCCTGGGTAATGTAGCGAAATCTGGTCTCTACAAAAAATACAAAAAATTAGCTGGATGTGGTGTTGCATGCCTAGGGTCCCAGCTACTTGGAAGGCTGAGGTGGAAGGATCTCTTGAGCCCGGGAGGTTGAGGCTGCAGTGAGCCATGTTTGTGCCAATGCACTCCAGCCTTGGTGACTGAGGGAGATCCCGTAAAAAAAAAAAAAAAAAAAAGTTAAATCCCAGATCTATTCCTTAGTTGCAGAGTCTGCAGAAGAAATAACTGAGGGGCTGGGCACCTCAAAGTGTAATCCCAGCACTTTTGGAGGCTGAGGCAGGTGGATCACCTGAGGTCAGGAGTTCAAGACCACCCTGGCCAACACGGTGAAACCCCGTCTCTACTAAAAATACAAAAATTAGCCGGGTATGGTGGCAGTGCCTATAATCCAACTACTCGGAGACTGAAGCAGGAGAATCACTTGAACTTGGGGGGTGGAGGTTGCAGTGAGCCGAGATTGCGCCACTTCACTCCAGCCTGGAAAGAGTGAAACTCAAAAAACAAAACAAAAAAAGATATAACTGAGGGCTCACTGTGGCTCTCGGGACCTGGCAGGTGGGCTGGGGGCTTGGTCCTGGGGTAGCCTGGTGCTTCTCTCCACATTCCTTCCCAGGCAGGGCAACTGTGCAGCTAGGACAGGGAAGACCAGTGGGAAGTAGGGGCTGTGACCACTTGGGCACAAGATCAGCTGGCCCAGGTGTGAGAGATTCAGGTTTCCAGGTCCCCTTCTCTGGCTCCCAGCATCAGTAGAAAACGTCAGACTAGACCCACAAGGGCCTCCCTGCCAGCACTCGGCTGCCTTCGCATTGCCCCGAAATAGCCCTGTCCACTCCTTCCCACAAACTCTCACGCCTAGAGCAACTGAGAAGGAGGGCCTGGGTATCCTGGTCCCAACCCAGCGTGTCCAGCGCACTCACTGCTGGATGTGCTGTGTGGCTCTCAGAAAATCACACCCTTTCTGGGTGTCCCATCCTACCCTCTTTCTCCAGCCTCCCCCTGAAGTTGGAGGGCCCCTGCAGACTGTGGGAGCACAGCCAGCAATAGCCAACCAAGGGAGAGGCGGCCTTGAAAGGGGCTCCCTCCCTCTCTCTCTCCCTCCTCACTTTCTCTTTTCCTCTCGCACGTTCGTGGCTTATAAGCACGCTGTCTTTGTGCAGGAAACCTTTTTACAGCCTTTAAAGCAGGGTTGATCACAGCTATTCCCATTTGAGTGATGGTGCAGCTCCGAGAGGGGACTTACCTTAGATGCTACAGCCAGACTAGACACTGACCGGGAATGAGAAGTTCCCAAGCCCAGCTGTCAGGCTCTTCCCTGCAAACCACCTGCTCTAGTTGCCAGGGAACTCCGGAAAGGGGAGCTCAGTGTCTGCCCCAGCCCAGCCCCTATCCTGGCGAACTGGCCATTAGTCAGTCGGCGGCCTCCCCCAGAGAGTCCCTGCTGGGGCACTGTAATGCCTCAGAAGCCAGAAAGTTGCTCCCACCCCCAGCAAAAGGGGGGCTCTGCCTTGTATTTCTCAGGGGTTCACTTCACCTTCCGCCTCCAGAGGTCCCTCCTCACTATGATGGGGGGCAGGGGTCGAGGCAGAAGCTCCTATCCTGCGGGCTTCTCATTCCAGATCTGTGCTGGCCCAATGTGATAGCTCCCGCCACATGTGGCTTCAGGGCACCTGGAATGTGGCTAGTGCCACGTGCTGAAATGATATTTTAGATACATTGGGTTAAGTTAAAAAATATTAAATTGAGGCCTGGTACAGTGGCTCACACCTGTAATCTCAGCACTTTGGGAGGCCGAGGTGGGTGGATCACCTGAGGTCAGGAGTTTGAGACCAGCCTGACTAACATGAAGAAACTCCGTCTCTACTAAAAATACAAAATTAGCCGGGCGTGGTGGTGCATGCCAGCAATCCCAGCTACTCAGGAAGCTGAGGCAGTAGAATCGCTTGAACCTGGGAGGTGGAGGTTGCAGTGAGCCGAAGTTGTGCCACTGCACTCCTGACTGGGCAACAAGAATGAAACTCCGTCTCAAAAAAAAAAAAAAATTATATATAATATATATATATTTAATTTGAAGTGTTTCTTTTTACTTTTTACTTTTTTTTTTTTTTAGACAGGGTCTCACTCTGCTGCCCAGAGTGCAGTGGTGCAATCACAGCTCACTGCAGTTTCAACCTCCTGGGATCAAGTGATCCTCTCAGCTCAGCCTCTCATGTAGCTGAGACTACAGCTATGTGCCACCACTCCTGGCTAATATTTCTGTAGACGCGACGTATCCCTCTGTTGCCCAGGCTGGTCTTGAACTGATCCTCCTGCCTCAGCCTCCCAAAGTGTTGGGATTACAGGCATGAACACCATACCTGGCCTGTTTTTACCTTTTAAAATGTGACTATTAGAACATTTAACAGTACATTGGCCAGGCGCGGTGGCTCATGCCCGTATCCCAGCACTTTGGGAGGCCAAGGCAGGCAGATCACCTGAGGTTGGGAGTTCGAGACCAGCCTGACCAATATGGGGAAACCCCATCTCTACAAAAATTACAAAATTAGCCGGGCATGGTGGCACATGCCTGTAATCCCAGCTACCCGGGAGGCTGACGCAGAACAATTACTTGAACCCAGGAGGCGGAGGTTGTAGTGAGCAGAGATTGCGCCATTGCACTCCAGCCTGGGCAACAAGAGCGAAACTCCATCTCCAAAAAAAAAAGAACATTTAACAGTACATATATGAGCTGGGTGCAGTGGCTCATTCCTGTAATCTCAACATTTTGGGAGACTGAGGTGGGAGGATCACCTGAGGCCAGGAATTTGAAACCAGTTCGGGCAACATAGCGAGACTCCCATCTCTACAAAAAATACAAACAAATAAACTAACAAAAAATCCCCCAAAACTAGCCAGGTGCTCAGGAGGCTAAGGTGAGAGGATCGCTTGAGCCCAGGAGGTTGAGGCCGTAATGAGCTGTGATTGTGCCACTGCACTGCAGCCTGGGCCACAGAGGGAGACCTTGTCTCTAAAACAAATTAATTAAAAAAAATTTTTTTAAGTGCATAGGTGGCTCTCAGTGTATTTCTACTGGGCAGGGCTCCCCAGATAGCAATAGCCCCTCAGCCCTGTCCAGTGTTTTGTATAATCTCATTTAAAAACTCTGAGACCAGTGGGATGGGGGACGCCTGCCTCTATTTTACAGACAAGGAAGGTGATACTCTATGAGGTCAGATGACTTGGTCAAGGTCATATAGCCAGGAAGGGGTGGAGGCCCAGGTTTTCCTGACTCTAGATCTGAGACAATCCAGAGAGATGTACCTGCTTCCCATGGGCATTGACCCACACTGGATCACTCACTACCCCCAGCCCCTGCTGCAGCCACTGCCCCTTCCCCACACTCTAGGAATCTTCCACTAGAAACAGCTCCCTGACAAATTCCATTAAGATGAATGCCTCTTGGGCCTCTGTTGAAGCTGGAGTCTTGATTTGAGTTAGACTCTGTGGCTTACGATTCCCCGTCAAAGCTGGTACCTTTGCCCTGCAACTAAAGGCATGGCTCCTTTGTACCTGCTGCCACTCACACACATCAGGGTAGAAGAAGCAATGGCCACTGCTCCCTGGAACATGCCCATTTCTCTCCCACCCATGCTCCTCCACCTGGGTTCCGCCTTATCTAGCTACTCCTTGAAGATGGGCATATTCAGTGATGCTAGGGGACTGTTTCTTTAATTTCCCCCCGTCTGTCCCTGGAACGTGATAAAAATACCCAGCATTGATCTTTTTTTCTTCCCTTTCTGCCAGGGTAATGTTTACCCAGGTGTCAATCAGAAGAAGAATTTGGCTTCCTAATTTCTCTTCTCCTCCCTGGGGGCCGCACATCTCCCCGCCTCGCATGGACACTGAGCTGGAATCAAGGTTACTAATAATCCCCCAGCACACACAGACACCGGGAGCACATATATTAAAGTCACATATTGATTTATATTTTCGGGTCCCTCTGCCTTTCTGCCCAGCCTCAGCCTTTCTCTCTGCCAAGGAGAAAAAAGAATTACACAGCTATATTTATCGCCAAGATGTTTAGTGTAAAGAGCATTGTGTCCGAAGGTAATTCCCGTCCCCCCACCCTCTTTGGGGGTATTTTAAAAAAATAGTGTGACATTGCCTATCCATAAACATTTATCTTTTTGCTGTTCGTTCTTTCAATTTTCCCTGAGGGAACCAATGAGAGATTTAAGGTAGACTGTCAGAAGGACTTCCTGGCTTGACAAATGGTGGGCTGCCATCCCCAAAGAGGCTGGTGGGGTTGTTTTGCCAGCAGAGATAATCATGTTGCAGGTAGGGGTGGGGTGGGTAAGAGTGAGTGTAGAAGGCAGAGCAATGAATTCAGCAGTCTCTAGAGGTCACCCTAGGCTGGGTGTGGTGGCTCATGCCTATAATCCCAGCATTTTGAGAGGCTGAGACGGGAGCATCACTTGAGGCCAGGAGTTTGAAACCAGCCTGGGCAACATGGTAAGACCCTAAAAGAAAAAGAAAAAATTAGCAATGCATTATGATGGTGCACATCTGTAGTCCTAGCTATTCAGGAGGGTCACTTGGGCCTAGAAGTTCAAGGTTACAGTGAGCTATGATGGCTCTGCTGCACTCTCATTTGGGTGACAGAGTGAGATCCTGTCTCTAAAAAAATAAAAATAATAATAAAAGTTCGGACACCGTGGCTCACACCTGTAATCCCAGCATTTTGGGAGGTCGAGGCAGGCAGATCACGAGGTCAGGATATCAAGACCATCTTGGCCAACCTGGTGAAACCCTGTCTCTACTAAAATACAAAAAATTAGCCGGGCATGGTGGCATGCGCCTGTAGTCCCAGCTACTCTGGAGGCTGAGGCAGGGCAATTGCTTGAACCTGGGAGGCAGAGGTTACAGTGAGCCGAGATCACGCCACTGCACTCCAGCCTGGCAACAGGGCAAGACTCCGCCTCAAAATAACTAACTAACTAACAAAATAATAAAAGAGATTACACACCAGTTCAAATAGCACCTCATAATTACTGGCTGTGGTCCCATTTCACAGGTGGGAAAATCAAGGCGTGAGTTTGCTTCCCATTGGCAGGGAACTCAGACTCTGGATTCCATGTCAACCTTGCCTTTCCACCAGGACTCAGGATTTGATGGGAAAAAACTTCCCTCCAGGTGGGGCTGACTCCTGCACTGAGAGCCTGGGGGCGGGATAGCTGGGGGTAGTGCTGGCGGGGGAGGAGCCTCATTCTTTAAAAACAGCTCTCAAAGCACTAAGCCTGAGGCTCACAGTCTTCCCCTAAACTCTCCTCCCACCCAGAGGCCCTGTCACTCTGGCAGAGCAGACATTTAAAAATGCCAGGCTAGGCATTTGACTCCAGTTCCCTCGGGGGCTCTTGGGATGGGAGCAGTGTTGAGCATGGGAAAGGAGACTCCCACACAAACTTGGCCCCATCTTCTTCATGCCGGTTGTGAGTTTCCTCCCCTCTCCCATACTTCACTGACTCCTCACAAATGCTCTGGGAGGTAGAGGGTGTCAGCCGCATTTTATACTTGGAAAACTGAGGTTAAGTACTTGACTAGCAACATGCAGCCAGGAGAAGGCAAAGCCTCAACTACAGCCCAGCTGTCCTGATTCCCCCCTGCCACAGGGCTGGCCTTCTGGTACTTAGCTTGGCAAGGGTCAGGAGCCCTTGGTGACCTTCTTCAGATCCCTCCCTCCTGCTTGCCTGGCTGCGGCCTTGGGATCATGGCTCTCTCACTCTCCACCCCTGGTACTGGAAAAGCGGCTTCTCTTTTGGTTGTGCCCAGATGCACTCAGGCTGGGGGTCAGGACTTTCCCTGATGGAGCTTGACCAGGGTCCTGGGGCATGTCCAGCCCCTGCCAGGCACTCTGGGGATGCTGACTGCTGCTTTTCCTTTGGTATTTTTCAGTGGCTTGGTTGAGTCGCCTGGAACTCACTGTCCCTCACTTCATTCTAGAGCCTATTTTACCCCGTAGCAGGTGAGAACTAATATCTGTGGAAAGTCACTGTGTGCCAGCCCTGGGCAGGGTGTTGTCCCTCCATGCTGTTGACCCCACAAGGTGAAGTTTGAGCCCACATGTTATGGGGGGACTCCGAGGCTCAGGGAGCATAAGTAACTTCCTCAAGGTCACCCAGCGGGTAAGGGGAGTTCCTAGGATAGGGCCTGGTCTTCCTGACCCCAAGTCCTTGCTTTGGAGCTCACTCCACCCATCTGCTGTCTCCATCAGACAAGCCAGGTGGGGACAGGGGCCAGACAGCACAGGGCGCGGCGGGAATCAGCAACGAGGACCCTCCCGGGGAACTTTTCCCATTGAAAATCTGTTCCCTCGCGGCCACGGGTGATGTATGGCTGGAGCTGATGAAAAACGTGCAGCGGAATGGAGGAGGGCGGCGCGGGCGGCCCAGGCGGGGGCAGAGTGGCATTGAGATTCCGCGGGGTGCGGGGGGCGGCGCGAGCCCTGACACCGGCCGGGTAATTGATCTGGAGGTGCCAATTTGCAGCAACTAAATATTTAGTTTCTGCCTTTGCCCGCTCCGCGCTCTGCTCAAACAAACTTCAATTAAAAGCGAAAAGCGAGGGGTGGGAAGGCGACTCGCCCGGGTCCCTGCGGTCCGATCGATGGCGCGGAGCCCGCGGGCTGGCGAGCGCGGCGCTCCGGGCGGGGACACGGCGGACGTGGGCCGGGCGGGCGCCCTCTTCCGGATCGCCGAGCACCGGGCGCCCGGCCCGCGGGAGGCAGCGCCCGAGGGAGGGATGGCGGAGGCTGCGCCAGGAGCCCGGGAGCCGCGGCTTCAGCTCAGTTCATCTGAGCGGAGGGGCGGCCACCATGTGCCAGGGGGGGTCACACACAGCGCCAACCCCAACACCTCCACCGCGGAGTGTGAGCCTGTGTACTAGGCTAGAGAACCCGGGGAAGGAGGGGTCACTGGGCGCTGACCCTGCTCTCCCCATGCACCTCTCCAAACAAACTTGCTTGGAGATTGCCTTGCTGTTCGGTGCAATCACTCAGGTCTTTCCTGAGAGCCACTTGATGCTGGTTGCACTGGGCTCCAAAGCCCGTCTGCTCTCCCATGTCTGTCCACTCCTCTGCTCTTGGGCTGGCCAAAGAGCTGCCAGTGAATCCATCCCAGGACCCACTTGGAGGGGACAGAAGGGGAGGGCTCGGAATTGGGAGAAGCGCAGTGAGATCCTGAGGGGTTGGAGAAGGGCCTGGGAGGTGGCCACAGCTTGAAGCAGAGGAGGAGATTATTGGGTCACAGTTGCCTTTTGGGGGGTTCAAGACAAACAGCAACAATAGTTATTCACTGGGTGAAGTTAGCCCACGGGGAAGTTTCTCTTCCTCAAGGATCTTCCAGTCCTTTGAGGGTAGAGGGGAAGGGCTGGGAAGAAATCTCACCGTTGTGTGCGAGGCAGAGCATCTCTGGTCAGCGGGGTAGGGCAGCCTGGGGCACAGGAACAGTTCTGGGAGAGATGTGATGGGAGGAGGTGGGGCTGGCAAAGAGGCATCCAGGTTGGCATAGACGGCAGAGGTAGATTCAGACCCAAGGAAAGAGGAAGGGAGCTGGGGTCCTTTCATCTGAGTGAAATTTTCTTGAGGGTCAGAGGCGGGAGCTGAGGCAGAGGAGCTGGGACAGTGAGGGCAGGGGCCCTTGGCCTCTCCCACATTTCTGTGCCCTACCTTTTGGGGTGGAAGACTTACTTCTTCACCAGATGAGGCTGCTGCTAGTTCACTCAGCTGCGGGCTGTAGCCCCTTTCCTCCCCACTCCCTGTTGACCCCTTCCCCTGTCCTCCTAGGTACCCCCTTGGCCCACAGCAGGCTGTGAGAGCACAGGTCTTGTGTGGACCCCAGCCTCCAGGCCATCAGACGCCCACTCCTCGGTGCACAGGGCTCTGGGAGAGGGTGGTCCCGCTATCTCAGCTTCTATCCCTTTTGACACTAAGATGTCTCGCTTTCCGGACTCTCATCCACACTCAGCTCCCAGCTCAGTCTCTCTTAGTGGCTAGGGCCACCAATCTCCCCATCACAGTGATGGGGAGAAGCTGGATCCAGAGCTCCACATAAGGCTGAGGATGGCCTAGGGCTGGACTGCCCCCCAGGAGCCTCCCCACCCTCCACCCCTCAGGGGTAGGGGGCTGCAGTACTCCCAGCTTTCTGCCTGAAGCCCGTTCCCAGCCTGCAAGCTGGGCGCCTGCTCCCTTGAAATCCCTCCCTCCCTCTCCCTCCCTGAGCACTGAGCTGTGGAGCAGAATGATTTCCTGTAATTGGCCAGCAATCCAGCCGCCCGACTTGTTCTATCGACATGCTGGTTAGCTGGAAATTGTATTGGAATCTGAGTGACTGGGAGGGGAAGGAAAGGTGGGGAGCAAAGAAAGGCGGTTTGGGTCCCAGCTGGGTGCAGCCTCAGCTCTGCAGGTGGGATGAGGAACCACCAGCCACGTCTCTCCTGGAGGGAGCAGGAAAGCAATCTATAGCACCACATCACCTCCTTCCTTTTGCTCCTTCTCTCCCACCATGTCCGGGGGTCTCCCTGCCCACTCCTATATGCCCCCATGGCCTGAAGTCATCACTGCCATCGCATTCCCCCTTCTGCTCTGAGACTGTTTCCTTCTGACCTAAAGTGCCTTTGCGAGAACTAGGGGCGCTCTGCAGCACGCCTATCCTGCTCCCATTCAATTTCTAGCCATGGAGGCTCATCATGGAATGCCCCAACCTTCCCCTGCCTCTGCCCTGCCCCCCATGAGGAGAGAGAGAGAGAGAATGAACATTTGAAGAAGAGTTGTCAATTACTAAAGAGCCAAAGTGTATAACAGGGGCAGTGCAGATAGCCGGACGGGCACTGTACCGGGAGTCCAGAAGCTTGGTAGTTATACCTGTTGGCTACTTGGGCCCCTTGGCTCAACCTCTGAGCCTCTGTAAAATTCTGGACCTGTCTCCCTCACACAGCTGGGAGATTTCAAGGGGATAACCGGAACGTGCTTTGTAAACTGTGAAACTGCGAATGACCCTCGGACCAGGGAGTGTTTTAGAGGACTGCCTGTGCCCTTTGTCCCCCGCCAGAAGGTGTGTGCGTCTGCACCCTCGCTGGTGTCCTGACTGCTCCGCGCCAGGTGCTAAAGCCCAAAGTGAGGGAACAGAACACGGAGGCTGCAGCGTCCAGTGGCCTTCGCGGTGGGTGGGCAGAGGGGACATATTCTTTGGCATCCGGGGCCCGCGGCCCAGGCTCAGAGTACTTGGGGGAACAACTCAGCTTTTAAGTTAGCGCCTGCAGTCAGGCAGAGCCTCCGCGCCCACCCGGCCCGCGCTCCCGCGGCAGCAGCTCGGCAGGAGTCTGAGGCCGCCCGCGGCCCGGGAGGACTACAGTTAGGCGGTTCGGCGAGGGCCCGCCGCCGAGGCCCGGCCCAGCCTGGGAGCGTGCTGCCACCTGCCGGCCGAACGGCAGGCCGCCGGCTCGGGCGCGGGCCTGGGTACCGGTGGCCCGACCTCTGAGGTTGCTGAGCCGCCTCAACCTCGTCCCCTTCGGAGAAAGTAGGCCTTCTTTTAAGGCCGCCTTGGACCCCCAAGGCCAACAAGGGGAGCCCAAGGCAGGGAGGCAAGAGGAGCTGGAGAGGGAGCTGTGAGGAGGACCGGACAGGGCAGGGTCGAATCAGAGGTTTCTCCACACCTGCCATGCTCTGACATTCCTGCTTCAAGCTCAGCTCACTGGGTCAGGGAAGAAGTTAATTCTCTGGAACTTTACAGTTTGCTAAGGGTTTTCAGTGTCCTCCACTATGAAGCCTTATGATGTTTGAGTAGAAACTAAAGGCGGGGCCGGGTGCGGTGGCTCACACCTGTAATCCCAGCAGTTTGGGAACCAAGGCGGGCGGATTACGAGATCAGGAGATCGAGACTATCCTGGCTAACACGGTGAAACCCCGTCTCTACTAAAAAAAAATATATATATATACACACACACACACACACACACACATACATACATACATATACATACACAAAAAATTGGCTGGGCGTGATGGTGGGCGCCTATAGTCCCAGCTACTCGGGAGGCTGAGGCAGGAGAATGGCATGAACCCGGGAGGCGGAGCTTGCAGTGAGCAGAGATGGCGCCACTGCACTCCAGCCTGGGCGACAGGGCGAGACTCTGTCTCAACAACAAAAAAACCCTAAAGGCAGGAGGTCACATGGCAAGCGGAGCCAGAACCACAGCCCCAGCCCCAACCCCAGGCTCCAGCTCCTCCTGACAAGAGGCTCAGGGCACAGAAGAGAGTTCAGAAGCCTGGCTCTGCAACCTGGACCAAATCCAGCTTTCTGAGCCTGGGATGGAAATAATCAGTGTTATGTTAACTACAGGGCCTTACACATCCAGCAGTGCCTGGCATACTGTGGATACAAGGAAGTGCCATTTCCTCAATTATTGGGGTGACAGGGCACTGTGGGGGTCCATACCTTCCCTCTCCTTTCCCCCTCCTGTAGGATCGCACCAAACGGAGGGAGCGGCAGGCTCCTGCCACCCGCATCCTGCCTGGCCACCCATCCGGCAGCCCACCACTGCCTTACCTGGCCCTTCTTTGCCCCTTAGGGGTTTGCAGGAAGTTAATGAGCTAGACTCAGCACAAGCAGCTCTGGGAAAGGGGGCACTAAGTATGGCCACCACAGCATTCGCATCCGTCACACTCATTTCTAGCCTTAATAGGCTTCTGGCTGCAGGATCAACACATCAGCAGGTCTGCAGGCCCTGGCAGGGAAGGCTGATGTCTGCGCTGGTCTAATTGGGATGGGGAAGGCAGATGGGGAGGCAGGGCAAGGTGTGAAGCTGCCCCAGCCCCTCTATCCACGTCTCACAAAGGAACCTTGGGCCTGGCTGCAGTCCTACTGGGACCCAGGGAGAAGCCTGATGGTGAGTGTACCTCCTGGGGCCCTCCCTCCCGCTGGGCTCTGGGAGGACTCCAGTCCGGTGTGGGAAGAAGCCAAGTCTGGGAACCTTGGTTGGTCTGGGGCATTTCAGATCAACACACTTTATTAAACAACAGCGGGCCAGGCTGTGCACTAAGAACACAGAGATGAGTAAGACACTGTCCCTGTCCCCTGAGGGCTTACAGTCTAGTAGGAAAAACCAGGCAACTTTTGGCTAATTACCCTACTGTTGGATTAAGGTGAAATGTTGAGGGGGAGTTGGTATCCTAGGCCACCTAACCCAGCCTGGGGCTTCAGACAGTGCCTGAACTGAGAGTTGGTTGTATGTTAAAAAAAAAAAAAAGAAAAAAAAAAAAAGAGAGAGAGAAAGAAATAAAGAAAATAAAAGGTATCCCAGACCAGGAGCAGCAGGTTGAAGGCACAGAGGCAAGAAATAGCAAGCATGGTGCACATGGAGTACCAAGAGGTCCAGGTGAGGAGCAGGTGGGAGGCAATGAGCAGGATGTGAGAGCACTGCACAAACCCTACATGGGGAGAGGGGTCTCCCAGAAGAGGCTGGCCCTGCCTGCTACAGCGTTACCCACGAGAGAATCCTTGCTGCGTGCTGGCTGGGAGCTCAACCTAGGGGAGGGCCTTGTTGACTCTGTTTGAACATGGAAACCCTTGGTCCAACATGATTTTCCGTGGTCCACTGAGGAGGTTTAAGCCATAATGGGTTAGGTGCTCAGAGAGGGTTCAAGCCCAGTGAACCCTTTGCCTCCCAGCTCTGAGGAGGGCCACAGAGCCAGTACTCCCTACCCCCGCCCACAGAAATGTATAGCAGTCTCTGACTGCTGCTTTCACACACCATCACAGCTGCTGTTCTGTAGGTGGTGCTTGGGGAAGGTGGGAAGGAGAGCAGGCTGTTTCTTGACCTCAAACAGGATACACTCCAGAGAAGGGATGGCCTGGTACAGAGGCCCAGCCCCAGTTCAGAGAGTCCATGTGTGTGTGTGTGTGGGTGGGTGGGTGTGGGTGTGGAGGGAGCTGGGAGGAAACAGGATGTGTACCTGCCTTCAGCCTCCAAGGAGACAGATGGAGGCCTGGGGCTCCTTGCCTTGAGTGCCTCGCTAGGCGTAAGGCAGAAGGTAGCGAGTGAGCAGGTAGAGGAGGCTGGCAATGGCAGCGAGCCCTGTGAGGACCCCGAGCCTCAGAGGCAGGTATTCCAGGGAGCGTTCCAACTCAGCGTGCAAGAGGATGACCTGGCGTTTGGTGACACTCCACTCGCCCGAGTTGTCTAGGACATGGCGGGCCATGCGGGCCTTGTCTGTCAGGGGCAGCTGGGCATTGATGCGGGCCTCTGCGTCCTTGCGGTTCAGGCTGTTCCGCCGCATCAGCCGTGCCAGCTGTGTGTCCCGGTCACTAAGGACAGGGCAAAAGGGTACTGTAGGTCCTGCCTCCCTCTCACCCCAAGTTACAGGGCTAGGCAGCCCTGCCAGGCCCAGCCTGGAGCAGAGAGTATGGGGACTGGATCTTCCCTCCAGCCCTACCCTGCTCTGGGCTACTCAGGGTCCCACAGCCAGGGAGGGAGGCCTGGAAGCTCTCTGGCTGCCACCCACCCCACTCCACTCACTGCGAGGACTCCAGAGCTCTATGGGCTACCAAAACCCCTTAATACAAACAAGGAGGGGAACTCTGGCCACAGGTTGTTTTGTTTTTGTTTTTGTTTTGCCATCTGGGGTCTCTTTGCTTTGCTACTAGACCTGAGATTCCCCAGTCATAAAGTGGGAAGATTTCATCACCTGGAACCGGCTACATCTTGGATCCCTGGATGGGAGACCTTTACTGAAAGGCCTATGCCTGTGAGCTAGACGCTTCCTGCGGTTCCCCTGGGGGCCTGGGCCTGCAGTATCAAAAATATCTCCTTGGGCCATCACAAAGACCCCTCTCCTTGCTGCTACACCCCTCCCCTGAACATTTAGAGTAAAAGGACTGTGCTGAGATGGTATCTGTTGTGCTTAATGCCACTGATCATGTGGGACAGACAAGCCCAAGGTGCTTCAAAGAGGATCAAGGACATGAGAATTCGTCCCCTTAGTTGTGGGACAGGATTCAGCACTGCAGATTAGGTTGGACAATACCAAGTCTCCCAACTCCAAGAGAAATTTAAAGAATACCTCCTTCACCCACCCTGAGGTCACCATCTGGGTCCTTCCTCAGGAAAGTCCCTCTCTTGCCTTGGGCTACAGTCAGTCCTCCGAGCGGGGTTATCTCTAACACCCCTCTAGCTCTAAGAGCTACTTCAGCCCCTCAATGAGGAGAGGAGCAGAAAGGGTTGCAGCAGCTGTTTTCTACCATTTGGGGTCTTTCTGCCGTGTCACTAGGCCTGAGTTTTCCCAGTTATAAAATGGAAGGGTTTGATCACTACAGTTTGGTTCCTTCTTTTTTTTTTTTTTCTGAGACAGCATCTCACTCTGTCGCCCAGGCTGGAGTGTAGTGGCATGATCTTGGCTCACTGCAACCTCTACCCTCTGGGTTCAAATGATTCTCCTGCCTCAGCCTCCTGAGTAGCAGGGATTACCAGCATGTGCCACCACGCCCAGCTAATTTTTGTATTTTGTTTTTTTGTTTTTGAGATGGAGTCTCGCTTGCCCAGGCTGGAGTGCAGTGGCACAATCTCTGCTCACTGTAGCCTCTGCCTCCTGGGTTCAAGAGATCGTCCTGCCTCAGCCTCCCAAGTAGCTGGGATTACATGCATGCAACACCATGCCTGGCTAATTTTTGCATTTTTAGCAGAGATGGGGTTTCACCATGTTGGCCATCCTGACCTCAGGTGATCCACCTGCATCGGCCTCCCAAAGTGCTGGGATTACAGGCGTGAGCCACTGCGTGTGGCGTTTTTTTTTTTTTTTAAATAAATATAGAGACGACGTCTTGCTGTGTTGCCTACACTGGTCTCAAACTCCTGGGCTCAAGCGATCCTCCCACCTCGGCAGTTTGGTCCCTTCTTAGGGATTCTGGGAAGCAGACCAAGTGAGGCCAGAAACAAGTGCAGCCACTCGCCATGAATATGAACTACACAAGCTATAGATTTCCTCTGTTATGGGTTCAGTGTACTGTTGCCATTGTGGGGCCAATACCTGCCTGGCTGAGAACAACTAAATCCAGCCTTCATCAGGGAGACCACATATCTGTGGGTTGGAGAATCTGGTGTGAGAATGGAGATGGCCTGGGGCTCCCAGTAGGTGTACATCCTCCTGAAGGTGTGGCCCAGACCACAGAGCCTCCTGGATGTGGGACAGCACCTCCAACAGCCCTTCCTGGGGCTCAGAAATGGTCCCATCCTAGTTAGTCTAAGGCTTGGTACAATTTGTGGTAATAGGATTTTTACCCACTTATTCCACAATCGACAAATTTTTCAAAAACATGAAATTGGCTGGGCACAGTGGCTCATGCCTATAATCCCAGCACTTTGGGAGGCCAAGGAGGAGGATCACTGAACCCAGGAGCTTGAGACCAGCCTGGGCCACACAGCAAGACCCAATCTCTACAAAAAATAAAAAATTAGTCAAGTGTGATAATGCATGCTTGCAATCCCAGCTACTCAAGAGGCTGAGGTGGGAGGACTTCTTGAGCCCAGGAGGTTGAGGCTGTAGTAAGCTGTGGTCGTGCCACTGCACTCCAGCGTGAGTGACAAAGTGACACTCTGTCTTAAAAAAAGAAAACAGCATGAAATAATGTTTTGGTACAATCACACTTTGGGAGATGTCCTAAGTAACTTCAAATGCATCAGGGGTAGTCTCTCAGTTGAAGAAATCCACAAGGGAGTCCTTATTTTTGTAAAGCCTAGATCCCTTTGGTGAAAAGCATCACCACCTCTCTGGCATCTCTCAAGTTATACACCCATACCCACGAAAGCAGGGCATGAGTGGCACCCAGGACCCTGGCAAAGGCTCCTCTGGCTGGTGAGTGGGGCTGAAGGTTTCCTGGAGAGCACACATGATCAACAAAGCCCCACTCACCCACCAAAACCGATGGCCACCTCTGCTCTTGGCAAACAGACCAACCTCAAAGAAAAGCACAGGAAGGGTCAGGCACAGTGGCTTATGCCTGTAATCCCAGCACTTTGGGAGGCTGAGGCAGGAGGATCACGAGGACAGGAGTTCAAGACCAGCCTGACCAACATGGTGAAATCCCATCTCTACTAAAAATACAAAACTTAGCCAGGCATGGTGGCGTGTGCCTGTAATCCCAGCTACTCAGGAGGCTGAGGCAGGAGAATC
>NW_012103032.1:1859106-1879796 GCF_000951045.1 Mandrillus leucophaeus
TAGAGACGGGGTTTCTCCATGTTGGTCAGGCTGGTCTTGAACTCCTGACCTCAGGTGATCCACCCGCCTTGGCCTCCCAAAGTGCTGGGGTTACAGGTGTGAGCCACTGCACCCGGCCTTTTTTTTGAGATGGAGTTTTGCTTGCTTTTGTCGTGCAGGCTGGAGTGCAATGGTGCAATCTCTGTTCACTGCAACCTCTGCCTCCTGGGTTCAAGCGATTCTCTGGCCTCAGCCTCCCAAGCAGCTGGGATTACAGGTACCTGCCACAACGTCTGGCTAGTTTTTGTATTTTTAGTAGAGACGGGGTTTCACCATGTTGGCCAGGCTGGTCTCGAACTCCTGACCTCAGGTGAATCACCCACGTCGGCCTCCCAAAGTGGTGGGATTACAGTCGTGAGCCACTGCACCTGGCCTCTAAGATCCTTTAAAAAAAAAATGTTTTTATCCCTAGGTACAAAGTTCCAATTGTGCTACTAAGGCGAAGAGAATTTCAGGTCTTCGTGGGGTCTGCCTGACCTTAGTTGACAGCCTCACAAACAGGGAATGAAGAACCCAAAGAGGGTGCGGGTTTACTCACGTGAGGCAGCACGGCCCGGTGGGGCAGCTGAGAGGATGCCTGCGTCCCTGCATTGGGCTCAAGGGATTCAGACTGGGCTTTCAATGAGAGCCCATGGGGACCCAGGGGGAAAGGCAAGGGAATTTTCAGGGCACTGAGTACTCCAGGCTACGCCTCCAGTGTGCTGGGAGCCTCCTATGCCTTAAGCTCTTGAGAGTCAACCTATGCCCAAAATACCGCCAGAGCCAAGTGCCCACCTGTGTGTCTCCTGTCCTTGTGGGTGGCATCCAGGAAGTTTCTGGGTGGCAGAGATAACCTGCGGACTCATCTCCTCTCTCACCCCACTGGGACAGGGACTCATTTTCCCTCACAGGTTGATCCTCCTCTGTTTGTCAAACCTGGATTCTGGTTGGCTCCATGTCCTGGGGAATTCTGAGAACAAAGCTCCTTCCTTAGCTGGGCTGTGACAGTCCCTTCCACGAAACCTTCTGCTCATAACAGGTGTTACCAAAGGGTAACCCTGGACACATTCCGTAACTGCCCCCTCTCTAATTTTATCTTCAGTAACTCAGGAATATCAACACCTGTCCTGACCACCTCCCACTGACAGGCAAACTGTGCAAAGTAATAAAAGTGCTACAGGAGGAAGAAGGAGCCACTGAGTAACAGTGGCCCAGGGCGAGGCCAGGCATCTGGGCTGAAGTACCTGCAATGGCCAGCAGGGGGAGCGCTCCCCAAACACTAGAGAAGCCCGGGGGCCATCCCTTTCCATACCTGCCCCCAGGATTATCTGCATGAGGCACAAAGGTTGGTTTCTACAGACCCTGGGCACTGCTGCCTAAACCCCCATGCTTCCTGGCCGCCCCATGGGGAAAGGGCAAAGTGCAAAATGATGTGGGCTGTTTCCCAGATACCCCAGTGGTCACTCACCAGTATACTACCACGGTGTGCTTCATGTACTTGAGCAACTTCTTGGTCTCAAACAGTAGGGGGATATCCAGAATCACGTAGCGGTATCCTGGGGAGAGGTTGGAAAACCCCCAAGTTCAATTCTGCAAGCACATGCTGGGGACTGATGATACACTGGGCCCTACCGTCCAAGGGGCCTTCCAAGGACACACATACCCTGCACACTAGCCGGTTCCAATGCCGTGCAGAGCAGAAGGCTGCAAAAAATCATTTCTGGATGGCTGATCAGGGAAGACCTTGTAGAAGGGCTGTCATTTGTGCTGGCCTTGAAAAGTGGGGGGCAGGTCTTTTGATACTTGAAAATGAGAAGGTGAAGATGAGGATTCCACGAATGAGGACCAGCACAGCACAAGAAGACGGAGATTCTACTGTGCGGGCTGAAGCAGAGGCCTCAGGCTGTGTGAGGCAAGGAGGTGATCAGGGAAGGCACTAAGAGTTTAGTTCACCTTGATCTTAAATCTCAAGTTGTTATTTCTCAGAAAAAACAAACAAACAAACAAACAAACAAAACACCCAAAAGATAGGTTCTCCCCAAAAAGCCGGTTGCAGGCCCAGCTCTGCTGACAAGAGCCAAGGTGGGCTGTCTCTACCAACTCTCCATGAGAGGCTCACATGGGGGCAGCACCAGCAGAAGGAAGCTGCTTCTCCCATCAGAGGCAGACCTACAGCCAGGGTAAGGCCTGGATCTGGAGGCAGAGGGCGCAGTTATGACTAATACTGTATAACACTCCCGCAGGGTAAAAGGCACTGGCTGGACCTCCTACTATAAGCCAAGGCCAGTCAAGGGAGGCACCCCCACCCACTGTGAATGAGCACATCCCTAGGCTGCTGTGGGCTACACGCTCCTCGTTCTTTTTAGGTCAGTGACCCCTGTGCATGGGTACAAAGCTGGGAGGGCTCCAGGATAGCAAGGAGGGTAACGGACAGGGAAATGCTTCTCTGCCCAGAGACCCCTGGCCTGGCTGGGGCAGGAGACTGCACCCTTGGAGCATCCCACTCCAAACACTTCCAAGCACAGAACCAGACACACATCACACCAATTCCAGGGGTGTCACGGGCAACTGGCACTCAAAGTGATGCAAGGACAATAGGGGTAGGGGGTGGCAATCTCAGCTGCTTGGTTTCCTGTTCCCCAGGACCTGCTGCTCAGTAAGCCCAAGAGAAGCCCACAGTTGAACAAAGGGGTTAAAACCATGGGCTCTGATGATACACCTTGGTTGGTAGTCCCCCGCTTCCCCACCATGTGACCTTGGGCCCCCTTCTGTATAAACCTCATCTGTGTAAATGAGTAAAAAGAATACCTACTTCACAGGATGATAGTAAAGATGAAATGAGCCTTGAATACATGTGAACCATGCAGCACCCTTCACCAGTTCCTCGCTAGGTGCCCCAAAATGATAGTTACTGCTGCAGGGGGAGGCCAGCAGTGCGGTGCGCCCCCCCAACTTGGAGCAGAAGCCAAGACAGACCAGATCCTCTCTGGGCCTCTTATCTCCCTTTCCTGCTTAGCTCCCATCACTTCCTCTCCCCTCGCCGTCCTTTCTCCGGCCCCTCTGGGGAGTACATGGTCAGCTCTTTGGTTCACCAGCAAAGGGCTATTCAGCTGTCACATCCCTCCTGCTTGATAAGCTCTGCAAACCATCCTGACTCTATTAAGACATCCGTCTGCCTACACAGAGAAGTCCCCAACAGCTGGTGATCTTATCTGACGTTTGATTATACCAACTTTGACAGTTGTATTTGTTATACTCATCAGGGAAAAACTGGGACTGTGGAAGCCACAGCTGTCGTCCCCATTTTTCACCTTATCGAGCTGAAAAGGGCTCTCTGGCTTTTATTTAAGTGGTGGTGGTTGGGGAGGCGAGAGGCTGGGTGGATGACACAGTGAAAGAGCTTTGGAGCGGGTGACATTATCCGATGTTTAATTTCAGAAGGGGAGAGCCAGTGCCGCCTGGAAGCCCTGCAGATGCACCGGTAACTGGCCTGGGAGAGAATGCAGAAAGGGCAGGAATGAAAGGCAGACGACTTCACTCTGGGTGGGGGACAGGAAGGATACTGGTGCAGCATAGGAGGCAGCACAAAGAGTCCAGAGGGAGGACTCTCCTTGAGGGAGGCAGGGAGGAGGCCTGTGGCGCAGTGCTGAGAAGGAGCATACACATTGGATCAGCAGGCAAGATGTGGGAGCCAGCTCCAGCCCGGCCGGGAGGGGGTTGGGGTCAGCATCATGGATGTCTGTTGAGTCATCCCTCATTTGGAGGCAGGTACTGGCCAGAGGGGGATGAGGGTGGGGGAGGTTGCCCACTCAAGGCATGACAGAATAAGGGGCTTGGCCATGGTCACAGTGTAAAAAGCTCCCCCAGCCAGGAACAGTGGCTCAAGCTTGTAATCCCAGAACTTTGGGAGGGCGAGGCAGGCAGATCATGAGGTCAGGAGTTTGAGACCAGCCTGACCAATAGAGTGAAACCCCATCTCTACTAAAAATATAAAAATTAACCAGGTGTGGTGGCGTGTGCCTGTAGTCCCAGCCACTCGGGAGGCTGGGGGCAGAAGAATCGCTTGAACCTGGGAAGGGAGGTTGCAGTGAGCCGAGATCGCGCCACTGCACTCCAGCCTGGGTGACAGAGTGAGACTCCATCTCAAAAAATAAAAATAAAAAAAAAACTTCCCCCATACTCTTGTGGAAGTCAAGTCTCAGTGTAATGACTGAGAGTGGGGAGACAGGCAGCCAGGCCTTCAACTCGGAGGACCAGGCTGGAGGCCACATGTGCCAAAGGCTGGCAGGCAAATCTCCAGCAGCCCTAGGCCAGCCTTTTGCCAGTTTCCAAGCCACCTCCCTCTATCCTCCCTCCCACTTCTCCTGGTGATTGACCCCATCCTGGAAAGTAAGCATCAGGCCACCCCTGTGCAATGCTGTCCTGAAGAACACGGCTTAGGCCAGGTGCTGTGGCTCATGCCTGTAATCCCAGCACTTTGGGAGGACAAGGTGGGAGGATTGCTTGAGGCCAGGAGTTTGAGACCACTCTGGCCAGCACAGTGAGACCTCATCTCTAAAAATAAAATAAAATAAAATAAAAAAGAACAGGGCTTGCACCGTGGCATATAGCTTGGAAGAAGGTTCTTGCCAACTGGCCCCAGGCCCCTCCTTTTCAAATACTCCCCTCTTTTCCATCTGGGCACTGCCTGGCTGTCCCCACACCTGCACCTAACTCTCTATGGAGCCCAAGCTGCAGAGGATAGTCCCCACGTAGCACCCTTTCCCCACCCGCCCTGGCCATCTTGGTCCCTCCCCAATTTGCAGTCTACAAACTTGCTTTCCCAGATGGCTCAGCCAGACCCAAACCTGCCCCTGACTGCAGTTTACATGTGTGATAACTGACAGTCACTGACCTGGACCCTCAGTCTTCCTAACATGCTCACGTTGGAATTTTTCTTTTTCTTTTCTTTTTTTTTTTTTGAGATGGAGTCTTGCTCTGTTGCCCAGACAGTCTGAGTACAGGGTGCAATCTCGGTTCACTGCAACCTCCACTTCTCAGGTTAAAGCGATTCTCCTGCCTCAACCTCCCAAGTAGCTGGGATTACAGGTGCACACCACCATGCCCAGCTAATTTTTGTATTTTTAGTAGAGACAGGGTTTCACCACGTTGGCCAGGCTGGTCTTGAACTCCTGACTGCAAGTGATCTGCCTAGCTCAGCCTCCCAAAGTGCTGGGATTACAGGCACGAGCCACTGTGCCCAGCCTCATGTTAGATTATTATCCCCGCTGCACAGATGAAAAAGTGAGCTGCGGGCTAGATCACTCAATAGGTCACACAGCTAGAAACTGTCAGGGTTGGGATTTGAACTCAGATCTATGGCTCCATTATTCACCAGCTCTTATTACTCCCATCCCTACTGGAAAAACCAACTTAATTCCTGGGCTCATGGCTCGAAAGCCTCATGTGTCTCTTCTCTTTAAACTGTCAGCCTCCTTAAGAGCTGAGGGCACGTGCTTCTTTCCTCTGGGGCTGGTACGGGGCTCTGCGTGGAGGGGGTGCCAGTAAGCAGTATGAACTCATCAGCTGGGATAACCAGCTCCCCTACCCTGGCCAAACTTTCTGCAGAGGAGAAGGGCCCTGGCCCTGGAAGGAGAGGGTGTTGCCCCCAACCCTGCCCCAGGCCCCAGCACTCACCCCGGAGGAAGTACTTGAAGGTCTCCTTCATCATCTCCTTGCGGATCTCAGGGTGGGTGATGGCGTTGAGCAGCTGCCGCCGGTCAGGTTGGTTAAAGATCAGATCCCCCAGGACCTTGCGATTTATGTCGCCGTTCTCCAGCAAGACCTCAGTGCCGAAGGCTTCTACGATGCGCCGGTGGGCAGGGTATCCTGGCTGCACAACTGTGGCAGGAGGAAAAAGCTGGGTCACTCCCTGGAGCCTCAGGGCCAGCCAGAGGACCTCAGTGACCAGGGGCAAAATGATAGGGGAACTTGGGTGCTTCTTTCAGGTCGAGCAAAAGCAAAATGAGGGGAGAGAAAGCAGTGAAGGAAGAGCAGAGTGTACACGATCCCTTGTGCTGGTAATGGGGCAGAGCTGGGGGGTTTCTAAAAAGGGAAAAGTAAATAGAAGAGCAGAGATGGCAAGCATGGGGCAGGGACAGAAGTCAGACCAGGGTTGACAGGAGCCTTCCCCTCCTCTGAGACTTATAAAAAGGGAGGTGTGGCAGAAGGCCGGAAGCACGGGGAGCTGCTGTGCATGGACCCCCAGCCTGCCCCTCCAACTCACCATGCCGGGCCATGACGTCCACGTCAATCACTGCACAGCCCAGCTGCTGGAACACCTGGATCACTGAGCTCTTGCCTGAGGCAATGCCCCCTGTCAGGCCCACCAGGAACATCTTCCCAGGAAAGATAGCTGTCCGCGAGACTATGGAGCCAGGAGCCACAGAATCACTGGAGAGCAGGGCAAGCGTGGCCGATGGGGGCGGTCCACCAGAGGAGTGCCAGAAGAACCTGCCTGGGAGAGGCCAGAGGCCCTGATCAGTTTGGGCCAATAATTGGGAGAGAGGAGGCAAAGGAAGTAAAGGGAGACAGCTTGGCTGGGCAGGGACATGTCCTGAGCGTGGGGTGCTCTGGAGCCATCTGGAGAGGAGAAACTCTCCAGGAAAGGTCTCCAGTATTCTTTTAAAAACACTCACAAAGAAGGCAAATCCCAGCACTTTGGGAGGCCGAGGTGGGTGGATCACCTGAGGTCAGGAGTTTGAGACCAGCCTGGCCAACATGGTGAAACCCCATCTCTACTAAAAATACAAAAATTTACAAAAAAAATTAGCGGCCTGGCGCGGCAGCTCAAGCCTGTAATCCCAGCACTTTGGGAGGCTGAGACGGGTGGATCACGAGGTCAGGAGATCAAGACCATCCTGGCTAACATGGTGAAACCCGGTCTCTACTAAAAAACACAAAAAACTGGCCGGGCGAGGTGGCAGGCGCCTGTAGTCCCAGCTACTCGGGAGGCTGAGGCAGGAGAATGGTGTAAACCCAGGAGGCAGAGCTTGCAGTGAGCTGAGATCGGGCCACTGCACTCCAGACTGGGCAACAGAGCGAGACTCTGTCTCAAAAAAAATTATTTTTATTAATAAATTAGCTGCGCATAATGGCAGGCACCTGTAGTCCCAGCTACTTGGGAGGCTGAGTCAGGAGAATGGTGTGAACCCAGGAGGCGGAGCTTGCAGTGAGCTGAGATTGAGCCACTGCACTCCAGCCTGGGCGACTGAGCGAGACTCCGCCTCAAAAAAACCAAAAAATACAAAAATACAAAACTTAGCTGGGTGTGGTGGCGTGCACCTAGAATTCTAGTTACTCAGAAGGCTGAGGCAAGAGGATCGCTTGAACCTCGGAGGTGGAGGTTGCAGTAAGCTGAGTTCCTGCCACTGCACTCCAGCCTGGGTGACAGAGCCAGATTCCTTCTCAAAAAAAAAAAGGCAAACGAACAGTATAAATTCAGCAATCAAAATGCTGAACAGGCAGGGCAAGTTCGGATGCTGTTAGGCAGCATGCTTTCTGGACAAGGCAGGAACTCGTTGGAGGCCAACTTCCTAGAGGAAGGAGACACCTGTCTCTCTCTGCGATGGACCCATGGCACTCTTCAGATACCCACAGGTCCCCCTGACCTTTACTTTCTAGTCTACGAGACTGAGGCTCAAAGGGAAGAAATGGCCTGCCTGCAGCCATCCACGGAAGTTGCAGGAGAGACCACAAAAGAGTCCAGGTGCTTGGGCCCTCTTTTGCTCCAAAGCCTCCTCCCCACAGAAGGTCCCATGGATCACTTCCCCTTCAATACCAGCACAAGGACTGCCTGGGTGGCTGGTCTAGGTGGAGATGCACAATCCTCTTCTTCAACCAAGAAGTGGCCCAGATGGGGAACAGAGCCGCAAGTAGTGGCTCGGCAGCCACTAAGACTGAGGTTTAGAAAAGTACCAGTCTTGCCAAGAAGGAATGTGAGGGAAAGGCCTGGAGGCTGGGCGATGCTGGGGGTGTGACTTTGAGCTGGCGTCGTGGTTTGTGGCTCCCTCAAACCAAGAAGCAGCAGCACAGCACAAAGGTTGGGGCATGGCTTCTTCACACCCAGCTCCTCCACTCACATGTGCTGCAACCCCGGGCAAGCCGCTTGCCTCCCTGAACCTCAGTTTTCTCATCCATAAAATGAGGTTTTATGGATCATAAGACTGCCTTGGCTGGGCGCGGTGGCTCACGCCTGTAATCCCAGCACTTCAGGAGGCCGAGGCAGGCAGATCACGAGGTCAGGAGATGGAGACCATCCTGGCTAACATGGTGAAATCCTGTCTCTACTAAAAATACAAAAAGTTAACCGGGCGTGGTGGCACGCACCTGAAGTCCCAGCTGCTCGGGAGGCTGACACAGGAGAATCGCTTGAACCCAGGAGGTGGAGGTTGCAGTAAGCCGAGATCGCGCCATTGCACTCCAGCCTGGGCAACAGAGCAAGACTCCGTCTCAAAAAAAAAAAAGAAGAAAGATAGAAAAAAACCAGGCACAGTGGCTCAAGCCTATAATCCCAACACTTTGGGAGGCTGAGATGGGCGATCGCTTGAGCTCAGGAGTTTGAGACCAGCCTGGGTAACGTGGTGAAACCTCATCTCTACTAAACATAGAAAAATTAGCTGGGTGTGGTGGCAGGTGCCTGTAATCCCAGCTACTCGAGAGGCTGAGGCAGGAGAACTGCTTGAACCCAGGAGGCACAGGTTGCAGTAAGCGGAGATCTCGCCCTTGCACTCAAGCCTGGGTGACAGAGCGAGACTCTGCCAAAAAAAAAAAAAAAAAAAAAAGGCTCGGAGTGGTAGCTCAAGTCTATAATCCCAGCACTTTGGGAGCCCAACGCGGGCAGATTACCTGAGGTCAGGAGTCTGAGACCAGCCTGGCCAACATGGCGAAACCCCATCTCTACTAAAAATACAAAAATTAGCTGACTGTGGTGGCACGCACCTGTAATTCCAGCTACTTGGGAGGCTGAGGCAGGAGAATCGCTTGAACCTGGGAGGCGGAGGTTGCAGTGAGCCGACATCACTCCCCTGCGCTCCAGCCTGGGTGACAGAGACTCTATCTCAAAAAAAATAAAGACTGCCTCATAGGGTTGTTGTGCAGACTGAATGAGAAAATGCATATGCAGGCCGGGCACGGTGGCTAGCTGGGCATGGTAGCGGGCGCCTGTAATCCCAGCTACTCAAGAGCCTCAGGCACGAGAATCGCTTGAACCTGGGAGGTGGAGGGTGCAGTGAGCCGAGATCACGCTCCTGCACTCCAGCCTGGGTGACAGAGCGAGACTCTGTCTCAGAGAAAAAAAAAAGAAAAAGAAAATGCATCTGCAGTCCATGGAATGTTGCTTGATAAATGCTAAATGTTCCAAAAATGGAAGTGAGGATAGTGATACAGGGTGAAAAGTAGGAGTTACAGTTCCATTGCAAGGCATAGAAAGAAAGAAAAAAAAGACTTTCATGAAATCATGTCCCTATTCCTCCAACCTCAGACTATCACACCGTAGACTTTTAAAAAGTCATGGTGCATTTTCTGAAGTAAATGAGGTTACCATGTTGTGGACTTTGTTCCCAGGCTGGAAGCAATTAAATCAAAGGGCAGGTCTCTCCCACCCTTCCTTCAGCCTCAAATCACTTCTCCAGGATTGTGAAATCTGTCATAGGACTTTTTTTGTTGCTGTTAAGCAGCAGATTTACTGTCCTAATTACACTTTGCTTGAGCTTACACTGAAATGAGTTTGCCTCCCGTGAGGACGCACCAAATGACAGGGGAGGCAGCTGCTTGGATGTGGCTGAGTTGGTGCTTGGCTTGGGGCAGCAGGGGACCAACCTAGAAATTGAAATCTGCCACTGCTCATTCTCACCCCGGAAAGCCAGAGGTGGAAAGAGGAAACTATCCACCACGGAGTCATCATCCAAATGGACAGACCTAGCTACATTATTCAACTATTTAACAATCATTTCTAGGCCAAGTACGGTGCTCACGCCTGTAATCCCAGTGCTTTGGGAGGCTGAGGCAGGAGGATTGCTCGAGACCAGGAGTTCGAGGCCAGCCTGGGCAACATAGCAAGGCTCTCTCTCTCTATTAAAAACAATAATTTCTCCTCAATCTCTCTGGGACTGGTGATCTCCCTCCAGGTCACAAAAAGGACAGGGTTCAGTTGTAAAAACAAATAAACAAAACAAACAAACAAAATGTCAGCCACTCAGCTGAAGTTTTCAAATAGAAAATCTAGAAAGAACTTTTTTTTTTTTGAGATGGAATTTCACTCTTGCTGTTGCCCACGTTGGAGTGCAATGGTGCATCTCAGCTCACTGCAACCTCTGCCTCCCGGGTACAAGCGATTCTCCTGCCTCAGACTCCCAAGTAGTTGGGATTACAGGCAGCCGCCACCATGCCCAGTTAGTTTTTCTATTTTTAGTAGAGATGGGGTTTCACCATGTTGGCCATGGCTGGTCTCGAACTCCTGACCTCAGGTGATCCACCCACCTCAGCCTCCCAAAGTACTGGGATTACAAGCATGAACTACCACACCCGGAGTTTTTATTTTTTTTTTTTAAGCCTAGCTCAAGAGCTTTTTTTTTTTTTTTTTTTTTTTTGAGACGGAGTCTTGCTCTGTCGCCCAGCTTGGAGCACAGCGGCGGATCTTGGTTCATTGTAAGCTCCGCCTCCCGGGTTCACACTATTCTCCTGCCTCAACCTCCCGACTAGCTGGGACTACAGGCACTGCCACCATGCTTGGCAATTTTTTTTGTATTTTTAGTAGAGACAGGGTTTCACCGGGTTAGCCAGGATGCTTGACCTCCTGACCTTGTGATCCACCCGCCTCGGCCTCCCGAAGTGCTGGGATTACAGGTGTGAGCCACCGTGCCCGGCCCGCAAAAGCTTTTTTAATTCCCACCCTACTGTTGTCCCTAAAGTAATGACAGTCTGTTTCTCTCCACCAAAGCCCAGTCTGGAGGAATGGGAATGGGACTTCAGACTAGGCCAGGACTAGTGAACAGGCAAGGGCCAGGTTTCCACAGGGCCCTGATCTCTCATCTCTGCAAGCAAGCGACAGTTACTAGGTCATCCAACCTTGCCAGGTTCAGCTGAAGGAGCTGGAAGACCATCCATCCCCCTGTACACAGATGCCCAGGTCCCTCCTGATACCTATTAAATCTGAATCTCTGGGGATGCAGCTGCCTGGGCAGTTCTTTTTTTTTTTTTATCTTTTCTTGAGACAAGAGTCTCTCTGGTCCCCAGATTGGCGGTGCAATCTGGGCTCACTGCAACCTCTGCCTCTTGGGTTCAAGAGATTGTCCTGCCTCAGCCTCCCAAGTAGCTAGGATTACAGACATGCGCCACTATGCCTGGCTGACTTTTTTGTATTTTTAATAGAGATGAGGTTTCACCACGTTGGCCTGGCTGGCTCGAACTCCTGACCTCAGGTGATCCGTCTGCCCAGGCAGTTCTGATGTGTAACAGGGCTCAGGATAAATTCTAACTCTTCTTTTACAGCAGTGGAGACTGAGGACCAGAGAAGGGAGGGAACTTCCCACCACCAGCTATTAGCAAAGGCTGGAAGGAATTCAGGGCTCTTAACCCCTAGTCTAGACCCCTGCCTTTAAAGTACTCAAGGAATGAAAAATTAATTTACCTTTAGACTAATGAGACAAAGTAAGGAAGGTGAATCTGTTTGTAGGCAAATCAATTCAGAGCCAAAGATAAATAATTTCTTGATTATCATACTGTTTTCTTCCTGCAGAATGGGGGGTGAGGGGATATGTGGACAATGGCCAGAGCACAGATGTAAATTCCAGCCTCCTGGGTTACCTAATGAGTATCTTCCCTTTTCAGTGCCTTGACCGAGCATCTGTGGAAACAGACCAACAGCTGTTTGGCCTCTGTCAGGAAGGCCAAGGGGATGAAGGAGCACACGCCCGGGGAGGCTCCAGGTCCCTAACTTCAAGGGCCTCGACAAGTAACAGCTGTTCCTGTCCAACGAGCCCCTCTGTAGCTCATTCCCTCACTAACCATCCACCGAGCTCCTCTGTGCTCTGCAGGAACGGTGCCAGGGACCTCTTGGATAACCAGAGGAAAATACAAGTCTTGTCCCTTGGGAAAACTGGAGCGCTAGATAGTACCAGATGAAAACATCTAAGAACAGAGCGCTGACAGGTGAGCAGGAATGGTCACGTGGTGCTGGCCCCGGGCCTGCTGTATGAGTGCCTTCCCACTCACTTGGCTGCGCACAGATCTGCTGGGATCTGCCAGGGAGGAAGCTGCAGCCCACAGTCCTCCCAAAGCTCAGCAAGGAGGAAATGGAGGCTTAGGTACCCAGCGGCCTCCAAGTCCCACCTAGACCTGCCGGCAGCTCCCTTGTCAAGCCCACATGAACAAATGACCACTTTTGATCACCTGTGTTCATGACCCTCTTCCTGCTCTGGTCAAGTCATCATTCTCCAGAATCCGATCTGGCTTCCCACATTCCACTGCCGCTTACACAGAGGCAGTACATTCCTCACAGCAAGTGCTAAACCTGGCTATAATCTGAATTTAATGTGAAACTTACAAAAGATAACAGACACCCAGGTTCCATCTACCCCAGCCCACTGAATCTGAATCAGTTAGGCCTAGAACCACGGCTAAAATGAAAGGCTGTGGACTGGAAGTGGAAAGTCCTGGGTCCTCGTCTCTGAATTCTGTCACTGCAGGAAGTCTTCTCTCCAGCCTGGCCCAGGGTGGTAAGGACTCCATACAAGAAACAGGTGAACCCCGGGTGCCTTCCCTCCTCTGAGCCTCAGTCCCCACACTTGTGAGTGAGAGGGGCTGGACTTTCAGCGCCAAGAACGGCGCGGCTCCCTGGGGAGGCTGGGAGTCACACTGGTGACTTCTTCCTCCTCTTCAGTGGTTCAAAGCTCTCCTGGGAGCGGTCAATAAATGCTCCCCGGGGGCCGGGCGCGGTGGCCTGTAATCTCAGCACTTTGGGAGGCCAGGGTGGGTGGATCACTTGAGACCAGGAGTTTGAGACCAGCCTGGCCAACATGGCGAAACCCTGTCTCTACTAAAAATACAAAAATTAGCTAGGTGTGGTGGCACACGCCTGTAATCCCAGCTATTAGGGAGGCTGAAGCAGGAGAATTGCTTGAACCCGGGAAGCGGAGGTTGCAGTGAGCCAAGATCATGCCACTCTGGACTCCAGCCTGGGCAACAGAGTGAGACTCCATCTCAAAAAAAAAAAAAGAAAAGGCCGGGTGCGGCGGCTCACGCCTGTAATCCCAGCACTTTGGGAGGCCGAGGTGGGCGGATCACCTGAGGTCGGGAGTTCGAGACCAGCCTGACCAACATGGTGAAACCCCATCTCTACTAAAAATACAAAATTAGCCAGGCATGGTGGTGCATGCCTGTAATCCCAGCTATTCAGGAGGCTGAGGCAGGGGAATCGCTTGAACCCAGGAGGCGGAGGTTGCGGTCAGCTGAGATTGCGCCACTGCACTCCAGCCTGGACAACAAGAGTGAAACTCCGTCTCAAAAAAAAAAAAAAAAAAAGCTCCCCTGGCAAACCAAGGGATGACATTACTGTTGGCGGCTGGGAATCTTCCTCCTCAACACCAAAAGCTGTTCACAGAGCTGGCTTGGCTGGAAGAGGAAGGACAACACCAAGCCACAGTAACAGAGAAGGAGCCAATGCCCTGTGCAGGAGAAATGGAAGCTGGATTCTGGAACCAATCCCAGGTATGGGATTCATCAGCCAAGGAGGAGCCAGAAGGAAAAGCAGGCCTCGGATCCCAGGGAAACCACACCCTATCCTTTCTTTTCCTCATTCTCCATGTCAGTGAAAGGCAGCAGGGTGCAAAGAAAAGGGCAAGGAGTTTGGGTTAGAGCTGGTGCCTGCGCCCCAAATCTGCAGTGAAGCTCTAAGGCCTGTGAAATGACGATCAGATTCTATTGCGCTCCATAAATGGTGGGCTCTTCTGCATCAGGTGTCTCCAGATTGCCTCTCAGTTTTTACTTCTTGGGCCCAGTAGCCCCGAGAAGAGTAAGTACATTCAGAGAATGGTCTGTCTTAGAATCTCCCCTGGCGGTGTTTCTCTTAGGGAAAAATTAATGGGCTAAATAAAGCTCTACTGCTCTGGGAGGTCTGGCCAAGTTCTAATCCCACTAGGCCCATTCTGTTAGCCTAAGCCACCAGCACCTGTGCCCGGACCACTCCAGTAGCCTCATGACCTGGTCCCTGCCTGGCTTCTCCCCAAGGTGGCCAGGGTCATGGTTTAAAGGAGTCATCTGATCATGTCACTCCCATCTAAAACCTTCACTGCCTTCTCCCGCCTCCTCCTGGCCCTTTACAGGGGTCTCCAGGCCCTGTATGACTCCCTCATTTACTCCCTGTCCATGCCTGGTGCCTGTCACACTGATCTTCCTTCTGTCCCTGAACATGCGGGCTGTTTTTGACCCCAAAGGCTCTATGGCGGTGTTCCCTCTGCCAGACTCACCTCAGGGCTAACTCCTCTTCAGTCACCCTGTACTGACTGTGTCAACCAATCAGACACCAGGCACGGGAAGGAGTAGGGGGAGGTGGGAGAGAGCGGGGGGAACGGGTAAAACAATAAACTCACAGTACCAGTAAGTGTGGTGGTGGTAAGTGGGTAAGGGTATCAAGAGCAGTGGTGGGCCGTGCATGGTGGCTCACGCCTGCAATCACAGCACTTTGGGAGGCCAAGGTGGGAGGATCACTGGAGCCCAGAAGTTAGAGGCCAGTCTGGGCAACAAAGCAAGATCTTGTCTCTTAAAATAAAGAAAAAAATTAGCTGGGCATGATGGCATGTGTCTGTAGTCCCAGCTACTCGAGAGGCTGAGGTGGGAGAATTGCTTGAGCCCAGGAGTTGGAGGCTGCAGTAAGCCATGACTGTACCATTGCACTCCAGCCTGGGTGCAGAATAAGACCCTGACTTCAAAAAAAAAAAAAAAAAGAAAAAAAAGAGTGACAGGCACATCATTGTCTGAGCCAGGACCTGAAGCAGCATGGGAGCAAGTCACACCCCCTCGGAGCAGCCTCATCCAATCTCCCAACCCAAATGAGGCCCCTGCCATCTCTCATCACTCCATTTACTTTCCCTCCTTTGGACTCGTCATGCTTTGGACTTTTATTTCTGTTCATGTGACTTTTTTTTTCTCTTCTTTGAGACAGGGTCTCGCTCTGTCACCTTCTTCCTTTGCGAGAGCTCAGGAGTTATGTTGGAGGCAAATTCTGTTACTTCTCATCTCTCATTCAACAGTCCCACCCCTGCATGTGCCCGGGCCAGGACCTGGCTCCCTTGGTTTGCAGCCCCTGTCTCCTCCCCTTGCCGCCTCTCAGGATTTCACACTGGGCCCGCCTGACCAGCCAGAGAGAACTGTTTTCCTAAGGGGGTGTATCTGTTTTGCACCAATGATCAATATAATCATTCATGAAAATAAGTCATTCCCTGCCTTGGGACCCAATTATTTCTCAAGAAACCAGTAGTTGCAAAAATAAATTGTTTGCCAGTTAACTATTAAGTGCTATTTTTATGTACGGCTTCCCCACTCCTAATCTTTCATTATTGGTGAGAGGTTGTTGTTTAAACCTTCAAGTCCAAGTTCTCTTCATGGGCTAGGCCCATTAAGCCACCACCTCCTCCAGGCTGCCAGTTACCTGGAGAGAGCCACAAAGAAAGGAGCTGGCATCTGCCTCCCTCTGCCTCCTCCCTGCTCCCTTTGCCAACACCAAGGGCAGGGAGGGGACAGGTCTCTCTTCTCTACTTGAGCACTCTCCAGGCACAAACTGGCACTCCAGCTTTCATGAATGGGCAGGGAGGCTGTTTGGACTGGACTACTTTGTTGCCATTTATGCAAAAAAAGGATCACAGTGACTGCACATTCTCAGAGGGTTCAGAATCAAAGGGACCTTGGTTGAGATTAGCTCTGTCCCTTAACTAGCTGTATGGCTGTAGGCAATTTATTTCCGCATTCTGAGCTTCTCTTTCCTTGAGTATAAAATAGGATTTGCGCTTGAACCTGGGAGGCAGAGGTTGCAGTGAGCTGAGATTGTGCCACTGCACTCCAGCCTGGGTGACAGAGTGAGACTCTGTCTCAAAAAAAAAAAAGATTTGTAATGACTACTCATGGGGTCGTGACAGGATTAAATGAGGTGACATAGGTCACAGTCACCTCATCTTCCCCAACTCACTGTGTGACATGTCACAGCCACTGCAGTCTACTCCATTTGTAGTGTGATGGGTTACTTACGGGTGTATGTGCGCTGTTTGAACCCTGCAGGCTGGGCAGTAAGCCAAGGCCATGGTGCCCAGCCGAGAAGCAGGTGTCCCTGAGAACCCAAACATCCTAGGGCATAGCTGGGCACATACCAAAGAAAACAGTCTCATCACACACACAGGAGGCAAAGAGCCAGAAAATTAGCTTAAAGGCAGCCTGGAGATGGGAGGCGGCACAGACGCCCAGAGCTGTCCTGCTGTCACCGAGGAGTGCCGTGCATTTAAGTCCTAATCCGCTCACCTACTCGCCACGCTGGACTTGTTCGAATCATTCTTTGGTCTCTCGGCTCCCTCCCGATTTGGGGGAATGTTTTTCTACACTATTCTGGGTTTTTCTCATAACACTGTTTCCCTAAAGAGCACCTCCCTCCTTCCACCTGTATAGGCCAAAAGCCTTGGAGTACTCCTGGCCTCTCTCATACCCTTCATCCAACCCGCACTGCCCAGCCAGCGCTACTTCCCACCTGCACAGCCCACCCAGAAGCCCTCTGGTGCATGAGTGCCACCGTCTGGCTGCTGAATCCCTGCAGCAGCCTCTGGGCCATTTCCTGCTGCACCTTTGCTCCCCAGTAGTCTGTTCCTAACAAAGCAGCTAGTGTGACCCTTTGAAATGCAAGTCGCATCATGTCAGGCCTCTGCTCACAGCCCTCTAACAGTTCCCATCTCAGTGGCTACAAACCAAGTCCATGGAGAGTCCTACAGGAGCCTCAAGAAAGATGCAGCTATGTCCTCCCAGCATCTCCAACCACTCCCCTCTAGATCACTGCCCTCAGGCCTGTGTCTCAATGTCCCCACAGTCCCAGACAAGGCTCTTCCCCAGAGGACTGCCCCATTCACTCCCCTCTCTGCCCAATCTTCCCCCATCAGAGACTGTCAGGTCCTGTCCCACTGAACCCAACCCCTGTCTGGAACTGGCTGGAATCTGCTTAAAAGCTGTGGCAAGTGGCCAGGTGCAGTGGCTCACACCTGTAATCCCAGCACTTTGGGAGGCTGAGGCGGGCGGATCACCTGAGGTCAGGAGTTTGGGACCAGCCTGGCCAACATAGTGAAATCCTGTCTCTACTAAAAATACAAAAATTAGCCAGGTGTGGCATGTGCCTGTAGTCCCAGCTACTCAGGAGGCTGAGGCAGGAGAATCACTTAAACCCAGGAAGGGGAGGCTGCAGTGAGCAAAGATTGCACCACTGCACTCCAGCCTGGGCAACAGAGCAAGACTCTGTCTCAAAAAAAAAAAAAAAAGATACTTGTTGAATTAATACATAAACCATGCAGCAAAATATTCAGCTCATGGGCAAGCTGGAACTCAACAGTAACTTTTGTTTTGTTTTGTTTTGTTTTTGAGACGGAGTCTCGCTCTGTTACCCAGGCTGGAAGGCAGTGGCGCGATTTCAGCTCACTGTAACCTCTACCTCCTGGGTTCAACCTCTACCTGCCTTAGCCTCCCGAGTAGCTGGGATTACAGGCACCTGCCACCACACCCGGCTAATTTGTTTTGTGTTTTTAGTAGAGACGGGGTTTCACCATGTTGGCCAGGATCTCCTGACCTCGTGATCCGCCCATCTCGGCCTCCCAAAGTGCTGGGATTACAGGCTTGAGCCACCGCGCCCGGCCTGTTTTGTTTTTTTAGACGGAGTCTCGCTCTGTTACCCAGGCTGGAAGGCAGTGGCGCGATTTCAGCTCACTGTAACCTCTACCTCCTGGGTTCAACCTCTACCTGCCTTAGCCTCCCGAGTAGCTGGGATTACAGGCACCTGCCACCACACCCGGCTAATTTGTTTTGTGTTTTTAGTAGAGACGGGGTTTCACCATGTTGGCCAGGCTGGTTTTGAACTCCTGACCTCAAGTGATCCACTCGCCTCAGCCTCCCAAAGTGCTAGGATTACAGGCGTGAGCCACTGTGCCAGGCAACATCAACTATTTTAAAATGAGAATCACAAAACCTTTCCACATTACTTCCCACCTCCACATTCCTGGACTGACAATATATTGAGCTAAAAGATGAGGAAACTGTGAGAGAGAATGCCTAGGAAGCTGAGTTTCCCAGCAGGCAGGAACTAGAGTGTAAGAGCAGTACTTTCTCAAAGTGAGGAAATGAAAGTTATAAGAAGTTCTGGCCCGGCGCGGTGGCTCATGCCTGTAATCCCAGCACTTTGGGAGGCCGAGGAGGATGGATCACAAGGTCAGGAGTTCAAGACCAGTCTGGCCAATATAGTGAAACCCTATCTCTACCAAAAATACAAAAATTAGCCAGGTGTGGTGGTGCGTGCCTATAGTCCCAGCTACTCGGGAGGCTGAGGCAGGAGAATTGCTTGAACCCAGGAGGCAGAGGTTGCAGTGAGCCGAGGTTGTGCCATTGCATTCCAGCCTGTGTGACAGAGCAAGATTCCGTCTCAAAAAAAAAAAAAAAAAAGAAAAAGAAGCTCTATGTTTGCCCACAGTAGTGCCAGGTGGCCTACACACAGGAGAATGGGAACACCTAGGGGAAGCATGAAGATTTTCCAAGGGGCACAAAGGCAGAGTTTCAGGGTCATAAATTTCCAACTCAATTCCCACTGGCTCTCCTATCCAGCTCCTCCTTCACACTCACCCATCTCCCATGTTTCAGAGAAAGGCATAACCACCCACCCATGCTAAATCATACTGAGGTGCGTGGTCCCACACAGTGAAAATCCCCTAGGCACCAGAAAGGGCAATTCAAAAGGTCAGTATTCATGCTAAGAAAGTGACTGCCTACAGTGACTAAGGAAAAATCCTTGCATGAGTCAGGTGGTTTCTAAACCTTGGCCTTCAAGAAAGTTAAAGGAGGACCTAAAGGAACTGGGGACTGACAGATTAATAATCGGATGTGATTTTTCAGCCCACAATTCAGAAGGTGTTCAAAGAACTGAGTGATATTGCTAAAACAAAATGCCTTCAACTCCTGTGTATTTAATTTACATGAATAAACTTTTTCAATGGTTACAGCCAAAGAAAAAAAAAGCACTCTGCTCATTCTAGTAAATATACAAATAAACATGGATAGACACGTGAGTTTAAAAAAGCTCCACCCAGCTTATTTTTTTTTTGAGACAGAGTCTCACTCCATTGTCTAGGCTGGAATGCAGTGGTGTGATCACAGCTCAGTGAAGTTTCAACCCTCCTGGGCTCAGGTGATTCTCCCACTTCAGCCTCCCAAGTAGCTGGGACTACAGGCATGCACCAACATGCCCAGCTAATTTTTAAAAATTTTTTGTAGAGATGAGGTTTTGCTGTGTTGCCCTGGCTAGTCTCTCTCTTTATTTTTCTTTCTTTTTTTTTTTGAGACGGAGTCTCACCCTGTCGCCCAGGCTGGAATGCAGTGGCGCAATCTCGGCTCACTGCAACCTCCGCCTCCGGGGTTCAAATGATTCTCCTGCCTCAGCCTCCCCAGTAGCTGGGATTACAGGCACACGCCACCACACCCGCCTAACTTTTGTATCTTTAGTAGAGACGGGGCTTCACCATGTTGGTCAGGCCGGTCTTGAACTCCTAAACTTGTGATCCACCCACCTTGGCCTCCCAAAGTGCTGGGATTACAGGTGTGAGCCACCACGCCTGGCTCCTGGCTAGTCTCAAACACCTGAGCTGAAGCAATCTGCCTGCCCTGGCCTCCCAAAGTGTTGAGATTACAAGCATGAGCCACCATGCCCGGCCCACTTAGCTTATTAAGAGAAATACTCAAAACTTTGTTTACGTTGTTTTTATCAATTGTGTATTTTATAATTGTGACAACTCAATCAAAAAGAAACATTTAATACTCATAACACAATTTTTAAAAAGTTTAATTTTGTATGTATTTTTGTTGCAGAGAAATAGGATGATAAACCAAAGGCTTTCAGGCATAAAATGTATTATTACATGGTCAGGCACAGTGTCTCATGCATATAATCCCAGCACTTTGGGAAGTCAAGGCAGGAGGATCACTTGAGCCCAGGAGTTCAAGACCAGCCTGGGCAACATAGTGAGACTCTGTCTCTACAAAAAAACTGAAAAAAAAAAAAAAATTAGCTGCAATCCCAGCACTCTGGGAGGCTGATGTAGGCAGATCACTTGAGGCCAGGAGTTTGAGACCAGCCTGCCTGGCCAATATGGCGAAAGCCCATCTCTACTAAAAATACAAAAATTAGGCCAGGCGCGGTGGCTCACGCCTGTAATCCCAGCACTTTGGCAGTCCAAGGCGAGCGGATCACGAGGTCGGGAGTTTGAGACCTGCCTGGTCAAATTGATGAAACCCCGTCTCTACTAAAAATACAAAAATTAGCCAGGCATGGTGGTGCATGCCTGTAGTCCCAGCTATTCGGGAGGCTGAGGCAGAAGAATTGCTTGAACCCGGGAGGCGGAGGTTGTAGT
>NW_012103032.1:1881296-1882736 GCF_000951045.1 Mandrillus leucophaeus
TTTTTGAGACGGAGTCTCGCTCTGTTGCCCAGGTTGGAGTGCAGTGGCACGATCTCAGCTCACTACAACCTCCGCCTCCCGGGTTCAAGTGATTCTTCTGCCTCAGCCTCCCGAGTAGCTGGGACTACAGGCATGCACCACCACGTCCGGCTAATTTTTTTGTATTTTTAGTTAGATGGAGTTTTAGTTAGAACTCCTAACCTCAGGTGATCCACCCTCCTCTGTCTCCCAAAGCGCTGGGATTGCAGGCGTGAGCCACCGTGCCCGGCCCATCGGGTAATTTTCAAAACAAAGCTAAGCTCGTGGCTTGCCTGCCTTCAGCTATGAGCCCTCTTCTTTTCTCCTTAAGGTACAGGCACCAAGAGAGGCTCGGAGACCTTGTAAAGGTTATTTACCAGCTGGACAGATTCAGACTTTGGTGAAGACAGACAGAAGAGGATTTGGTGGGAATTTAGGGCCCTACTGAGACAAAAACCACCCGAACCCGCCTGTCCACTTTCTATCCATCCACCAGATCTCTAGCATTTCACCCCTTTCCACAGACTTATGCCAGCACTGCGCCACACCAACTCAATCTTGATTTATTTAGGTAAAATGAGTACTCTCCCTCCCGCAAAAACAAACACGTTTTAGACATAAAACATATTCAAAGGCTTCCATTTCTTCACTTTTAGAATTGAGACTTAATGTCAAAGTTCACTCGGGTAGTTTGAATCATTTTCCCGTAACTCAGGGAGAGAGTGAAAAATCTTTGAAAACTCTGTAAGCAAACACCTGAGATGCCAACACCTCCTTTGCGGAGCTGGGGAAGGAAGAGACGGGTGGCCCGACGGCCTTCCTTACTAGTGGGTGGGCGGGAGATCCACGCCGCCCCAGTCCCTGGGGTCTTCACTAAAACCTTAACTGTCCGGCCTCCCGGGGGAGAGGGAAGCGGAGGAGAGAGGTCTGAAAATTGGAGATGATCACTCAGCTCAACAGCAAAGCACTTTATACCCATCCTCTGAGACAGATACTGTAGCTTTATTCCCATTTTTCAGGTAAGCAAACGGGTCGGAAAGATACCCCAAGGTTACACAACTGAAGTGGCAGAAGCTAGATTCAAGAATCAATCGGCCCGCAAAGCTCTAAAGGGCAGTGTCTTTGGTCTGATCCTGAGTTTGAATCCACAATCTCCAGCCCTTTCTAGCTGTAAACCTTCCTGCGCGTTCTCAGCCCTAAAACAGGAAATAACACCTTGCTTGGCAGAGTTGCTGTCAAGACAATGGGCAATGGATATAAAAGTGCTTGCTTGCCTTAGTGCTGGCCGCACACGATGCGCTCAATACATCGTAACTCAGGCTTTCAAAAGAGGCGCCTACGCCCCACTAGGCAGCGAAACTGGGGCGCCCGGGGCGATGGCAGCCCCGCGTAGAAGCCTCGGCCAGGGCCCGCCCCCTCCCC
>NW_012103032.1:1885286-1886994 GCF_000951045.1 Mandrillus leucophaeus
CGAGGTCGGGAGTTTGAGACCTGCCTGGTCAAATTGATGAAACCCCGTCTCTACTAAAAATACAAAAATTAGCCAGGCATGGTGGTGCATGCCTGTAGTCCCAGCTATTCGGGAGGCTGAGGCAGAAGAATTGCTTGAACCCGGGAGGCGGAGGTTGTAGTGAGCCAAGATCGTGCCACTGCACTCCAGCCTGGGTGACAGAGCAAGACTCTGTCTCAAAGAAAAACAAAACAAAAATTAGCCAGGCGTGGTGGCGTGCACCTGTAATCCCAGCTACTCAGGAGGCTAAGGCTTGAGAAGCGTTTGAACCTGGGAGGTAGAGGCTGCAGTGAGCCAAGACTGTACCACTGCACTCCAGCCTGGTGACACAGTGAGACAGACTCTGTCTCAGAAAGAAAGAAAGAACCATAAAAATAGCCAGCCAGCAGCCCTCAGGGGTGTTCTGCCTATGGTGTAGCCATTCTTTATTCCATTACTTATCTAATAATCTTGCTTTCATTTGGAA
The DNA here is from genome assembly GCF_000951045.1 of Mandrillus leucophaeus. Lineage (NCBI taxonomy): Eukaryota > Metazoa > Chordata > Mammalia > Primates > Cercopithecidae > Mandrillus > Mandrillus leucophaeus. Next base: position 1,885,792 of record NW_012103032.1, read on the forward strand.
AAAAAAAAAAATTGGCCGAGCATGGTGGCGAAAACCTGCAGTCCCAGCTACTGGGGAAGCTAAGGTGGGAGTATTGCTTGAGCCCAAGAGGTCAAGACTGCAGTGAGCTGTGATCCCGCCACTGCACTCCAGCCTGGGTGACAGACGGAGACCCTGTCTCAAAAAAAACCAAAAACTATTACATTAGAAAAAACTCCTGTGAGGAAACAAAGTGGAAATACGAGTTCAAGAAGGAAAAAGGGCCAAGTATGGTGGCTCACACCTCTAATCCCAGCACTTTTGGAGGCTGAGATGGGATGATCACTTGAGACCAGGAGTCAGCCTGTGCAACATAGCAAGACCTCGTCTCTACTAAAAATAAAAAGAATAATCAGTCATATGTGGTGACAGACACCTGTAGTCTTAGCTACTTTGGCAGCTGAGGTGGGAGGATTGAGCTCAGCAGGTCAAGGTTGCAGTAACTGGTGAATGCCACTGCACTCCAGCTTGAACAACACAGCAAGATCCCATCTCAGAAAAAAAAAAAAAAAAAGGAAAAAAGAAAGATTTGAAATTTCGATGGTTAAATAAAAAGTGGTTTTTTTTTTTTTCAAAAGATGAGGGGAAATCAAATCAAATGGTACGTAGACTTCCCTGCAAGTTTAAATGAGGATTTTAACAGCTTTATTTTAAAATATCAACATTCACAATTAACCAGAAATTTTATCCTCTGTAACCTTCAAAATAAAAATTTGAAAGTTTCAATCTAAAGCTGTCAATTTAAAACTGTGCCAGCAGGTAATTTTCTTTCTCTTTTCCGTTTTTTGTTTGTTTGTTTTTGAAACAGAATCTTGTTCTTGTCACCCAGGCTGGAGTGCAGTGGCATGATCTTGGCTCACTGCAACCTCTGCTTCCCGAGTTCAAGTAATTCTCCTGCCTCGACCTCCTGAGTAGCTGGGATTGCAGGCACTTGCCAACACGCCCAGATAATTTTTTTTGTATTTTTAGTAGAGACGGAGTTTCACCATGTTGGCCAGGCTGGTCTCAAACTCCTGACCTCAGGTGATCTGCCTGCCTCGGCCTCCCAAAGTACTGGGATTACCAGGCATGAGCCACCGCACTCAGCCTCCCAGCAGGTAATTTTCTTTTCTTTCTTTTTCTTTTTTTTTTTTTTTTTTTTGAGACGGAGTCTCGCTCTGTTGCCCAGGTTGGAGTGCAGTGGCA
>NW_012103032.1:1891444-1910254 GCF_000951045.1 Mandrillus leucophaeus
TTTTGCTTTTGAGATGGAGTTTTGCTCTTGTTGCCCAGGCTGGAGTGCAATGGCACGATCTTGGCCCACCGCAACCTCTACCTCCCGGGTTCAAGCGATTCTCCTGCCTCAGCCTCCCAAGTAGCTGGAATTACAGGCATGTACCACCATGTCTGGCTAATTTTTTGTATTTTTAGTAGAGACGGGGTTTCTCCTTGTTGGTCAGGCTGGTCTCGAACTCCTGACCTCAGGTGATCCGCCCACCTCGGCCTACCAAAGTGCTGGGATTACAGGCATGAGCCACCACGCCTGGCCCAATTTTGTATTTTTAGTAGAGATAGGGTTTCACCATGTTGGCCAGGCTGGTCTGGAACTCCTGACCTAGGTGATCCACCCACCTCAGCCTCCCAAAGTGCTAGGATTACAGGCGTCAGCCACCATGCCCAGCACATCAGGCTAATTTTTGTATTTTTAGTAGAGATGGGGTTTCACCATGTTAGCCAGGCTGGTCTCGAACTCCTGACCTCAGGTGATCCACCCACCTCGGCCTCCCAAACTGCTGGGATTACTGGCATGAGCCCCCGCACCTGGCCTGGCTTTATTATTATTATTCTTATCTCTGACCCCCTCTTCACTGCAGCTGCAAATAGGACAATCACATTGAACAGCAGTCTTGGACCCCAGAGAGTTGAGTGTGATGACAGTTCTCAGACTGAGTGGGCATCTTTGACTGCCTTCCAAAGTCAAATATAGATGACAGGATTATCTGCCGCTTTGGATCATAATTACTTACGTTTATGCCACTGATATATAAACAGAGTTGACTATATTTAGTTCTGTGTTTTGTTTGTGTTTTCTTTCCCTGAGTCAGATGGGAACTGTTTCTTACCGCCCTGCCATTCTTCCCATGTTGAGATCTTTCCCAAAGGCAAAGATCATTTCCCTTTTTGGCCATGGAGTGCTCTGATGGTAAGAATTAGTCCTCTCATCACCCACCACACTCAACCCAAATAGGAAATTTCAACGAATGGGAACCATGTCTTTGGGTGCTCTTCTCGGGATTCAGGTGAGATTACTCAATCACAAGAGTGAGACTCAGGGACTGAAACATTCAATCAAGGGTAAAAACAGATTAAAATGTTGCAGTTACCTTTTTTCCCCTGACATAGAATACACACTGGAGTCACAGTTACCTTTTAGTAACCGATTTCCTTGAGTGAATAGTGTATCAGAAAATGGGACTTTTATGGTGGCAAAGAATTCAGAGGGTCTAGGAGCACACAGATCTGGATTTGTATACCAATCTGCCACTTAACCAGCTATGTGAGTGTGCAATTTACCAGCCTCTCAGGGCCACATTTTTTCATAGTCAAAAAGGTGAATATGGCCAGGCACGGTGGCTCACTCCTCTAATCCCAGCACTTTGGGAGGCCGAAGTGGGCAGATCACGAGGTCAGGAGTTCAAGACCAGCCTAACTAACATGGTGAAACCCTGTCTCTACTAAAATTACAAAAATTAGTCAGGTGTGGTGGCGTGCACCTTTAATCCCAGCTACTCAGGAGGTAGAGGCAAGAGAATTGCTTGAACCCGGGAGGCGGAGGTTGCAGTGAGCCGAGATTGCACCACTGCACTCCAGCCTGGGCGTCAGAGCGAGACTCTGTCTCAAAATAAAACAAAAAAGGTGAATAATAATAATAGGACCTATATTGTAGACTTGTTGAGAGGATTAAATGAGATAAGGTATGAAAGGCCTTACTACAGAATCTGGCATATCAGTACTTATTAAAGAAAGAGTCGATGTGGGCTGGGTGCCCTGGCTCACGTCTGTAATCCCAGCACTTTGAGGGGTTGGGGTAGGAAGATACCCCAGGAGTACCCCAGGAGTTCGAGACCAGCCTGGGCAACAAGGCGAGACCCTCGTCTCTACAAAAAATACAAAAATTAGCCGGGTGTCGTGGCTCACGCCTGTAGTCCTAGGTACTTGGGAGCCTGAGGTGGGAGGACAGCTTGATTGCAGCGAAGCGTGATCTTGAGCCACTGCACTCCAGCCTGGGCGACAGAGGGCAACCCTATTTAAATAAAAAAAAAAAAAAAAGGTCGTTGTGGAAGATTCTTGTGGGGAATTAAAGGGACCATGTGTGCGCGAAAGACCTTGGCGAAGATCAGTACCTGGAGACCAAGATGCGGCGAGCCCTGCCTCCCTAGCAGTGGGGTCTCCTGGCTTAGGGTCAGTGCATCGCACACAAAAATCCACTGCCTCTCATGAGACCTTGAACTGCCAATGACCGGGGGTTGCCCAGACTACCGAGTGAGGAAGGCGGCCAGGAGTCAACTCGGCTCCTTGCAGAAAAGCCCACTCCAAGAAGGCCTGGGGCATTCTGGCTCCAGGCGGGTCACACCCGCTGGCCTCAGGCCCTTTCACTTACCCGGGAAAGGTAACGGTCCTTAACGGTAGTCAATAACGGCTCCCAGCGGCCCAGGCACTGGCCAGGGCAGGCTGAAATCAAACCTTGGATTTTGGAACCTCCACGCCTGAAACCCTAAACCAGCATCGAACTACAACTCCCAGCATGCCAGGCGGCCGCCCGGTTCCGAAGGGTCGGTCCCACCAACCTTGCGCCCCTTCTTTCCTCAAAGCGTGGCCGAATGCCTAGGCTTCCGGGTATTAGTGGCCCCGCCCCTTGACCCCACCGGAGCCGTCCCTGGTGATTCCTGGGTATTGCAGTCAGTTTCCTGGGAAAGAGTCGCTCCTAGTGGCAGCTACCCTCGCCAGAAAAACTACAAAACCCAGAATGCAGCGCAAATCCCCCTTGTCCAATAGGAACCCCCCATGTAGCGGGGCGCGGAGCCCCGCTCTCGCAACTCAAGATGGCGGACGAGAGTGAGACAGCAGTGAAGCCGCTGGCATCTCCGCTGCTGCAGATGATGGAAGGGAACGGGAACGGCCATGAGCACTGCAGCGATTGCGAGAATGAGGAGGACAACAGCTACAACCGGGGGTAACGAAATCCTCGGAGTCCAATTCCCGTCCAGCCTCCCACAACCTGGGTCTCTGGGGTGCGGGGAAGTCACCGGGAGCTTAGTCTAGCACCACCCTCATATTCTTATTGGCTAAGTCACTAGGATCCTGCCTGGCGATTGGTTACTACCTTTGTCATTTACCAAGGGTGGGTGCTCTGGATATTAAGGGCCGGAGACGTTCAGTACTTTTATTATGTAAAAGTTCTATGCAATGTTCCACTCGTGTGCTTCAGGCCAGTCCTGGGAAAAGAGCATGTTGGACGATGGTTTTCGATGGTACAACACAGGACAGTCTAGTAACAGTACAGTTCAAAGGGAACGTTACTTATAGACGTGTTGTTTGAGCAACGTGACTAGCAATAAACGAATAATAAAACATTTCGCAGCAGTTCACCCTCAGTGGGGAAATTCATCAGACTATACAAACTGTATATATAATTATATTATAAAGTATCACTACGAGAGAATCCCAAAATATAAACTCACCTTATAAACCCTATGTAATTAACGATATGATAATGCTTTGATTTACGTAGTTTCCATTGCTCCAGTCATAAGTATCCTGAACAATATATTAATATAATTAGATCTTCGAACATCTTTGCCTTGTTAACTTTGCAGAGTAGCCCCAGGCTTCAAGAAATGAGCGATGTTGCTTCTTGGAGAGTATTTGGAATCCTCGGGCTCCATACTGCCTATCCTGTACTTTAGGGTCTTGCCATTAGTTACTATTTGTTCCTAGTGATGAAGAAACGTACCAGGCATTTGAATGTTGAATTCTTTTTCCAAATTAGTTTTTACTTCTGTAAGCCACAGCTTATCCATCTTTCTTCACATGGTTAGTGCCTGGCACTGGCACTCACGCTGTCTCTCCCTATCTTCCTGTCTATATTTGTAGATATATTTTTAAACTGAAAGTCGTGAGAGATTTTTGGGTGTATAACTTGCTGAGTTTGAGGTAGTCTGATTTTCATAGCCAGCTTGTTATTTGCAGTATTGGTGGTAGTCCAGATATAAAGGTAGAAGATTGAGGTCTTTGTAGAAACTTAAAAAAAAAGAAAAAATCTGCTACCTTGTATAGAGGGGAGAACAAAGTATTACAGTCATGTGCTGCCTAAGCATTGTGTAGAAGAGATGGTCCCACAAAATTATAGTACATATTTTTATTGTATCCTTTCTATGTTTAGGTATGCTTAGATACACAAATACTTACCGTTGTGTTATAGTTGCCTGCAGTACTCAGTAACATGCGGTAGCCTATTGCTCCTAGGCTACAAACCTGTATAGCGTGTTACTGCAATGTATACCGTTTAGCCTAGGCACTTAGTAGGCTATACCATCTAGGTTTGTGTAAGTACACCCTATGATGTCTGCAAGACAAAAATCACCTAACCATGCATTTCCTAGCACATATCCCTGACGTTCAGTGAAGGATGACTGTATTTAAGTGGTTTATAACCTGCTTGTGGTGAATCTTAGGTTAAAAGATCTACCTAGCTTTTATGTTCTTCAACCAGCATTAAAAATCACAGGAAGGGCTGGGCGCAGTGGCTCATGCCTGTAATCCCAGCACTTTGGGAGGCAGAGGCGGGCAGATCACGAGGTCAGGAGATCGAGACCATCCTGGCTAACACTGTGAAACCCCGTCTCTACTAAAAATACAAAAAATTTAGCCGCGCGTGGTGGTGGGTGTCTGTGGTCCCAGCTACTCAGGAGGCTGAGGCAGGAGAATGGCGTGAACCCAGGAGGCAGAGCTTGCAGTGAGCTGAGATCACGCCACTGCACTCCAGCCTGGGCTACAGAGCGAGACTATGTCTCAAAAAAAAAAAAAAAAAAAAATCACAGGAAGAATGTAGAGGAATAGGAAGGTTGCCAAATTTAGTTTTTATTGCTATAACTCACAACAGATCTAATGTAATAAAAGTCTTGTTTTGAAGTTTGATGTTCCTAAAAATGGAAGAGCTGAGAAAGAGGAAGTAGGAACAGGAAGAAGGGAAAGTGAAGCTCTCCTGAGTAGAGATCTGAATCACAGATGAGAGTTGGTGAATGTAAAAGTCATTCCAGAAGTGAAAGTGTGGCATTTTCTTTGCTCTTTTTATAGTTGCTTTTATTTTTCTCTTCTTAACTGTTGTCCTGACCAGTGTCCTTATGTTTGTGCCCTGTAATCTGTGAATCACTTTGCAAAACTGTGTGCCGGAAAATTATTTTATTGGCCTGGTGTGGTAGCTCACATCTGTAATCCCAGCACTTTGGGAGGCTGAGGCAGGCGGATCACTTGAGGTCAGGAGTTCGAGACCAGCCTGACCAACATGGTGAAACCCCGTCTCCACTAAAAATACAAAGTTTAGCTGGACGTGGTGGTGCATGCCTGTAGTCCCAGCTACTTGGGAGGCTGAAGCAGGAGAATCGCTTGAACCTGGGAGGTGGAGGCTGCAGTGAACTGAGAGTGCGCCACTGCACTCCAGCCTGGGCAACAGAGCAAGAACCTGTCTCAAAAAAAAAGGGTGGTGTGCAGTGGCTCATGCCTGTGATCCCATCACTTTGGGAGGCTGAGATGGGTGGATCATGAGGTCAAGAGATTGAGACCATCCTGGCCAACATGGTGAAATCCAGTCTCTATTAATAATAGAAAAATTAGCTGGGCATAGTGGTGCATACCTGTAGCCCCAGCTACTCTGGAGACTGAAGCAGGAGAATCGCCTGAATCTGGGAGGCGGAGGTTGCAGTGAGCTGAGATCGCGCCACTGCACACCAGCTTGGCAATAGAGCAAGACTCCATCTCCAAAAAACAAAAAAAACAAAAAAAAAACCAAAAAAAAACACAAATAAAATTATTTTATTTGTAGCAGAAATAAGTAATAACCTTAAAAAAACATTGACAGTTTGCAGTGGTGTTTCTGTGCATGGTTATGGTCTGGGTGAAAAAATTATGTTTATTAGCATCCCAAATCTAAAGGTCTGTGAAAATGAGTTTGGAGGTAGCCAGTGAAAAACCAAGGGCCTAGTCTGGAGGAGAGAGTCTAATTCTAGCACTAAGAATCCGGGGGATAGTCAACATTTTTACATGAACTTTAAGAGGAAATGGTTTTGGGGAGAAGCAGCAATTTGGGAAAATGTAGCACGGCACAGTGGAAAAGCATGGACTTTGGAATCATTTAAATCTGGTCTCAGGCCAGGCACGGTGGCTCACGCCTGTAATCCAAGCACTTTGGGAGGCTGAGGTGGGCAGATCACTTGTGGTCAGGAGTTTGAGAACAGCCTGGTCAGCATAGTGAAACCTCATCTGTACTAAAAATACAAAAATTAGCTGGGCGTAGTGGCAGGCACCTGTAAAATGTAATCCCAGCTACTTGGGAGGCTGAGGCAGGAGAATCGCTTGAAACCAGGGGGCAGAGGTTGCAGTGAGCTGAGATCTCTCCACTGCACTCCAGCCTGGGCGACAGAGCAAGCCTCTGATCTGAAAATCTCATCTCAAAGCTTGGCTCTGACACTTAATAGTCCTGTGACCTTGGGAAAGGTACTTAACTCAGAGTTATAGGGATTAAATGAGATAACATCTGGAATGCACTCCTCTTCCTCCCTCCCCCTTTTTCTTCACATTTTCCCTAACCTCCCAGCTTGTCCCTCTGCTCTTATGATGTGCTGTATTGTAGCTTTTATCATAACAATAAATGTAACTACATATTTGGTAATGTTTCTTAATGTGTCTGGTACCTGTCTCATCTGACAGTAAGGTGCATGTAAACAGGATTGTGTCTTCAAAATGCCTAGCACTTAGTGGGCATTAGTGAATATTTGCTGTATGAATGAATGGCAGATATTAAAGTACCTAGCTTAATATTAGTGGAGTTTTATCTCCCCTCACCAAGTGAGAGGATGTCAGATTTTTCTTACATACACGTTTTCTCTCCCCAAATAATTCTCATTGTAAGCCTTACTACAATTTTTATGAAATACCTACAGAGGCTGGGCGCGGTGGCTCACGCCTGTAATCCCAGAACTTTGGGAGGCCAAGGCGGGTGGATCACGAGGTCAGGAGATCAAGACCATCCTGGCTAACACAGTGAAACCCCATCTCTACTAAAAATACAAAAAATTAGCTGGGCATGATGGCAGGTGCCTGTAATCCCAGCTATTCGGGAGGCTGAGGCAGGAGAGTGGCGTGAAGCTGGGAGGCAGAGCTTACAGTGAGCCGAGAATGCGCCACTGTACTCCAGCCTAGGTGACACAGTGAGACTCCATCTCAAAAAAGAAAAAAAAGAAATACCTACAGAAATCAAGAAGCTCCAATTTGTTGTGGAAGCTTTCCACTGTGTTTTGCTTCTTGAAATGTTTTTTGTCTTTACTTAATATTATTTAAAATCTTCTCAAAAATCATGTAAAAGTTGACAGAGAAGTTTTCCTTTCAATGCTAGAGTCTAAAATGTGTAATATACAATAAAGGTTAATCATAGTTCAAGCTAACCTTTATTCTCTTAGGCCCCCCTTTTTTTTTTCCTTTTTTTGAGACGGAGTCTCGCTCTGTTGCCCAGGCTGGAGTGCAGTGCATGATCTCTGCTCACTGCAAACTCTGCCTGCCGGGTACACACCATTCTCCTGCCTCAGCCTCCCAAGTAGCTGGGACTACAGGTGCCTGCCACCACGCCCGGCTAATTTTTTTGTACTTTTAGTGGAGACGGCGTTTCATCGAGTTAGTCAGGATGGTCTCGATCTCCTGACCTTGTGATCCGCCCACCTCGGCCTTCCAAAGTGCTGGTATTACAGACATGGGCCACCACGCCCGGCCATTTTTTTTAATTTTTTTTTTTAAGGAGACTGTGTCTCACTATGTTGCCCAGGCTAGTCTCAAACTCCTGGGTTCAAGTGATCCTCCTGCTTTAGCCTCCCAAAGTGCTGAGATTGTAAGCATGAGCCACCACACCCAGCTTCCTGGGCTCTTTTTCAGGAACTAAAGTCACAGTGCTCTATGCTAATAAAATGAGCTAAATTCATGTACTGGATTCATGGGAAATGCAGTTGTATTATTTCCTTTTTTTTTTTTGGAGACAGAGTCTCACTCTGTTGCCCAGGCTGGAGTGCCGTGGCACGATCTCGGCTCACTGCAACCTCTGCCTCCCAGGTTCAAGAAATCCTCCTGCCTCAGCCTCCTGAGTAGCTGGGACTATAGGAGCACACTGCCACGCCCAGCTAATTATTCGTATTTTAGTAGAGACGAGGTTTCACCATGTTGCCCAGGCTGGTCTCGAACTCCTGAGCTCAGGCAGTCTGCCTGCCTTAGCCCCCCAAAGTGCTAGGATTACAGGTGTGAGCCACCACGCCCAGCCAGTTGTATTAGTTTCTTATGTCTCTTTGTATATGAGTTTAGTTCTTGATTTTTCTAGTCTTGTGTTTCCTCCATAATTAAATCAGCATAAACATTTGATGAATATAAAACTTCATGTAGTTGTGTGTAGTGGCTCACGCCTGTAACCTCAGCACATTGGGAGGCTGAGGCGGAAAAATCACTTGAGCCCAGGAGTTCGAGACAAGCCTGGGCAACATGGTGAGACCCCATCTCTATAAATAAAAACAAAAAACCCCAAACCCTTCATGTATACATATATACATATAGGTATATATGTATACATGCATACATATGTAATGTGTATGGATGCATCTCTTCAGGTTTTCTATTTAAAAATTTTTTAATTTAATTTTTTTTTTTTTTTTTGAAATGGAGTCTCACTCTGTTGCAGTGACGCCTCTCACTCTGTTGAGTGCAGTGGCGCGATCTCAGCTCACTGCAAGCTCTGCCTCCCGGGTTCATGCCATCCTCCTGCCTCAGCCTCCTGAGTAGCTGGGACTACAGGTGCCCGCCACCACGCCGAACTAATTTTTTGTATTTTTAATAGAGACGGAGTTTCACCATGTTAACCAGGATGGTCTTGATCTCCTGACCTCATGATCTGCCCGCATCGGCCTCTCAAAGTTCTGGGATTACAGGCATGAGCCACTGCGCCTGGCCTAATTTTTAAATTATTGTTATTACTTTGGAAGCAGGGCCTCGCTCTGTTGCCCAGTACAGTGGTGTGATCATGGCTTACTGCGGCCTTTGACCTGGACTCTAGCAATCCTCCCACCTCAGCCTCCCAAGTAGCTAGGACTGTAGACATGCACCATCGTCCCTGGCTAATTTTCTTTTTAAAAATTTTCTGTAGAGATGGGGTTGCACTATTTAGCCCAGGCTGGTCTCAAACTACTGGCCTCAAGTGATGCTCCCACCTTGGCCTCCCAAACGGCTGGGATCGTGGGCATAAGCTCCTGCGCCCAGCCAGTTTTGTTTGTTTTTTACTGCGCTCAATTTCCCCCAGTTACGTGCCTAGCATAATTATCCTGAACAATTTAGAGGACAGCCAGCCTAAGATAATCTTTATGCAGCATCCCCCTGTAGTTTGTGATTCATCTATATGGTTTAATTTGATTTTTTTTTTTTTAATGATAGTCTTTCCAAGAAGTATTGCCAAAGAATAAATCTCATCAGTTGGCAGATTTTAATTTGGGGATAATAAGTGAAGTTTGTCTGAGTGTTTTGGAACAAAAAAGAACTTTTAGACTATTATGTTCCAGGAGTCTTTCAGAATTTATTTTGCAATGTCTTCAGTATCATTGAGATCCTAGTAAGCATGGGTCAAGAGTCCTCCGACAAGAGGTGTCTCATCTCCATCCGGCTCTCTTACTCCTTGGGACAGGTTAACATGGATTCTTTATAAGTTCTCTTCACTTCCTGGTTACAAGATATTATCCCTTATGAAAATTTAGGAGGAAAGAAAAGTCTTTCTGAAAATACATTCCTTAAAGCTAGCCTTACTTGCTTTTGTTTTTTTCTTCAGCTTCTCCAAAGTCGTTCTTTCCATATTTATTTGATGGTTTATAGCTGCAGCTAGCTCTTGGAAAGAAGAAATCTTTTTAGTTCCTTTTTAATTTCTCCCTTCAACTTTTGGTTTTTCAAAACTAGATCAAAGCAGAATGGAAAGAGAAACCTCATCACTGATATCAAATAAGTGTTCTAATTTTGTTTCCCAATTAAGTGGCAATTAAAAAGAAACTAATCAAGAGCTGCTTCAAAGAGAAGAGACTGGAAAGCAGAAGAAATGGAAAGTAAATGAGAGCCTATTTCAGGGACTCGCTGCTCATGGCAAAGCAGTTTTGCTGATTTTTCACATTGTTCAACTAATATGCTCACGCTAAAATTCCCCAGCTTTACTAAGTTGGCAGTTAACCCTTTCCCTATAGAGCCCATAGATTCATGAGCCATACATTTAGTAACTTCAGGAGGATGCTACTTTAACTCTTTCTCTTTAGCTTTTTATCTGAAATCTACCCTTCAAGCCTCTCTTCTAATTCCTCAAAGATGTCGTCCTTGTGATTGTTACATTTAAGGGACACAAAATATGGTGTTCTCTATTGAGAGCGCCAAAAATACTAAACCGGAATTCCTCCACAGGCTCAGTATTAGCCTCAAAAATGTCCCAGCACTTTGAGAGGCTGAGGTGGGCAGATCACTTGAGGTCAGGAGTTCGAGACCAGCTGGGCCAACATGGCAAAACCCCATCTGTACTAAAAATACAAAAATTAGCTGGGCGTGGTGGTGTGGCCCTGTAGTGCCAGCTACATGGGAGGCTGAGACAGGAGAATCACTTGAACCTGGGAGGCAGAGGTAGCAGTGAGCCCATATGGCGCCACTGCACTTCAGTCTGGGAGAGAAAGAGAGACTCCCATCTCAAAAAAATAGACAAAAAAAAAAAAAAAACAACTTTCTAGAGCTGCTCTGAGAGGCAACTGAGGAGTCACTATGGTTAAGTGTTTAGTAAAAGTTACTATTATCACTATGTAGTGGGCATTGTGCTAAGCCCTTTACGTGGATTATATCCTCCATGATTTCACTTATGAAGACTTTAGGGTTTTTGTTTGTTTGTTCGTTTCTTTTTTTGAGACAGAGTCTCAAAAAATGGTCTCTGAACAGCATTTGATTTTACCTTGGAGTTGCAAAGTCAAAGTCTTAACTTGCCAAACAAACTCAATGTGGAATTTACACATTTGTCTCATTCCAGTTTTAAGCAGTTTAGTAAAGCAGAGCTTTTGTGACCTCTGAAAAACAGTTATCGTCCATGACAAGAATTGGCTTGTTCACCCTCAGTACTCTCAAAAAAAGACTCTGTCGCCCAAGCTGGAGTGCAGTGGCATGATCTTAACTCACTGCAACCTCCGCCTTCCAAGTTGAAGCAATTCTTGTGTCTTAATCTCCCAAGTAGCTGGAATCACAGACATGCACCACCATACCCGGCTAACTTTTGTAGTTTTAGTAGAGACGGCGTTTCACCATCTTGGCCAGGCTGGTTTTGAACTCCTGACCTTGTGATCCATCTGCCTTCACCTCCCAAAGTGCTGGCATTACAGGCGTGAGCCATCATGCCTGGCCAGACTTATTTATTTATTTATTTATTTATTTATTTATTTATTTATTTATTTCAGACAGAGTCTTGTTCTGTTGCCCAGGCTGGAGTGCAGTGGTGTGATCTCAGCTCACCACAACCTCCACCTTCCAGGTTCTAGCGATTCTCCTGCCTCAGCCTCCTGGGTAGCTGGGACTACAGGCGTGTGCCACCCTGCCCAGCTAATTTTTGTATTTTTAGTAGAGACGGAGTTTCACTATGTTGGCCAGGCTGGTCTTGGAACTCCTAACCTCGTGATCTGCCCGCCTCAGCCTCTCAAAGTGTTGGCATTACAGGCATGAGCCAGCACCGTGCCCAGCCAGACTTTAGTTTTTATAGTGAGGCTTGAGATTTGCATCTCCGCTGGTCTCTTTGACACCTCAGAGGATCCATTCTGAACTTGCTAGATTTCTTTCCCCTGCTGAATTGACTTCTGCATCTTGAATCTGCAGCAGTGTGAATCCTATCTTTGGATCCATTTAACAGCCTATGGATGTTCCCAAACTTGGGAACCAGTTTGTCTCTCCATGATAGACAAATATTTTTTTCAGAAGTCATTCTAATCACGCCACTGCACTCCAGCCTGGGCAACAAAGTGAGACGCCATCTCAAAAAGAAAAAAAGAAGTCATTCTAGTGGGTGAGATTTCTGCCAGCATTGAGCCACTGCTCAAAACATTCTTGATAATGGTCTCTGAACAGCATTTGATTTTACCTTGGAGTTGCAAAGTCAAAGTCTTAACTTGCCAAACAGACTCAATGTGGAATTTACACATTTGTCTCATTCCAGTTTTAAGCAGTTTAGTATAGCAGTTTTTGTGACCTCTGAAAAGCAGTTATCGTCCATGACAAGAATTGGCTCGTTCACCCTCAGTACTCTGGCTTACTATCCCAGGGAGGGCCGAGGGTGGCAGCGAAAGTGGTCTTTTGTAATCCGTTCTTATAACCTGCTGTTCTTTTCACAGACCTCCCAGGGTACCTTTTTGTGTGTGTGTGTGAGATGGAGTCTCACTCTGTCACTCAGGCTGGAGTGTGGTGGCGTGATCTCGGCTCACTGCAACCTCTGCCTCCTGGGTTCAAATGATTCTCCTGCCTCAGCCTCCCAAGTAGCTGGGATTACAGGCACCCACCACCATGCCCAGCTAATTTTTGTATTTTTTAGTAGAGACGGGGTTTCGCTATGTTGGCCAGGCTTGTCTTGAGCTCCAGACCTTAGGTGATCCACCCGCCTTGGCCTCCCAAAGTGCTGGGATTACAGGCATGAGCCACTGTGCCCAGCCCCAGGGTACCTTGATGGCAGTACTAAAGTGTTTTTATTTTTCCCATCATTTGGGATTCACAAGCAGTTTTTGATATGACTAATTGGTGGGAATGTGCAGAGTCGGGGGCAGAAGTACAGGGACTAGACAGCTGATACTGATTCATGCCATGTCGTTTCCTTCTGGGCATCTTTGCCATTTCTTTCACCTCTCTTTGGGCTTTCTGAGTACTAATAGGATTACTAGTGAACTTACCATACTTCAAGAGTTAATTGATTTGCAAAAGGATTTCCTGATGTCTAAAAGTGGAATCAAAAGGATATTAGAGGTTAGCGTTTATTTTAACCCCTTTCTCTGGGGATTATGTATTTCAGCCAAAAAAATTCACTTTTTTTTTTTTTTTTTTTTTGAGACAAGGTTTCACTCTGTCACCCCGGTCGTAGTGCCGTGGTGCAGTCCTCCTACGTCAACCTCCCAGGTGACCGGGACTACAGGCTAATTTTTTGGTCTCTGTATATAGAGACAGGGTCTCACTATATTGCACAGGCTGGTCTCCAACTCCTATCTTTTTTTTTCAGAGGTAGAAAACACGTGGCGATTGGTCCAAGTGCAGTGGTGTCTACGACTAATTTGTCATAACCAGTTATAGATTTCTTTGTTCCTTTTCCACTCCCCCTGCTTCACTTGACTAGCATTTAAAAAATACAAGTAAAAAACAAGTGGCCATGAGATCTGAGAGCTACAGTGAAAAAAAAAAAAGAAGTGGCCAAATTTGTGAATTTTATTTCCCAAACTTTTTTTTTCTTATGTTGTAAACCTGTGGTCTGTGTTTAATACGTTGAAACCATTAGAAATAGTTAGAGTGGAGCTTTTTTGTTTGTGTTTTATTTACTTATTAGAGATGGGGTCTCACTTTGTCACCCAGGGTGGAGTACAGTGGCTGTTCACAAGCGTGGTCGTGGTGCACTGCTACGTCATCAGACTCCTGGGCTCAAGAGATCTCCCACCTCAGCTTCCTGAGTACCTGGGACTACAAATTCACACCACCACACCTGGCTGGACCTGTTTTAACTTTTCAAAGAGTAGGACAGAGCCTAAGAAGAGAGAAGACAATGAATAAGAAAATTAGGGCTGGACATGGTAGCTCACATCTGTAATCCCAGCATTTTGGGAAGCTGAGGCAGGTGGATAGCTCGAGCCCAGGAATTCAAGACCAGCCTGGGCAACATAGTGAAACCCTGTCTCTACAAAACGTATAAAAATTAGCCAAGTATGGTGGCGTACGCCCGTAGTCCCAGCTACTCAGGAGGCTGAGGTGAGACGATCGCTTGAACCTGGGAGGTTGAGGCTGCAGTGAGCCACGATTGTGCCACTGCACTCCAGCCTGGGTGACAGAGCAAGAACCTGTCAAAAAAAAAACAAAAAAATTCATTATATTTTTATTTGAGATGGAGTCTCACTCAGGCTGAGTGCAGTGGTGTGATCTTAGCTCACTGCAACCTCCCCCTCCCAGGTTCAAGCAATTCTCTTGCCTCAGCCTCCCAAGTAGCTGGGATTACAGGTGTGCACCACCACACCTGGCTAATGTTTCTGTTTTTTTTTTGGTAGAGATGGGGTTTCACCATGTTGGCCAGACTGGTCCCAAACTCATGACCTCAGGTGATCCACCCACTTTGGCCTCGCAAAGTGCGGGGATTACAGGTGTGAGCCACCGCGCCTGGCTTATTTTTTTTTTTAATTAAAAAACAGAAAGTTGAGAATTTAAAATCTCAATCAGTAGCTCAAGAGCACAGCATTTCCATTGCTCTCATGGAATATTAACACAGCTGCCCTGTGCAAACAGTACTAAAGATGTTTTGCTGACCCTCTTTTGGGCTCTAGCTTTTCAAGGTCTTATTTTAGTCTATTATGCCTGTAAAGCATCAGTCAGGCATATAACTGTTGAACTGTTAACTGTGTGCTCAGCACAACTAGAGGTGCTGTTGGAAACAGCTGTATAAGATGTAGTCTGGCCGAGTGCAGTGACTCATGCCTGTAATCCCAGCGCTGTAGGAGGCTGAGGCAGATCACTTGAGGCCAGGAGTTCGAGACCAGCCTGGCCAACATGGTGAAACTCCGTCTCTGCTAAAAATACAAAAATTAGCCGGGCATGGTGGCACATGCCTGAAATCCCAGCTTCTCAGGAGGCTGAGGAAGAGAATCGCTTGAACCCAGGAGGCGGAGATTGCAGTGAGCCAAGATCACGCCACTGCACGCCAGCCTGGGCAACAGAGCAAGACTGTCTCAAAAATAAAAAAGATGTAGTCCTTGTTCTTAGGAAATTTTTAACGTCATTGGGAAGCCAAGAAAGCAATATAGTATTATATGTAAAAGTGTTTTAGGAGGTTATAGTTTTAAAACAGGCAGACATCAGAGAACTAGAGTAGTCAGAACTTTCTGGATAAAACATGGCTCACTTTCCTCATTACTGCTAATGCTTACTCCTCTCAAACACCAAAGCTGTGTTCTATAGCCTAGTGTGAGGAAACAATATTCTCTTAGCTTTGGAGGATTCTCAAGTCAGTTCTTATAGGGAACGAAGCCATAGCCTTTGAGGGGAAATGGCCCCAAGTCTTTAGAGATTGATGGCTCCTCCCTAGATGCTAGTTGGTTAGTTGATAACCAATTTGCCTCACATTTCTGGGCTTTGGTTTCCTCATCTATAAACAAGTTAAGCCAGATGGTTCTGAGATTCCAGTGTTGGAGGCTCAGCTTCCCCTCCCCTGTGATAGAGCTTTTTCTTCCCAGGCATGCAGTTCTGAGCGGATTGCATCATCCAGTAAGACTGAGAGGAGGCCCCACATATGGACCCTCGCTGCTCGTATTGTCTGGAAGTTCCTCTTCTCTTGCCGTTCATCTGCCAGCTTGCCCTTACCTCCCACCCGCTCACATACCCAGCACTACATTCTATTTCTAGAAATAAGTACTGAAGTTCGTTTTCCATCTCTTCCCCAAGGTCTGAATTTATACAAGAGCGTCCTTAGGATGTCTTACATCTTTGAACTTGGAATATTTTGGCCTTCATTAAAAGATGACATTTCTTGATTGCTTTTCTGCTCTGTTCCTGGACCTTTTATTCTAATTCACCCTGTATTTGCTGGGTTGGTCATTGATGAATTGATCAACTTTAGAATATAAGTCTCATAATTTTTCTGTGAACTGCCATCTCCCTTCTTGAGGAGGAGGCACTTATGTCACTGCACCAAGGCAAACTTGACTTAATTCTCTACTCTGTTTTGGAACCAAGTGAAACAAGTTGGACTTTGATTTGCTATATTCTAAGATTCTGGTTCTGGCCAATCTCAGTTTGAATTAAGGTGAGTGACAGCTTAGATCTCTGAGAGATTTCTGTTTCAGTGTGCTGAATCGTAGCATGCCCTAGGATTCCCACCCAGTGGGTGTGGACTTCAAATCTCTTTAAAAAGGATGCCAGCCAGACACGGTGGCTCATGCCTGTAATCCCAGCACTTTGGGAGGCCAAGGCAGGAGGATTGCTTGAGCCCAGGAGTTCGAGCCCAGCCTAAAATTAGCCAGGCATGGTGATGCACGCCTGTAGTCACAATTACTCAGGATGCTGAAGCAGGAGGATTGCTTGAGCCCAGGAGTTGGAGGCAGGAGTTGGAGGCTGCAGTGAGCCATGATCGTGCCACTGCACTCCAGCCTGGGTGACAAAGCAAGACCCTGTCTCAAAAATGAACAAACAGGCAGGTGCAGTGGCTCATGCCTGTAATCCCAGCATGTTGGGAGGCTGAGGTAGGTGGATCACTTGAGGTCAGGAGTCCAAGACCAGACTGGCCAACATGGTGAAACCCTGTCTCTACTAAAAATACAAAAATTAGCTGGGCCTGATGGTGGGTGCCTGTAATTGCAGCTACTAAGGAGGCCAAGGTATGAGAATTGCTTGAACCTGGGAGGTGGAGGTTGCAGTGAGCCGAGATCACACCACTGCACTACAGCCTGGGCAACAGAGCGAGACTCAGTCTTTAAAAAAAATAAAAGTGGCTGGGCGCGGTGGCTCACGCCTGTAATCCCTGCACTTTGGGAGGCCAAGGCTGGCAGATTATGAGATCAGGAGTTCGAGACCAGCCTGGCCAACATGGTGAAACTTTTGTCTCTACTAAAAGTACAAAAAATTAGCCGGGCATTGTGGTGCGTGCCTGTAGTCCCAGCTACTCAGAAGGCTGAGGCAGGAGAATCGCTGAACCCAGGAGGCGGAGGTTGCAGTTAGCTGAGAACACGCCACTGCACTCCAGTCTGGCAACAGAGCAAGACTCTGTCTCCAAAAAAAAAAAAAAAAAGCCAGGCATGGCGCTCACAGCCTGTAATCTAATCTTAGCACTTTGGGAGGCCGAGGTGGGCAGATCACCTGAGGTCAGAAGTTCAAGACCAGCCTGACCAACACGGTGAAACTCCATCTCTACTAAAAATACAAAAATTAGCCGGGCATGGTGTTGTGTGCCTGTAATCCCAGCTACCCAGAAGGCTGAGGCAGAAAAATCGTTGGAACCTGCGATGAGGAGGCCGCAGTGAGCCGAGATTGTGCTGTTGCATTCCAGCCTGGGTGACAAGGCGAGCCTCCATCTCAAAAACAAAAAACATGAATCAACAAACAAACAAAAAACGATGCCAGATTCCTGGAGAAGGATTAGCCTGGCTTCTGTGGGGTCCTCTAGTTTTGTTTTCCCTTAGTCCAAATTGAGGCCATTCTTCTGTGAAATGGCATTGGCTTGCTAGGATGCTTTTTGAAGTCCTACTTTCAAGGCCTCTGAGCTTGGTTTCCTATGAATAATTAAAATTATTGTAATTACCATGAAAGCTAACTGTAGCAGACTCCTTGCAAGTCTGGTTTTGCTGAATTGGTTGTCCTCTGTTTGGGAGTGTTGACTGTAAGACTATGTGAACTCATAGTGTGTCCTCATGGATGGGGCTCAATACTTGGTAGCTCAGTGAAAATGACTCATTAAAGGAAAAAAAAAATGCAGCTAGAAGCAGTGGCTCACGCCTGTAATCCCAGCACTTTGGGAGACTGAGGCAGGTGAATCACCTGAGGTCAGGAGTTTGAGACCAGACTGACCAACATGGTGAAACCCCATCTCTACTAAAAATACAAAAATTAGCTGGGCGTGGTGGCACATGCTTGTAATCCCAACTACTTGGTAAGCTGTGGCAGGAGAATCCCTTGAACCTGGGAGGCGGAATCTGCAATGAGCTGAGATTGTACCATTGCACTCCAGCCTGGGCAACAAGACCTGGGCAACAAGAGTGAAACTGTGTGTCAAAAAAACAACAACAACAAAAAGACTTCCCTCGTTAGCCATGTACTTGATATACAAGTTGAAACAGGATTGTTGCTCAGTGACTGGCTGCGTGTACAAATTCAAGCCAATATAAGGAAAATGAAATTTGCTCTCTGATTTTATTTTCAGTCTTGGAGATTTCTAGACATTTGTATTGGCAATGCATAAAGCAGAACAAGAGTTCAGCCCAAGATCCGTACACAAAAAGTGGATTCATGAGGTGATAGCTACATGGAAGTATCTCCACACAATAGCAAGAACAAAGGCAGGAAGGTAGTTTTTACAGTGATTTTGCATATTTGTAAAGACTTTTAAAGTTGAAAGAAGTAATTTCTTCTATTTTCCCTGTGTGAAATTAATGTTTAGTAAGTATCCAGTTGGTTAATCTACAGCAGTTCTTCACCTTACCTTTTTGATTCTTTCTTTTGTAGAATTATAAAAAGTTACTCGTATGGTAATTCATATGCTGGGACCAGATAATTTGTTCCATAAGCTGATATGAATAAGAATTTATATTATAAATTGTATCCAACAGTGGTACACTGCTTTGTCTCCTAATGTCAGGGAGGGTTTTTTTGTTTGTTTGTTTGTTTGTTTTTTTGAGACGGAGTTTTGCTCTCGTTGCCCAGGCTGGAGTGCAGTGGTGCAATCTTGGCTCACCACAACCTCTACCTCCCAGGTTCAAACGATTCTCCTGCCACAGCCTCCCGAGTAGCAGGGATTACAGGCATGTGCCACCACGCC
>NW_012103032.1:1910499-1911939 GCF_000951045.1 Mandrillus leucophaeus
GCAATGGCGTGATCTCAGCTCACCGCAACCTCCGCCTCCCGGGTTCAAGCGATTCTCTTGCCTCAGCCTCTCGAGTAGCTGGGATTACAGGCATGCGCCACCATGCCTGGCTAATTTTTGTGTTTTTAGTAGAGACAGGGTTTCTCCATGTTGGTCAGGCTGGTCTTGAACTCCCGACCTTGGGTGATCTACCCACCTCAGCCTCCCAAAGTGCTGGGATTACAGGCGTGAGCCACCACGCCAGGCCAAGTTTTTAAATCTTATAATACTGCACATAATCCTGAGACTGATGTGAAAATATCTGGAGTAGGAAAACCACAGAGTTGTCCTAGGCTGCAGATGGTCCTGTGTGCAATAACAAAATTGAGTTATTAAGAAGAAGAAGTTATCTTTAGGCCATAAATGACTCTATGGTTTCTGTTCTTTGCCATGGCCTTGGGGGTTTTGCTGAGCATCTGGTTTTAAGGAAGTTACCTTATTTCCCCTTTGAATGTTCTCAGTCTTCCTTCTATGTTAATGCCTTCTGGGTCTCATTAAATATCATACCAAGTAGGTGCACTTGTATCTAGACTTCATTACCTTATGCTTGGACTAAAGGAACCTCCAGACTTAACTGGATCTCTCCCTGTCACAGTCTTTCTGCATCAGGGACATTGAGAGGCCCGGCCAGATGGAAGCTGTGGGAGGCAAGGGTGGACAGCCTAAGTGGGAACTGAGGGTGATGGGCCTAGGGAAAAATTGGGCTTGACACCTTCCAAGTTAAGAAGCTGCCGTCACTCTAGGATTTCAAGCATGAGAGACACATGGAAAGCCGTTTTCACAGAGGTGAGTCCCACAGCTATATAGAGTTCAGGTGATACAGAACGATTGTGAAAGCAGAGAGATCCAGAAAAGGCTGGAGGTAACTCCAGGGGTAAGGTCATGAAGTCTGGATGTGAGCCTTTCTCCCAGGAACAGGAAGAGATAGGAGAATCTGAAGACGTTCTATGATGGGAAATGGCAGCATGTGATTTCAGATCACTGTCTCCCTGTGTATATGCATATATACAGTATCTCTCTGTGAGATGAGAGTAGTATTTATAATAACTCCCAGGCATTCTGAGACCCTGAAGTCTTTCTGAATTATAAATGGTATTTACCATAATGTTAATGGAAAAATGTATTTTACGTTGTTTTAATTCTTGGGGTTTTGGGTTTTTTTTTTTGTTTTTTTTTTTTTTGAGACAGTGTCTGGCTCTATTGCCCAGGCTGGAGCATAGTTGTGTGATTTTGGCTCACTGCAGCCTCCTTCTCCCAGGCTTCAAGCCACCCTCTCAACTTAGCCTCCCAAGTAGTTGGGACTACAGGTGTGCACCACCACACCTGGCTAATTTTTGGATTTGTGGTAGAGACAGGGTTTCACCATGTTGCCCAGGCTGGTCTCAGACTCCTGAGCTCAAG
>NW_012103032.1:1912979-1915017 GCF_000951045.1 Mandrillus leucophaeus
CGCGCCTGGCCTTTTTTTTTTTTCTGAGATGGAGTCTTGCTCTGTCGCCCAGAGCTGGAGTGCAATGGCACGACATTGGCTCACTGCAACTGCTGCCTCCCGGGCTCAAGCAATTTTCCTGCCTCAGCCTCCCAAGTAGCTGGGATTACAGGCACGTGCCACCACACCTGGCTAATTTTGTATTTTTAGTCGAGATGGGGTTTCACCATGTTGGTCAGGCTGGTCTTGAACTCCTGACCTCATGACCTGCCCACTGTGGCTTCCCAGAGTGCTGGGATTACAGGCATAAACCACTACGCCCAGCCAGTTTTGACTTTTCAATGTAGCTAAGAGGCTGAGCATGGTGGCTCACACATGTAATCCCAGCACTTTGGGAGTTCAAGGCAGGAGGATCACTCAAACCTAGAGTTTGAGACCAGCCTGGGTAACATAGGGAGACCCTATTTTTTAAATTAAAAACAAAATTAATGAGGCTAAGAAACTATTTGCTTCATTGATTGGGTGTGTCATGTAGGGAAAAGCAGCATAAGGAAATCCCCTTGATCACATGCACACATGTACACTTGCATACACACATACATGTTTCTTGTGATCTCTCTATGGCAGGAGTAACTGGGTGCTATTGTTGTTTTAGTTTCCCAAGATTCTTAATGCTGTGTTTTGCCAGTGGTGATCCCTCAGTCTGAGCTTGCCAACAGTTGTCCTCAATTCTGCAGACCTGATTTAGGCATTTCTTTTTTTTCCCTTTTTTCTTTTTTTTGAGATGGAGTTCCACTCTTGTTTCCCAGGCTGCAGTGCAGTGGCACGATCTCGGCTCACAGCAACCTCCGCCTCCCGGGTTCAAGCGATTCTCCTGCCTTAGCCTCCCGAGTAGCTGGGATTACAGGCATGCACCACCACGCCCAGCTTATTTTGTATTTTTAATAGAGACAAACTTTCTCCATGTTGGTCAGGCTGGTCTTGAACTCCAGGCCTCAGGTGATCCGCCTGCCTCGGCCTCCCAAAGTGCTGGGATTACAAATGTGAGCCACCTCGCCCAGCCTTTTCCTTTTTTTTTGAGACAGAGTCTCTCCGTCTGTTGCCCAGGCTGGAGTGCAGTGGCATGATCTCGGCCCACTGCAAGCTCCACCTCCTGGGTTCACACGATTCTCCTGCCTCAGCCTCCCGAGTAGCTGGGACTACAGGCACCCACCACCACGCCCAGCTACTTTTTTGTATTTTAAGTAGAGACAGGGTTTCACCGTCTTAGCCAGGATGGTCTTGATCTCCTGACCTCGTGATCCGCCCGCCTTGGCCTCCCAAAGTGCTGGGATTATAGGCGTGGGCCACTGCACCCAGCCACCTTTTCCTTTTTTTTGAGACAGGGTCTGTCTCTGTCATCCAGGCTGGGGTGCAGTGACGTGATCTCAACTCACTGCAGCCTCCACCTCCCGGGTTCAAGCGGTTCTCCTGTCTCAGCTTCCTGAGTAGCTGGGGGTACAGGCATGTGCCACCAGGCCCCGGCTAGTTTTTGTATTTCTAGTAGAAACAGGGTTTTGCCATGTTGGCCAGTCTGGCCTCAAACTCCCGACCTCAAGTGATCCACCTGCCTCAGCCTCCCAAAGTGTTGGAATTACAGGTTTAAGCTACTGCACCTGGCCAATTTAGGCATTTCTCATGATTGACCATTTTGGACACAAATTGCGGCAATGTTAATGTGCCTTTTTCCTCATCCCTCACTCCCTTTTCGTACTGTCTTGTGCTCCAGATCCAACTGGGGAAAATCATGAAACCTAATACATTTGGGAGGTGGAGGAAGGAAGGGCAACGCATTCCAGAAAGCCCACCACTGCCTTTTGGCTGTCATCCTTTTACATTCAGAGTTCAAGGAAGTATTGTGGTATGAATGCCTTGTTAACAATTACCATTTGCGGCCGGGTGCGGTGGCTCAAGCCTGTAATCTCAGCACTTTGGGAGGCCGAGGCGGGTGGATCACGAGGTCAGGAGATCGAGACCATCCTGGCTAACACGGTGAAACCCCGTCTCTACTACAAAATAC
>NW_012103032.1:1919367-1919630 GCF_000951045.1 Mandrillus leucophaeus
AAAAAAAAAAAAAAGAACTGCCTCTGAAACAGTTTATAAGCCCCGCAAAAGTCCATTCTCCTTCCGGTATATCCACGTTTTGCTTTCTGCCTCAAATGTTATGCTTCAACTTGAATCTACTACCTTATTGAGATATGACTTCAAGTAATTTTTTGCTATTTCAAATATAAAACCCACTAAGAAAAAAATACCATTATTATTTAATATCATGTTGCACTTCATTTAAATTAGCTCCAAACCAACCATCACCATCCCTACAAGGT
>NW_012103032.1:1919680-1921299 GCF_000951045.1 Mandrillus leucophaeus
AGGAGAATGGCGTGAACCCGGGAGGCGGAGCTTGCAGTGAGTCGAGATCGCGCCACTGCACTCCAGCCTGGGTGACACAGCGAGACTCCGTCTAAAAGAAAAAAAAAAAAAAAAACAATTATCATTTGCGTTTGGTGCCATTACCCTGGCAATCTAAAGAAAATAAGCAACATAAAAGCAAGAACGGAAAAGGCCCTTTCACACAAATAGGACATCCCTTGCCCAGCACTGCCTCCCTGAAAGCCGAGGGGGCGCGAGTCAGGAGGAGTGCTGGTGTCCTCCAAATGCCCTTTCTGGACCTGGGTTCTTCAGCCTGCTTCTGAAGCCAAAGGCTTGATTAAGGAAGGTCTGACTCCACAAAAAGCTCTTTGTCATGGGTAGCACAAAACAGATTTTTTTTTTTAAATCCTGCATCAGTATTTACTTTTTGTTACAGTGGTTTGAGTCCAGCCAATGACACTGGAGCCAAAAAGAAGAAAAAGAAACAAAAAAAGAAGAAAGAAAAAGGCAGTGAGACAGATTCAACCCAGGATCAGCCTGTAAAGGTAACAAGGAGGCTCTGTTTTTTGTGACTGAGTCACTTTTTCACATGAGAGAGTTTTGAGGTGAATGTATAGGAACAACTTGGATTGACATTCTCCACTGGTATTACTTCAAGATGGAAGAGTTGGATCCCACTGCTGTCCTCTGCTGCCCTAGACCTAGGTGATGAAACTGCTCTCAGTACCCTAAAAGACACGGCAAGTCAGACACTGACTCCCAAGCATGGTGCCCATCAGAATGGACAGGTGCATACTGCATGTGCTGCTGTGCCAGTGCCCCGGGGAGCTACGTGTGACAGCTCCTGGTGCCTAGAGCAGTGGTTCTCTGTCTTAAGTCCCCACCGCTCTGACGATGAAAGGCCCCCCTTTCTTTTTGAGACAAGGTCTTACTCTGTTGCCCAAGCTAGAGTGCAGAGCATGATTATAACTCACTACAGCCTCCACTCCTGGGCTCAAGTGATCCTCCCACCTCAACCTCCCAAGTAGCTGGAACTGCAGGTGCATGCCACCACACCTGTCCAATTTTTTTTTTTTTTAATTTTTTGTAGAGATGGAGTCTCACTGTGTTACCCAAGCTGGGTCTTGAACTCCTGGGCTCAAGCAGTCCTCCTGCCTCAGCCTCCCAGAGTGCTGGGATTACAAGCATGAGCCACTGCATTCAGCCAGAGACCTCTTCTTAAGACCTTTATATATTTGCAAACATTCTCTTAATGCCATAGTCCTTATAATGAAAACCATGAGTCCCACAGAGTCTTTCTGAGTTCTACTCCATGAGAACCACTGGCCTAAGGCTTACAACCCGAGAGTGATGCACTGGCATGAAACCCAGAGATATGGGTAAGGATCGTTTTGTTTCTTAAATAAAACATCATTACAAAATAAAACAATTTCAGGTAAGTCTTGTCTTCCTCAAAGTAGCTGACAGGGGCAAGGGGACAACTCAAACATATTCATAATTCACCTTTTAAAACTGTCTCAGAGACCAGGCACGGTGGCTCATGCCTGTAATCCCAGCACTTTGGGAGGCCGAGGCGGGTGGATCACCTGAGGTCAGGAGTTCAAGACCAGCCTGGCCAA
>NW_012103032.1:1922484-1929268 GCF_000951045.1 Mandrillus leucophaeus
TGATCTGCCCGCCTCGGCCTCCCAAAGTGCTGGGATTACAGGCGTGAGCCACCGCGCCCAGCCTGGGTCTTCCCTTTTTATTTATTTAGTTTATTTTTGAGACTCTGTCGTTCAGGTTGGAGTGCAGCAGTACGAACATGGCTGACCGCAGCCTCATCCTCCTGGGCTCAAGCAGTCTTCCCACCTCAGCCTCCCAAGTAGCCAGGACTACAGGTGCACACCACAACACTCGGCTCATTTTTTGATTGTTTGTAGACACGGGGTCTCCCCACGTTGCCCAGGTTGATCTCTAACTCAGGCTCAAGAGATCTAGCTGCCATGGCCTCCTAAGTTGGTGAGATTACAGGAGTGAGCCACTATACATGGCCGATAATTTATTTAATAAACAGCAAGGGGAAGAAAATTAAAATGCCACCTCCCAGGACTAAGCAATATGAACATACTAGTTTATATTGTTGCTTTCCTTTATAACCTAGTGAAAAATAGAAAAGTAAATAAAAGTATTAGAAGAAAATGTATGTATTTTTATTAACCTAAGTCTGACATAGGACCCAGAAGCCATGAAACAGAAATTGACAAATATAAAACTTTGTAGAAGTCAAAAGATAAACAACAATCTGGGAAAATATTTGCAACATACGTATTAGTTTAAAATGATTGAATAGGCAGTTCAAAAAGAAAAAAATGTTTAATCAGTGAATAAGATGGTTAAAGTCATAATGGAAGAAATGACCATTAAAGCGATAGTTTTTTCTCTTAGATTGGTATAGATTAAGGCTTGGTAAACTTTTTTTTTTTTTTAGTCGGGACAACGGTCTCACTATATTGCCCAGACTGGCCTTGAACTCCTGGGCTTAAGCAGTCCTCCTGCCTCAGCCTCCCAAAGTCCTGGGATTACAGGTGTGAGCCACCACGCTCAACTGAGTCTTGGTAAATGTAACGGTGAGGGTCTGGAGCTACTCTCTTACACTGTTCATTGGATTATTGATAATCTCTTTTTAGAGAGCAAATTGATGATAAATAATTTCAAAAGTGCGTACCTTTTGACCCAGCAAGCCTTTCTTACCTTCATCCTACAGAAATATATATCCCAGTGGGTAAAAATAGATGTATAAGAAAATTTATGCCGGGTGTGGTGGCCTATAATCCCAGCATTTTGGGAGGCTGAGGTGGGCAGATTGCTTGAGCCCAGGAGTTCGAGGCCAGCCTGGGCAACATATTGAGACCCCCATCTCAACAAAAAAACAAAGAAAAAAATTATCTGGGCCTGGTGGCACATGCCTATAGGCCCAGCTACTCAAGAAGCTGAAGTGGGAGGATCCCTTCAGCCCATGAGGTTGAGGCCGCAGTGAGCCATAATTGTGCCACGGCACTCCAGCCTGGGCAACAGAGTGAGACCCTGTCTCGAAAAGAAATTCACTGCAACATTGTTGTATTACTGAAGAACAAAATCACTAAAATGCCCATGAGTGGGGGGCTGGCTAAATATACTGTGGTCCATACATACAGTGGATACAGCAGATTTAGTTGGTAGAATGGGTAGGTCCATGTGTTTTCACCTGGAAAAGTCTCTAAGACATAGCTTTAAAGAGCAGTTTGTACGATAATATTATATGATCTACTTTTAGTTTTTGAAAAGTGTGTGTGTGCATTTGGAACTTGCATGCAAAAAGTCTGGAATTATATTTGCGTCTTCTCACCTTCCCAAGTGAAGACTGTTGATGACAAGCGTTATATTTGGGGGATGGGATTGTTGGGTGTTTACTTTCTGTGTGTCTTACACATTTCTGCATTATTTGAAATTTATATTGAGCATGTATTACTTTTGCCATCAAACAACATAAGACTAGTAAGGAGAGAAACCCTGCAGGCAGCACCCACCCATCATACAGCTCATTGTCAACCACTTTTTCTTCGGTTGTAATGACCTCTGGGATTAGGACAGAGGAACCAAACTCCTTCTTTGAGTTGTACCTCATAACTCTTTTTTTTTTTTTGAGATAGAGTCTTGCTCTGTCACCCAGGCTGGAGTGCAGTGGCGCAATCTTGACTCACTGCAACATCTGCCTCCCAGGTTCAAGCAATTCTGTCTCAGCCTCCTGAGTAGCTGGGATTACAGGGACGTGCCGCCATGCCTGGCTAATTTTTTGTATTTTAGTAGAGACAGGGTTTCACCGTGTTGCCAAGGCTGGTCTTGAACTACTGAGCTCAGGCAGTCCACCTCCCTTCAGCCTCCCAAAGTGCTAGGATTATACCACCGCACCCAGCACTCTTTTTTTTCTTTTTTTTTTTGAGACGGAGTCTAGCTTTGTCACCCAGGCTGGAGTGCAGTGGCACCATCTCGGCTCACTGCATCCTCCACCTACCAGTTTGAAGTAATTCTTCTGCCTCAGCCTCCCCAAATCACTGGGATTACAGGTGCCTGCCACCATACCTGGCTAATTTTTGTATTTTTAGTAGAGACAGGGTTTCACCATGTTGGTCGGGTGGGTCTCGAACTCCTAACCTCAAGTGATCCACCTGCCTTGGCCTCCCAAAGTGCTAGGATTACAGGCATGAGCCACTGCACCCAGCCCCCCTTAACTGTTGAACTCATAATTAATCAGAAGTCATACTAATATAATGTGCCTTTTCTCTCCTCAACTTTGTCTTGTCCAGATGAACTCTTTGCCAGCAGAGAGGATCCAGGAAATACAGAAGGCCATTGAGCTGTTCTCAGTGGGTCAGGGACCTGCCAAAACCATGGAGGAGGCTAGCAAGCGAAGCTACCAGTTCTGGGATACGCAGCCCGTCCCCAAGCTGGGTATGTATATGCTCGCTTTCTTTGCCAGGTCGGGGTGATGGATCTGCCTCAGCTGTGCCTTCATGAGGGTTTCATGCTGAATTATTGTAGGGAGGGCAGTAGAGTCCTGGAATTCCTTGGTAGTTTTTCAGAGGGTGGTCTTTTAAAATGCAGCATAAAGACTGTCATTCAGAGACCTTAACATTTTATAGCAGCACACATTGAGAACAAATAATGATTCTTGCCAACAGCAGTGGCTCACACCTATAATCTCAGCACTTTGGGAGACTGAGGTGGGAGGATTGTTTGAGCCCAAAAGTTCAAGACTAGCCTGGGCAACATAAGAGAACCTTGTTTCCACAAAAAGTGAAAAAAAAAATGCACCTGTAGTCCCAGCTACTCAGGAGGCTGAGGTGGGAAGATCGCTTGAACCTGGGAGGTGAAGGCAGCAGTGAGCTGAGATCACACCACCGCACTCCAGCCTACATGACAGGAGTGAGACCCCCAACTCAAAAAATGAACAAACCAAAAAACCCCCCAAAAAACAGAACTGTTGGCACATGAAGAGTGGAAATGTCTGCCCAGAGGTCTTTTTTCCATTTAGGTTTATAGAGAGTTTGTCTTGTTTGTCTGGGCACATGTTTATTCCTGGAATGGGCAAAGTCCCCAGCCTCTTCCCCTTTGTCTCCTAGCCAATGCATGCTTACTAAATGCAAAGTGGTTTGAGATGTTGCTTAGCAGTGATGGTTCAACACCGGGAATATCATATATAGGTTTCGTCAACACCCCTTAAAAAGCTATAATGAACTGCTAAAGGGGTGGAATAAGCAGATTGTCTAAAAGGATTCTAGAAGGGACTGGATCCTGTTAGACGTGCCTGCCAAGACTGAGCCAAGCCAACCTTGATGGCTAACTTCAGGACTCAGCTGACAAAGTTTCTGAAGTGGTTGTATCATGATTCTGGACCCATTGGTGGCCTAGTTCCTGTTTTCTTTGTGACTGGGAAAGTAAGTATGTTGAAAAAAAAACATGTTCCAACACCAAATGTAAATGACTTTCAGCTCGTCCACATTACTACTTCTCTCCAGAAACACAATGAGACTTGACTAGTGTGTTCAGTGCAGAGGAGGAGGTTAGGGCAGGGCCAGGCAGGGTAGGGCCAAAGACTGGTGAGGGGAAGAAGGCAGCTGTGCCCAAGGAGATTTGTCTGCTGCGGAGGTTGGGAGCAGCTACTCCATGAGGCCTGCAGACCTGCAGGATGGGCATTGCCTAATTGCTAGTAGAAATGCAGTTTGTCAGGCCCCACCCCAAAGCTGCAGAATCAGAACTGCCAGAGGATTTCTGTCCACTTTGAAAGTTTGAGAAGCTCTGCTCTAGAGCGGATGCAGTTCTCAGAAGCTTCTTCACAACAGAAGCAAGCTGAGTAGGTGCATCCTCACAGGTGAGGGAGAGCAGAGCACTGCCCGGGTGGACAAGAGGGGTGCCGATTCCCCCATCACCTTGTGTGTTTGGCTGCCCTAATCGGCCAGGTCCCAGGCCCACTGGCTAAGCCCTCCAGCAAGGCTTTGGGCCATAGGGTGGGGTCCCAATGACCAGGTTCTCGCTGAGGAGCAGGAATGATGTAGAGAGCCACACATCTTATCTCCAAATGAAATCCCTGATGAGGTGTTATGTGGTGGCTGCCATATATCTTGGCTGTGTTTTCAGATGGCATTTTGGAGTTTTGGTTTGATTTTATTTTTCCTGAGGAATTTGCAAATGAGTAACCTTGCTACATTCTTCACAGATAGTGTCTCCTGGTAAAGAGGCAGATTGAGGCCAGGCGCAGTGGCTCATGCCTGTAATCCCAGCACTTTGGGAGGCCGAGGCGGGCGGATCACCTGAGGTCAGGAGTTTGAGACCAGCCTGGCCAACATGGTAAAACCTTGTCTCTACTAAAAATACAAAAACTAGCTGGGCGTGGTGGCACGGGCCTGCGATCCCAGCTACTCGAGAGTCTGAGGCTGGAGAATTGCTTGAACCTGGGGAGACGGAGGTTGCAGTGAGCTGAGATTGCACCACTACACTCCAGCCTGGGCAGCAGAGCAAGACTGCATCTCAAAAATAAATTAAAAAAAGAAAAAAAAAAAAAAAAAGAGGCAGATTGGGATTAATTTGCTTCTGTTCCTCTTCAGCCCAGCAATACTTTGTTTTCCTCTCACCTGTAAATGTAGAAAGTGCTTCAGTTTAGTTCTCAGAAAGCTCAAGAGAAAACCACACAGGTGCTCATATGGGCCCTGACCCTTTGAGGAAGGAGGAACAAGGTCTGGGTTTATTTCTTCTGGTTTTGCCTCCTGTGCAGTGTGTGGTGTGGGACTCTGTGGAAGAGCGGTTGCCCTGAACATCTGACTAGTCTGTCTTTGAGGTCCAGGGTCAGTCAAGCCCCAGTTAGGTTCCTTTGTTTGTGTCAGCCTGTAGAAAGTGCCACCTTGGCAGGCGTGTTAGCCTGCATGGCTGAGGCATCACCCTAGTTCTGAGTTTTCTCAGGGGTGGTGTTATCTACAGCTTCTTGCCCTAATTTTTTTTCACTTAAATGGAGGACTAATGATTATAAATCTCATGCATTGTGTTTTTACAGCACTCCCTACCTTCTTGGGAGAGTTTTAATTAGATGGTATTCCACTAAAGAGACCTACGAGTCTCTTTGTCTCTCTTATTTATTTATTTATTTATTTTTGAGACAGAGTCTCACTCACTCTGTCACCCAGGCCGGAGTGCAGTGGCGCGATCTCGGCTCACTGCAACCTCTGCCTTCTGGGTTCAAGCTATTCTCTGCCTCAGCCTCCTAAGTAGCTGGGATTATAGGCGCCCGCCACCACGCCTGGCTAATTTTTGTATTTTTAGTAGATATGGTGTTTCACCATCTTGGCCAGGCTGGTCTTGAACTCCTGACCTCGTGATCCACCTGCCTCAGCCTCCCAAAGTGCTAGGATTACAGGCGTGAGCCACTGCACCCGGCCCTCTTTTATTTTCTTGAGACAGGATCTCGTTCTGCTGCCCTGGCTGGAGTGCAGTGACATGATATGGCTTTCTACAGCCTTGATCTCCTGGGCTCAAGCAGTCCTCCTACCTTAGCCTCCTGAGTAGCTGGGACTACAGGTGCCTGCCACCATGCCTGGATAATTTTTAAATTTTTTGTGGAGATAGGGTTTCACTCTGTTGCCCAGGCTGGTCTCACACTCTTAGGCTCAAGCTGTCCTCCTGTCTCAGCCTCCCAAAGTGCTGGGATTACAGGCGTGAGCCACTGCACCTGGCTGAGACCTACAATTCTTTAGAAGCTTAAAATTATCCTAGGTTTTTTATTTTAAGCTTGGAAAGTCCTTCTTAGGCCAGGTGTCATGGCTCAATGCCTGTAATCCCAGCACTTTGGGAGGCCAAAGCAGGAGGATTGCTTGAGCCCAGCAGCTCAAGACCAGCCTGGACAACAGGGTAAGACCTCATCTCTACAGAAAAATTTAAAAATTAGCCAGACAGACTGGGCGCGGTGGCTCAAGCCTGTAATCCCAGCACTTTGGGAGGCCAGCGGATCACGAGGTCAGGAGATCGAGACCATCCTGGCTAACACGGTGAAACTAAAAACAATACAAAAAACTAGCCGGGCGAGGTGGCGGGCACCTGTAGTCCCAGCTACTTGGGAGGCTAAGGCAGGAGAATGGCGTAAACCCGGGAGGCGGAGCTTGCAGAAGCTGAGATCTGGCCACTGCACTCCAGCCTGGGCGACACAGCAAGACTCCATCTCAAAAGAAAAAAAAGAAAATTAGCCAGACATGGTAGCACATGCCTGTGGTCCCAGTTTCTCAGGAGGCTGAGGTGGGAGGATCGCTTGAGTCCTGGAGGTCGAGGCTGGAGTGAACCATGATTGTGCCACTGCCCTCCAGCCTGGGTGACAGAGCGAGTCCCTGTCTCAAAGATTAAAAAATAAATAAAAATGAAAGGCCTGGCCGGGCGCGGTGGCTCAAGCCT
>NW_012103032.1:1930218-1961430 GCF_000951045.1 Mandrillus leucophaeus
CACCGTGTTAGCCAGGATGGTCTCAATCTCCTGACCTGGTGATCCACCCGTCTCGGCCTCCCAAAGTGCTGGGATTACAGGCTTGAGCCACCGCGTAAACTTCCAGATTCTTTTAAAGCAAGTTCGAAGTGTCATCCTTAGTCATTTATTTGTTCATGTCGGCCTTGAGAGAATTGGCTGCATTCTTGCTGTGCTCTGCAGAGCAGCCTTCCACCCCTGCTCAGCAGGAGGTACTCAAAGGCCGTTGTAAGGGAGAGGGCAGGCTGCTCCCCACAGAGCAGGACAAGCAGAGGCCATGATGCTGGCACCAGACCAAGGACAGCACAGGAGCCTTGGGCTGCTTCTTGGCATCAAGGGCACTCCACAGTGGGAGTCTAGTAAAAGTGGCTGCTCCCTTCTCAGTGTTTCCTGTAGCTCTACTTTTTCACACCCACCCTGCGCCACATAGTCCACCTGCAGCCTGACTGACTCCTAATTATCCTCGAGGCCTTGCCTTTACATATTTCCTCTGAGAGGTCTTTCCTGACACACACAGACACAGGTCCCGTAGCACCCTGTACTTCATTCTTACTGGCCCTTGCCATGCCGGGTGGGACGTGCCTCCTCGCTCGTCTCTTTGGTGTCCATGATGGTGAGGACCTGTGTCTGTTGCATTCGCCAGCCCCTGCCACAGAACTGGCACATTCTAGGATTCAGTGAACACTTGTTGAAGGAGTGAGGGAATGGAAGTGCCTATTGCGTGTAGG
Source organism: Mandrillus leucophaeus (assembly GCF_000951045.1). Lineage (NCBI taxonomy): Eukaryota > Metazoa > Chordata > Mammalia > Primates > Cercopithecidae > Mandrillus > Mandrillus leucophaeus. The sequence continues at coordinate 1,930,965 of NW_012103032.1, forward strand.
ACCTAGTAGCCAGCCTAAATGAGAAAATTTAGCCTTGAGGTTATTTTAGTACAGTAGGGAAGACCATCAGTATTCTTGGCCATGGAAATAATTAAGGGGGGAAAAAAGGTTCTAAAGTATATAGGAAAAGGTATAAATTCAATACAAGTTGGGAAATCAGCACCTAGGTAAGACTAGAGGGTCTGGCCCTCAGCTTTGTAGGCTCAAAAATGTTTTTTTAATATACATAGCTGTCAGTTGGAAGCAGATTGACTTAAATTCACAAGAGCTACTTTATGAATAATCAAATGGTGGGTTTTGGCTGGGTGTGGTGGCTCATGCTATAATCCCAGCATTTTGGGAGGCCAAGGCAGGAGGATCACTTGAGTCTAGGAGTTCGAGACCAGCCTGGGCAACAGTAAGACCTCATCTCCCCTCTATGAAAAGTAAAATTAGCCAGGCGTGGTGGCGCATGCCTGTAGTCCCAACCCCTCGAGAGGCTGAGATGGGTGGATCGTTTGGGCCTAGGAGGTTGAGGCTATAGTGAACCAGGGTTACGCCACTGCATTCCAGCCTGGGCAACAGCAAGACCCCGTCTCACCCGGTCATGAGCTTCCTGACTAGGGAAGAAAAATATGACCTCTCTCCCAAGCAAACCTGTTGGGAAGCCTGATTACCAATAGAGCAGGCTGCTTCCCTGCTGTGTGTCCCTGCCTTTCCAGATCCTGACCCTCAGCACATAGATAATGACTCATTTATTTACTTTTCCCCAGAAGATGGTATGTCTTGTGAGGACAGGGACTTGGTCCTTTTTCCTGCTGTACACTAGGGGCTGCATGGTCACTGAGTCACTGGTGCATGGTTGGTGCTCAGTAATGTGTGTCATGAAGAGGGTGAGATGATCAGTGCTGGCGGTGGTGTCGTGCACTGTGGCCTCATGCAGCTCTTTCCACCACCCTTGCCCCACAGATTCATTCTGGGAAGGTCTAGAACTGCCTGTTACATGTTAGAATGAAATGTTTGGACTTTGGGAGGCTGAGGCTGGTGGATCACTTGAGGCCAGGGGTTTGAAACCAGCCTGGCCAACATGGTGAAACCCCATCTCTACTAAAAAAAAAACCTCCAAAATTAGCCAGCACGGTGGTGGGCACCTGCAATTCCAGCCACTCGGGAGGCTGAAGCAGGAGAATCTCTTGAACCAGGGAGGTAAAGGTTGCAGTGAGCCAAGATTGCACTGCTGCACTCCAACCTGGGCGACAGAATGAGACTCTGTCTCAAAAAAAAAGAAAAAAAAATTGGATCAGGAGTCTGTAAGTCAGTAAAAGCATGAATTGAGTGCCTAGTCTATACTGAGGCCTTTGCTAAGAACACTGTTACTGAGTTGGTCCCTTTTGAAGACTCTTGTTTTCCAAAATGCACTAAACATTGCGTTCTTCCCAATGTAAACATGAGTGAGCCCAGTGTGGAACCGAAATCATCCCAAGGGTGAAAATTCAGTGTGAATCTCTCAGCATTTATGAGTCCGATTGAGCTCTGATAGGAATGAGGGCTGTGTCTTTGGAGCACTCCCGCAGAGGAGGGGCCTCTGCTGCTCAGGGAGGGGATGTTGTGTCACGGTGACTTCCCGGCAGCACTGTGTAGACTTGGTGATTCAGCCCAAAGGCACTTGCAGGACTCTAAACACTGAGGGCCTGAGTTGGCAGGAGCAGTTAACTGGCTCACACTGCTGAAAGCCAAGGCTGGCAGGGCCACGATTGAGCCTGGCGCCTAGAAGCCATCATCTGGTTCAGAAATGGGCCCAGTACATTGTTGTTGCTGTTGACACAAAAGCAGCCTTGTTGTGACTCCTTACAAACCCATCCAGATTGATGGGCCTGGGCCAGGGCCCTGACAGCAGCACTCTTTACACCAACCAGGAGGCAGGAAGCCAAATTACTAAAGATAAATGTTTGTCATTCAGTGACCCAAGGGAGATTTAAATGGATTTCCCAAACACGAACCACCTTGGATCCCAGTGATTGTCCTGAGGTTTTGCCATGAATTGGCCCTCAGTTAGGGGCTAAGGGTAGCTGGAAAGACGGTTTGCAGTTGCCAAGCACAGAATGTTCTTCAGATGGAGGGCTCCTAGGGACAGGAGGAATTTGCTCTGGTTGAGTTTTGAGCTGAGCCATTTACTGCCCTGAGGGGGCAAAGGGTGAGGCTCACAGCTGTGTTCTTCTTTCAGGCGAAGTGGTGAACACCCATGGCCCCGTGGAGCCTGACAAGGACAATATCCGCCAGGAGCCCTACACCCTGCCCCAGGGCTTCACCTGGGATGCCTTGGACCTGGGCGACCGTGGTGTGGTGAGTGGGCCCTCAGAAAGTTACACCTGTGGGTAGGAGCCACTTTCACAGTAAGCCCTGCAGTCTCACCGAGACCACGTCTCCTCGAGCCGTAGAGAGCTGAGCCAAGGAGGTCTGAACAGACCCCCTTCTGTAACTTCCTGGGGTAAGGCCAAGACTCCACATAAATAGCTCTTAGCTTTTCTGGCAGGTTGAAAGTTAACCTCTATAGCTCCCCAACGTGGATACCTGTTTTTCATTTATTCTTTTTTGTTCATTCATTTATTTCCTTGTTTTCTTTCTAGTCTGTCTCCTGACTAGAGCAGCTGGGGCTGCTAAATGAGGCCCTGTCCTCCCCTTTCCACCCCGGCCACCCAGAGCCCCTTGTTTTGACCTGAGGGATTTATTTCCCTTGTAAAGAATGATGAAAATGTCACCTGGCAAATCCCACCACTTTGAGAGGCCGAGGCAGGTGGACCATGAGGTCAGGAGTTTGAGACCAGTCTGACCAACATAATAAAAGCCCGTCTCTACTAAAAATACAAAAAATTAGCCAGGTGTGGTGGTGCACGCCTATAATCCCAGCTACTCGGGAGGCTGAGGCAGGAGAATCATGTGAACCTGGGAGGGGGAGGTTGCAGTGAACTGAGATTGCACCACTGCACTCCAGCCCAGGCGACAGTGCGGGACTCTTTGTCTCAAAAAAAAAAAAAAATTCTGTTGACATTTTCCTTTTTTTTTTTTTTGAGACGGAGTCTTGCTCTGTTGCCTAGGCTGGAGTGGCAGTGGCATCCTCTCAGCTCACTGCAGTCTCCACCTCCTGGGTTCAAGCGATTCTCCTGCCTCAACCTTCCAAGTAGCTGGGATTACAAGTGAGTGCCACCACACCCAGCTAATTTTTATATTTTTAGAAGAGGCAGTGTTTCACCATGTTGGCCAGGCTGGTTTTGAACTCCTGACCTCAGATGATCCTCCCACCTCGGCCTCCCAAAATGCTGGGATTACAGGCATGAGCCACTGTGCCTGGCCTTTTATTTATTTATTTATTTTGAGACAGAGTCTGGTTCTGTTGCCCAGGCTGGAGTGCAGTGGCACAATCTTGGCTCACCCCAATCTCTGCCTGCCGGGTTCAAGCGATTCTCCTGCCTCAGCCTCCCGAGTAGCTGAGATTACAACCATCTGTCACTGTGCCTGGCTAGTTTTTGTGTTTTTAGTAGAGACAAGGTTTCACTATGTTGACCAGTCTGGTGTCTAACTCTTGACCTCGTGATCTGCCCGTCTGGGCCTCCCAAAGTGCTGGGATTACAGGCGTGAGCCACTACACCCAGCCTTTTTTTTTTTTTTTTTTTGAGGTGCAGTCTTGCTGTCTTTCAGGCTGGAGTGCAATGGCACCATCTCAGCTCATGCAACCTCCGACTCCTGGGTTCAAGCAATTCTCCTGCCTCAGCCTCCCCAGTGGCTGGGATTACAGGCGTCTGCCACCACACCCAGCTAATTTTTTTATTTCTTAGTAGAGATGGGGTTTCATTTCATTGGCCAGGCTGGTCTTGAACTTCTGACCTCAGGTGATCTGCCCACCTCAGCCTCCCGAAGTGCTGGGATTACAGACTTGAGCCACCACACCTGGCCAACAGAATTTTTTAGTACCAAAGTTGGGCCAGCAGATGGAGATAGCTGAGAAGGCAGAAAAAGGCCTTTATGGCTAGGTGTGGTGGCTCACACCTGTAATCCCAACAATTTGGGAGTCTAAGGTGGGAAGATCGCTTGAGCCCAGGAGTTCAAAATCAATCAGCCTGGTCAATATAGTGAGACTGCCCCCCCTACAAAAGAAAAAATAATAATAATTAGCCTGGCATGGTAGTATGCACCAGTAGTCTCAGCTACCCAGGAGGCTGAAGTAGGAGGATCGCTTGAACCCAGGAGTTGGAGGCTGCAGTGAGCCATGATCACACCAGTGCACTCCGGCCTGAGTAACAGAGTGAGACCATATCTCGAAAAGAAAGGAAAAAAAGGCCTTTGTTTGAGCCAGATGGTAAAAATGAGCCAATGTGGGAAATAGCAGTGACTCTCCGTGGAGTAATTTCTTGACTAGCTTTGAGAGTCATCCCTGCACAGCACTTCACAGAAGTCGAGACCAGTGGCTCTCCCCTGTTGATGGCACAGAATGGTGAAGTGGTTGGTTAGGTGGCATTCTCGGTCTGCCACTCTGCTACGTGATGGCTCCGTTTTCTACTCTTAACTAGGGTGCTTGCTCCAAGAGTTCCTACCATGCCAGGGGGCAGAGGGATTTGTGAGACTCCACGTTGTTTTTGGTGGTTTGCTTCATCCTTCTGAAAAGCCTAGAGCCGCAGGGTGTTGGAGTTGGTCTCCTTCCTGGCAGAATACCTCCAAGTGAGCTGCTTCTTTCTTTACAGCTGAAAGAACTATACACCCTCCTGAATGAGAACTATGTGGAAGATGATGACAACATGTTCCGGTTTGATTATTCCCCAGAGTTTCTTTTGTGGTAAGTTGTAGGGGCTTTCTTGAGGTTCTTGAGGGCAAGGTGTAGAGCAGAACCACCACAGGGCACCAGAGTTTTCATCCCTGCCAGGGGCCAACCTTTGAATGGCAAATTAGTGTGTCATTTTTGAGTTCCTGCATCTGAAGGAGACGTGCTTTCACTGGCGCTTAGAATTGCAGCCTTGTTTAAGACAATTGACTGGGTGAGGGAGACCTTCGTAGAGTTGGTACCCAGGGAAGAGGTATTCATTGTCTGGTGACTTTATATAAGAAAGGAAAGCGCATGAGACCTACTAAGACTGAAAGAAAAGAAGGCACATTTTCTATCTAGTTCCTGAGCATGCTCAGTTGTATAGCCTTGCCTGGCTGAGCCATCCACCTGCCCAGGCCACGTTTAATATCCAGGAAGAGAGAGGCATGGGCCGAAATAGAGAGGGACTACCTGAAAGGGAAGGAAGAATTTGCACCAGAAGGAGGGACACGGAGACCAGAGCTCCAGGGTTGCCACAATCAGCTCTCAACCATGGGACCCACCGTCCTTTGAACCAAAGATGCCAGTCTCTTGGTTCAAGCTGTCAAAATGAACACACAGAAATTGGATCAGGCATGAAATCCTCAGTATGATAACCTTGGGTTGGATGAGTAACTAGGCCAAGTGGGATGAGTAGCCAGAAATGGTGATGGCTCGATTCTGTGTGTCCAGGAGGGCTTGGCCCTAAAGAGAATTCAGCTGTTAACCCCCAGGGAGGTGGTAGCACCAGGTCAAAACCAAATTTGACTGTGGAACCCAAACAGCTTGTCCAGCCTGCCGGCAAGCAGCACAACAACCCCAGCTTCTCTTTTCCAGGGCTCTCCGGCCACCTGGCTGGCTCCCCCAGTGGCACTGCGGGGTTCGAGTGGTCTCAAGTCGGAAATTGGTTGGGTTTATTAGCGCCATCCCAGCAAACATCCATATCTATGACACGTAAGCACCAGCACCTACCCCCACCCCACAACACCGCCATCCTGCTTGGTCTGGGAGGGAGGAGAAAAAGGCTGAACAATGTGCCCCATTAAAGAAAGAGGGACAGTCTCAGGAAGGGAGGACGCCCAGCTGCTGGGACTGCAGATTCATCTTAGGAACCACCTGTTCTGCTCAGAGTCCCAGTTGGCTCCCTTGTTCGTGGCCCAGGTTGGAAGGAGCCCAGCCTGAGACCTGGTGTGCCTGCTCAGCAGAGGCTTGTTTTTATTATTTTGTAAATTTTATAGAGGCAAGGTCTTGCTATGTTGCCCGCGCTGGTCTCAAACTCCTGAGCTCAAGCGATCCACTCACCTCTCTCTCCCAAGAGTGCTGGGATTATAGGCGTGAGCCACCGTGCCTGGCCAGAGGCTTTTTTTAGTCTCACTGTGTTGCCCAGGCTGGAGTGCAGTGGTGCAAATCTTGGTTCACTGCAACCTCCACCTCCAGGGTTCAAACAGTTCTCCTGCCTCAGCCTCCCAAGTAGCTGGGATTACAGGCATGCACCACCATACCTGGCTAATCAGAGGCTCATTTTTGAATGCCTGTACCAGTCACACATGGAAGCACTTGAACAGCAGCAGAAATGGGCCAGAGCCAGTGTGACCCAGATTCAGATAGTCCTTGGGGCCTGTGATCTCTGCTCTTCATTTTCCCTGGAAGTGTCCAAACCATCTGCCTGCCACCGTCTTCAGGGCTTATCAGCTGTGTTATTGAGGGAATCAGAACCTTGAAACCCTAGAATTGCCTTGACCTGCCCCACGGGTTCCCTGTGCTGCTTCCCTGCATGCTAACGGTGGGATTCCCCAGCCGACTCCTAGGGATTCGTCAGGGAGATGCTGGTGGTGCCTTCAAATAAAGGCGTTTGCTTGAGTCCCACCTTCCTTTGGAAATAGACTCTGTTGAAGTAAGGCAGGCTCCTGGCCTGGTGGAGCGTGGTGGGGAGTCCCAGTACTGAGTGCAGGTGGCAGCTAAAAGCACACCTGTGCTGCCGACCTGGTCCTTCCAGGTGTGGCTGCACGTGCTTGAGGGGATCACCATTCCCTTCTCTGTTAAAAACCTTGTCACCTTGATGTTTCCCCTCTTAGAGAGAAGAAGATGGTGGAGATCAACTTCCTGTGTGTCCACAAGAAGCTGCGTTCCAAGAGGGTGGCTCCAGTCCTGATCCGCGAGATTACCAGGCGGGTTCACCTGGAGGGCATCTTCCAAGCTGTTTACACTGCCGGGGTGGTACTACCAAAGCCTGTTGGCACCTGCAGGTAAAACTGTCTTCCTGTAAGTCCTTTAAAATACTGGTGTCTGCACTCTAGTTGAGGAGCATGGGCCACTGTGAGTCACAGCTCCGCCTTTAGCGTCCCACCTCTGGAGTATCTGGTAAGGCGGGCACCTGGTGCCTGCAGGAGCCAGATTGGGAGTGTGGAGAGGGCAGGAGGGTTGTAGGGATGGCAGACTGGCAAGTCTGTCCCTACCTTGTCTGGAGGGCTCTTGGTGTCTGCTGGCTGCTGCTATTTGGAGATGGTGGGGGGCGGTACTGATGGTTTGTGTTTGTTTTTAGGGATGAGCTCAAATCTGGATTTTTATGGGAAATGTCCTAAAATTTTAAATGGTTGGCTCAATTTGTTTTGAATATTGTGTGCACCAAATAGAGCAAGTCTGCTATGTGATCTAAGGGCAACCTCTGCCTTAGAAAGTTGTTTGAAACAATTGAATAATCTCTCCCTAGAGAACTTTAAAAGTAAAAACACCAGGTGTGAAGGCAGAAGAGTAGGGAGGAGGGTGAGTGCCTCTGCCATCATCTTCTGGGCATGACTATAGCCCTTTTCCGTTGACTTGATTCTAGGAGTGAGGATTGCTCTCTCCAGACAACCGCTGTAGCAAAGGAATAGTTTTGGAAATTGAGCAAGAAAAATAGGGAGAAAGAAGATCTAGGAGGAGCTTTGGCAGCACTCACTGGGGGGAGGCTGGAGAGCAGGGTGACACCACTGGCTCCGGAGGCACCTGATGTGTCTCTCACGCCACCTGCTGGCCAGCTGGGGTCTCCCTGCCATTGTCCTTGTAATAGGGATTGGCCAGAACCCTGAGGACAGGACATTTGTGTCCCCACAGGTATTGGCATCGGTCCCTAAACCCACGGAAGCTGATTGAAGTGAAGTTCTCCCACCTGAGCAGAAATATGACCATGCAGCGCACCATGAAGCTCTACCGACTGCCAGAGGCCAGTGGTGCCCCGGGTGGTGGACAGAGAACAGAGAGAGGGCAAGGAGAGCCTGGCTGTCAGCAGGAGAGAAAGGGCTCTGGGTGAAGAGGGGGCTTTCTCCTACCAGAGGCCAGTGGTGCCCCAGGTGATGGGCAGGGGGCAGAGAGAGGGCAAGGAGAGCCTGGCTGTCAGCAGGAGAGAAGGGCTCTGGGTGGAGAGGGGCTTTCTCCTACCGGAAAAGTGAACCAGCCCATAGTCTTCAGATTTCCTGGACTTTCTATTTCTGTTATCTGCAGCAGGATTTTATTTTAGTTTAACTTTCTCAGTTCCTCTGAGCCTGTGCCTGGACTAGCTTCTCTGCCATCTGTTGAAAGGCTCAGAGAACACCTATTCCCTGTAATTTTAGCCTAAGTAAAGCTTAAATAGAATGATGAATCCACTTAGTGAACCTTCATACACATGGCAGTGTGTTCCAAAGCCCTGCGCAGATGCACTCGAGGGTCTGTGGCACCCCTCTGCCAGGCCAGGTGAGGGGTGACCTGAGCTTGTGAGGGAAGCCCTGATTTCTAATCCCAATTTCCCTACCCAGATTTGGCACTGAAGGACTGGGCAGCTTTAAAGTGAGCTGCTTTTCTCTTCTGGGTCTCAGTTTTCCTAGTTTCCCAAAGAAACAAATGCTCCAACTGTGGCTGGCTTCAGGTAGGGAGTCTTTTTTTTTTTTTGAGACAGGGTCTCTCTCTGTTGCCCAGGCTGGAGTGCAGTGGCAGTCACAGCTCACTGCAGCCTTGACCTCCCAGACTCAAGTGATTCTCCCACCTCAGCCTCCCAAGTAGCTGGGACTACAGGCGTTCGCCACCATGCCCAGCTAATTTTTGTTTCTATAGAAACGGGGTTTTGCTGCTGGGCACGGTGGCTCATGCCTGTAATCCCAGCACTTTGGGATGCTGAGGTGGGCAGATCACAAGGTCAGGAGAGCGAGACCATCCTGGCTAACACGGTGAAACCCCATCTCTAGTAAAAATACAAAAAATTAGCCGGTCATGGGGTGGCAGGCGCCTGTAGTCCCAGCTACTCAGGAGGCTGAGGCAGGAGAATGACATGAACCCAGGTGGTGGAGCTTGTAGTGAGCCGAGAACGCACCACTGCACTCCAGCCTAGGCGACAGAGCGGGATTCCGTCTCAAAACAAAAGAAAACAAAAAAAGAAACAGGGTTTTGCCATATTGCCCAGGCTTATCTGAACTCCTGGGCTCAAGTGATCCACCTACCTCCAGCCTCTCAAAGTGCTGGGATTCCAGGTGTGAGCCACCTTGCCCATCCCAGTAGGGATTCTTAAAATCCCTTCTCAGGCCGGGCGGTGGCTCACGCCTGGAATCCCAGTACTTTGGGAGGCTGAGGCGGGCAGATCATGAGGTCAAGAGATTCACTGCCAACATGGTGAAACCCTGTCTCTACTAAAAACAAGAATTAGCTGGGTGTGGTACGTGCCTGTAGTCCCAGCTACTTGGGAGGCTGAGGCAGGAGAATCACTTGAACCTGGGAGGCAGAGGTTGCAGTGAGCCGAGATCGCACCACTGCACTCCAGCCCGGCGACAGAGCAAGACTCCGTCTCAAAAAAAAAAAAAAAAAAAAGGAAAATCCCTTCTTTTTCCTCGAAGTGCTTCTGGTTGGCCATCAGTCCACACAGTTACTGAGTTCCTGCTGACGTGAGGGCTGCCTGCCTGGACTTCTCAGCCTCTAAACAGGATTGATCACTCTGAAATCAGGCTAATCCACCAACGGATTGAGGTCATTAGTGTCCCATCTTGAGAGGCTGCTGCAGTACCGTCAGACACTGCCAAAAGCACAGGTTTGGGGGACTGTGGTATGTGTCTTCTGCCTTCTGTTCTCATGACAAATCTGCCCTGCGTTCTAGGCCGCTGGGCAGGCAGGCAGAGAGCATTCTTAGAGTGCCGCGCAGCCAGAAGACTGCCTCACCCGTATCGGGGTGGAAACCCCAGCATGGCTGTGTTTTCAGTCCAGGATTTGAGGTATCATTATGGGAGCTGCCATGTAGAATGAGGTCAGTGAGTGTTCCCTAGAGAGACGAGGATTTAACAAGGAATTTTAGAGGCTGGAGGTTCTAGAACTGAAGTTTTAAAAGCAATTCCTGCACTGGGAAGCATTGTGTCAGGCACTGACTGAGGCCTGTAAACTGTGACACCACCCTGTTTACAGATTGCCCCAAGCCCACCTTTGTGTATCTGAGCCTCTGGGGATGTTCTGCCAGCCCGGTATTTGCCCCACAGCATCATATGGTTTCATTCCACTGGAGCATTTTTCTAGCAAAAGCAGCTGCCGGGTGGGACACTGACTGGGGATGAAATCCTGGGAGTATGCTGCTTTTCTTCTGCATTTAACTTGCAGCCATGGCTCTCTGGGAAGTACTGGCGTAACAGTGTCTGGGCGGGCAGAACCTGGCTAGGCCCTGGGGTCTGTGAAGTGCTCTAAGTCTAGCAGAGAGCGAGCAGTGAGTATGGGATGGCTTCAGTCACAGTTCAGTGAGAAGCCTGTGAGGACCGCTGGGCTGCATGGGCAGAAGGTACAGCTAGAAAGGCCAACCTGGCCCAAGGGTACAAAGTCTTGTGCTCTGGGGCGGGGAGTTTGAAACAAGGGTGGAGCATGAAGGGTTGTGTTTTCTTAGGAAGTCAGTCTGGGGCCATGTGGATGATTGATTGATGCAGCAGCCTGAGTCCTCCTGGACTAGGAGGGAAAGGGCCAGAAGATATGGAAGAGGCAGGCCCTGTGCCTGAGGAGAGATGCACGGGGGTGCAGGGAGCCTCCAAATGACCAGGGATTCTCTCTTGAGGGCCTGATCTGTCCTCACCATGGATAGACCCAGGGTGATCAGCTCATCTCACTCCATCTCTTCTGTCTTGCTTCCAGACTCCCAAGACAGCTGGGCTGCGACCAATGGAAACAAAGGACATTCCAGTAGTGCACCAGCTCCTCACCAGGTACTTGAAGCAATTTCACCTTACGCCTGTCATGAGCCAGGAGGAGGTGGAGCACTGGTTCTACCCCCAGGAGAATATCATCGACACTTTCGTGGTGGAGGTGAGTCAGGGAGTGCTGTTCCAGGCCTCTAATGCGTTGCCAGAGCGGCATCCCCCTGAGTGGCCGGGTTCCCAGGGCTTGAGTGTTGGCACCCTAGACTTCCTTGACCATCCGTGTTTGGTCCTCCCTAAAAACAAGGAGTTGGTGCTTGAATTTGCTGAAAAGATACCTTTGGATCTGGCTTGAGCCCTTCTCCCCCTCTGCCCCACTTTGATAACACAGAATAGAGAGAACTGAGCCCCGCTTAATCCTTCAGGACAGCCTGCAATTCCCTGCCTGTCCCAACTTAACCCAGTGCTGACCAGACGTAGGAGACACAGTCTAGGGGGGATGTGAACTGCAAGAAGAGGTCCCTGGTGGTGCCCCTGCTGGGAAAGAGGTTTGGCATTTTCAGTCTACGATCACGGCTCTGTCCTCAAGTGCCCTGAGCCAACACCCTCCTCCTCCCCACATGTCCTGTTGCAGTTTCCACCTGTTTATCTAGAGGGGCAGAGCTGCCTGAAGGCAGAGCAAAAGAAAACATTTTGTTCCTGGGCCACAGTGCCACTTGTACATGCTTGACATTGCCTCTTTATTGCCTTCCCTTCAGAACTCAAACGGAGAGGTGACGGATTTCCTGAGCTTTTATACGCTGCCCTCCACCATCATGAACCATCCAACCCACAAGAGTCTCAAAGCTGCTTATTCTTTCTACAATGTTCACACCCAGACCCCTCTTCTAGACCTCATGAGCGACGCCCTTGTCCTCGCCAAAATGGTGAGGAGCAGACCAGGGGCTCTCTGGAGATGTGCGGGGAAGGGGCAGTGGAGCCATGGTGAGCACAGCTCCCGGGACGCAGCCTCCCATGGGCTGGGAGGCTCCGAGTCCTCCTCACCTCCTGTTCTGCTTAGGCAGGGTTCCTGCAGTTTTTAGCCAGAAACTCAATACTCGGAAGGAGCAAGGAGCATCCGAAGTGAAGGCATTGAACTCCTCCTGATTCATTTCAGTGAGTTTCATTCTCACAGGAGGCACCACCAAGGAGCCTGAATAGCCAGGCCTGCCCTGGGAGGACACGGGTTCTCCTCACAGCTTTCCCAGCGTGGGAAAGGGGTGATTGCTCTCTGTCGTGGTGAGTCATCGGAGTGTCTGACTGCCAGCAGCGGGTGGAGAGCCCGTCGGTCAGTGCTTCGCTGTGGGTTCTGGTGACCTCCTGCACCCAGCCCAGCCTGCTGTGGGCAAGCTGGTCCCTGCCCTGTGAGAGCTTCTGCTCCAGTTGGTGAGGTTTAGGAAGCATCTTTACAGTCTCCAAGCGACACAGCAGGTGTCACATAACATGAGGTGCACTGAGGGCCTGAGAGTTGGGGTATACATGGAGTAAGGAAGCAACACAAACCCCAGGTAGCTGACGGGAGCCAGCTTCTCAGAGGAAGGGGCTCAGGGCTTGGACTCCAGAGAGGACTGTGGAAATGACTAGAGTTTCAGGGAGGCATAACCAGGAATAGCAAGAGCCCCAGTCTGGACACTGAGTACCTATGTGTATACTCAGAGGGAGACTGGGCAGAGGCCAGGCTGGAGGGGGCGCCCCGAGTGTCCTGAGAACCGCCTGGAGAGCGGAGAGTAATGCAGAAGCAGCAGAGCTTCTGAGGGAACCTTGTTCTTGTGGCTGCCCACAGGACAGCTTTGAAATGGCAGCAAAGGGTTAGGAAGGAGGCCATCCCCACCTGTCCTCACCTGTTCTTCTTTCTCCCTGCTGCTTTGCAGAAAGGGTTTGATGTGTTCAATGCACTGGATCTCATGGAGAACAAAACCTTCCTGGAGAAGCTCAAGTTTGGCATAGGGGACGGCAACCTGCAGTATTACCTTTACAATTGGAAATGCCCCAGCATGGGGGCAGAGAAGGTGGGCACCATGCAGCCAGAGTCCAGGCTGCCCAACCCAGGGAATCAGTGTCTCCAGCAGAAACCGGGCCATGGGTTGGGGAGACAGCTGCAGTCTGGGTCCTTGTTACCTGGAGTTGAGCCTTTGAAAATGCCCTCCCTCCCATCCTGGCTAACACTGTGAAACCCCTTCTCTACTACAAAAAAAATTAGCCAGGCGAGGTGGCAGGCACCTGTAGTCCTAGCTACTCGGGAGGCTGAGGCAGGAGAATGGCGTTAACCCGGGAGGCGGAGCTTGCAGTGAGCCGAGATCGCGCCACTTCACTCCAGCCTGGGCGACAGAGCGAGACTCTGTGTGAGAAAAAAAAAAAAACAGAAAGAAAGAAAAGAAAATGCCCTCCCTCTGCCCTCTGCTGGCCAGACCAGCAGGTCAGCGTTCCCCTCTCAGCAACTGGTATGAGGATGGCAGAGGGCACAGAGCCACACAGGAGCAGGAAGGCCTTCCCACCTGAGGGAACCGTGGAAGTTGAGTTGCCCACAGTTTGCCAGGAGGGTAGGGCTGCGGGGTCTCTGAGGAGGTTTCCTCTCCCGAGCTGCTGCCCTCTTCCTGGCATGACACTTTCTTAGCCCTTCCTCCCCCAGCGCCACAGGGGACATGGGGGTGAGCTGGAGCGTGGACCAGTTTTCCCTGGGAGGTCTGATGGACATGTGAACCCTGGTGTGGAGGTTGAGCACGGGGCCAGCTGGGTGTGAGTCTGCTCCCACAGCACAAGCGGTGGACCCCGGGCCCAGCCAGTCGGAACTTCGGGGATGGGGGGTGTGGGAGAGTCTTTGGACCACTGTCGACTCAGCTCTGCCTCTCCCTGTTGGCTCTCCTAGGTTGGACTGGTGTTACAATAACCAGTCACCACTGAGATTCTGGATAAAGCCACTGAAAATTCGAACCAGGAAATGGAACCCCACCACTGTTGGTCCAATTTTCACACACGTGAGAATCCCTGGCAAAGGGAGCAGAACTGAACCGGCTTTACCAAACCGCCAGCGAACTTGACAATTGTATTGCGATGGCGTGGGCTGCGTGACGTCACCTCCGGTCGTGTCTCTGGTCTCCGTGTTTTCCAGTTAATTACATCTTCATGCAGCCGTGATCAAGGGAATGTAACTGCTGAAAACTAGCTCGTGATTGGCATATAATGGAGTTAACGGGTGAATAATAAAAGTATATATATATATTATATATATATAAATATTTTAAATATCTTTCATGTTCCAAATGTGCAAGGATGTTTGGTCTTTAATGAAAAGCTGAATCCAGATCATTCCTCAGAATGAGGACCCGAGGACAGTGGCAGACAGACGCGTTGGCACAGTCATGGTTTCCTCCAGAGGAGACATTGACTTATCTTGGGGAAAAAGAGGATCTGGAGAACCGCATCCAGCTCCCCTTCTGAATCAGCTGGGATGACTGGCTTTGAGAAGGAAGGGAAGGTGGAACAGGCTCAGATCTCACTGGATGGCACATGGAGCTCTTGGCTGGGGCTGACGCTGGACAGGGACTTTCCTGCAGGGCCAGACCTGCCTGCATTTTGAGACACAGCAATGGGACGGTCCGCAGCAGCAGACCTCATTGATCGAGTCCCTTCTTCCATCCCCTTGACCTGCTCCCTGTAGGAAGTCATCCTGCCAACTGATTCAAAAGGGCTCTTTAGCCAGCTGTTGCCAACCTTATAGGGATGAGTCCCCTGTGAGATTTTGCTTTTCCACTGCCTGGGATGACTGGCAGTTTGAAGAGGCCCTTGGACCTCCTTGTAGCATCAGGGACCTTTGGAGACCATATCAGTGTAAGCCCTGCTTAGCTCATCTTAGAGCAAAGAGCCAGCACCCTGATGTCCCCAGGGTGGCTGGGCAGGAGTGGCATGGGGCCAATACCCAGACCCCTTCAGCCACCAGCCCCTGGCCTGTGCCTTCCAACCCATTAGCCATTTCATGTTGTGCCCCTTTCCAAGATACAGCCTGCAAGTGGCAGCAAGAAGTGGTGATTAGAGGCAGATCTGGACTTGGCAACAGAAATGGTTTCCCATCACCATTGTCTGAGTCTGACTTTTGCTGATGCTGTTTTGTGGATTTTTATGGTAGTGATGGTTGTTGATGCTGCCAGTTTCCCAAAAAATAATCAAGCCTCTGGCCGCATGTCTGTCGATGTAGGCATTCTTGAGTGGTGTTCAGCCACGCGGCCTGGGCAGAATTGGGCTGTGGAATTGTCAGGAACCCACTTCCAGGCTTGGATGTGATTTTTGCTCTAGAGAGAAGCAAGTGGTGGGGAGGAGGTAGCATGACGTGTGGCGTGTGGGGCTTCCTTGCTGCCGTCACCTCTCCACTCATACGGGAATGAAGCCTTAGCCAGGAGGCCAGGCTGAGCCCTCTGCCACTCACCGAAGCCACACTCTGCAGGCCAGCAGGGGCTTGTTTCAGGTTGTGGGTTTTGGTGTGGTTTGTCAGAGGCTAATTCTGCAGAGTTGCCAAAACCAGAAGACGTCGTATGCTTGGAATGGGGGCCATGCCACCTGTGGGAATGCTGCCCGCTCTGCAGATTGCTGCTAGAGCCAGCAACTTCACTAAGGTGGATTTTCGTCAGAGGCCTGCAGGGGCCTCCCTTTTCCCATTGTTCCTGTGCTGCAAACTGTAGGCCCCAGCAATCGTGACTGACGTTGACTCCTTGACTCCAAGAAACCGAGACCAAAGAAGCTGCTGTTCTTAGCAAGATGCGCACTGCATTCCGCAGACGGGAGGAGTCGGAGAGGCAGGGGGCTTGCTTTCAGCCTCACAGACAACAGTTGCACAGCGCCTCAAGTCCCAGAGTGACTCACCCTGTCCAGACCTTTGAGGATATCAAAGAATAAAGTGCCCAAGTCTTTCCTACCTTGGGGGAACCTGGAACTTGGAAAGGCTCCCTGTCCTAGTCTTGCTCTGTTCTGGGCCAGGTCCCAGCTTGAGCTGCCTCTGAGATTTGGGCTGTGCGGATCTCTGGAGTGAGCTCTGTTTCGGTTGACCCAGGTCATGGAATGGAAACGGTGAGGCCCCAGTGGCTGTTCTGGAAGAAACAGATCTCCTGGCAAAGGCCCAGGCATCTCCCTCACTGAAATCAGGTTCCCTGCTCCTTGGACTCTGCTTTATCTCACGGTGAGAACCCTGCCCAGGTGTGCAGGGGATGGCTTGGGGGCTGCTTGCTGCTCATCTGATTTTTGTCCCAGTAGTCCCTGCGTTCTTCATTCAAACCCTTCTGGGACTTCAGGTCAGAGAGCACCATCCCAGGAGTCAGGGCCTCCCCACAGAAGCCCTGCAGTGTGGTGGCATCATGGCTGGCTTGAACCAAGCAAAGGAAGGACCCTGAAGCCTTCACGCTAACCCTCCTTGAGCAGCCGCTGTTGGAAGGCCCTCTGGGCCTGGCCCCCCCCGCCACCCAGTCCTCCCAGCTGCCATGTTTCAAAGACGCCTTTACCTCCTGCCTTTGGATTGACTGCATTTGGCCATGGACTCCAGTCTGTGTAGGGGGAGAGCTGAGTAGGAGGCCTCCGCTCCGGATCGAGGTTTGTACAGGGCTCGCTTCCCCACACATGCCTGTTTCTGAAGAGGCTCCTGTCTTATTTGAAGGCCGGCCCACACCCAGCTACTTTAACATCAGCTTTACGGAAAATGTCAGGCCTTCCCCACAACTCCCGTGTAACTGGTATCACTCCCCTACTTGCTGGCTCTCGGAAACCCAGGGGAGTCCCTGTGCTCCTGAATTCTTTCCCCAGAGATGACCAGCATTTAACCAACCTAAGGGCCCAAAGGCCTTGGATAGCTGCATGGAGCTGTGGTCTAGGAGAGGGAGGGGCACCAGATGCTAGGTCAGGGGAGGGGGCAGGAGTGTCCCTCCCGTCAGTGCCTACCCACCTGTGAGGCAGCCTTCTGACGGCCTGGCCCACATTCCCCAGAACCAGGGGAGGCCTGAGGCTTCAGTTTTGCTCTGCTGCAAAATGAAGACAGGCCCACAAGCCGACTGCACCTAGGGAGGCTGTTTAGGACAATTTCATTCCATTAAATTAAAAAATACTGACTGGCTGGCAGGCAGGTGCCACATCTGGGAACAGGGACGGGGGAGCTTCACCTTTTTGTCTTGGCTTTTCATTGGGCTGTGGGGGGGGCATCCATTCCCAGGGTGGGGGAGGAAATACCAAATGCATTGTTGTTCTGCTCAATACATCTCACTTGTTTCTAATAAAGAAAGCAGCTGAACAAACCCTTTTGTCCTGGTATTCCTGGTCAGCAGGTGACAGTGGAAGAAACGGAGTGCTGAGGCCTAGGCTGGAGCCAGGACGACAGGGCTCGGCCACAGAGGCCCTCAAGCCCACAGCATCAGGCCAGCTTCCAAAGGCCTTCCTTTAAGGCTGCCCTTCTTCCAGGGCAAAGTTGGTGTTGTCAGACCTTTCCCACCCGCCAGAGATGAGCTGGTATTGACCCAGGTTTACTCCAAGTTAGAGCAGCAGCTGGGCTCTCAGCCAGCACCTGAGCACCTCAGTGCAGGAGCCGGCCCAGGCTTCCCCAGCTGAGCACAGAGCAGCCCCCTTGGTCCAGGTCAGCAGTGGCTCCTCCGGTGGAGGTGCAGGCCCCGCACCTTCCCACTATGCCCAGCTGTCATGTCTCTCCTCCTGCGCCATTGGCCAGGTGGTTCTTTGAGTCACTAGGGGTGCATTTTAACATGGCAAGTTGCTGGGCCCCAGTAGCTGTGTTTAAGACTTCCCATTCCCCCTGTTCTCATCCTCTGGAACTCACCCTTTCCCTGACCCCCTGATCCTTTCAGGTCCATGGCTGGTGCCTCCAAGCCCCTTTCCAGGGAAGCTGACAAGACACAGGACCTGCATGACCCCTCTAAAGCCCCCCAACCCTCCTGTCCCAAACCAAGTCACTCAGGCTCCTATGGCCCACGCCTTCTTTCCTGCCCTTAGCTTTGGACTGAGAACATAGCCGTATGTGTGGTTTCCACCCATGGGCCTCTGGGGTAAAAAGCTGTGATTTCGGGCTGGGCGCGGTGGCTCATGCCTGTAATCCCAGCACTTTGGGGAGGCCAAGGCAGGCAGATCACAAGGTCAGGAGATCGAGACCATCCTGGCTAACACGGTGAAACCCTGTCTCTACTAAAAATACAAAAAATTAGCCGGGCATGGTGGTGGGCACCTGTAGTCCCAGCTACTTGGGAGGCTGAGGCAGGAGAATGGTGTGAACCAGAGAGGCGGAGCTTGCAGTGAGCCGAGATTGCACCACTGCACTCCAGCCTGGGCGACAGAGTGAGACTCCGTCTCAAAAAAAAAAAAAAAAAAAAGCTGTGATTTCTCCCTCACTTCCACTTCCCAGTTCACTTCCTTAAAGACTCTTGCCCTTTTGGCAGGTCAAGGCGGGTGGATCACCTGAGGTCAGGAGTTCAAGACCAGCCTGGCCAACATGGTGAAACCCCGTCTCTACTAAAAATACAAAAATTAGCCGGGCATGGTGGTGCGCGCCTGTAATCCCAGCTACTGGAGAGGCTGAGGCAGGAGAATCGCTTGAACCCGGGAGGCGGAGGTTACAGTGAGCCGAGATTGCGCCATTGTATTCCAGCCTCGGGGACGAGCAAGACTTTGTCTCAAAAAAAAGACTCTTGCCCTTTCAAGGCAGCTTTCTCAGCGTTGGGCCCTCGTCCTAGCCTTCACTCCTTCCTCTTGGTACCATATATGAAACTAGAGAAGCCAAGCAGGATGGGGACCCAGACCCCCCCCAGCCAGAACTGGCTCTGCAGGGGCTGGGCAATGCTAATAGCTCTTCATTTGCTAAAACTGGACTTAGCCTCTCTGTGCCTCCCATCCTGAGGCTGCAGTTTGGCAGCCTGACCCTCCTGACAGCCCGGAGTGCCAGATGCCTGGGCTGCCTGGCCCGGCCCATTCCTTCTGGGCCCTTTTGATTCTGATTATCCTCTTTCAGACAGACAGATTCACCAGAGCCAAACGCCACTCCCAGCATGAAGGAGCGGGGGCACTGCCACTTTCTGCATCAGTTCTTGGAGTTGCTAGAAGGTGGAGTCTGCCCCAGCCTTGTGTTTTGGTTTCTGCAGGGCTTGGGGCCAGTTCAAGGCCTATCCCAGCCCAGTTCCAGGCCACCCTCTGGGGACTAATGTCAAGTTCTGCCCTTGTTCAGTGCCAGCACTGTCGCCTGGCAGAACCTAAAACACCAGGCCTCCACATTGTCACCCTGACGGGGGGTGCAGGATTTTTTCCGGATTCTGTTGTCTAGTGTCCAGTGCGCTCTCCCAGCATTCCTATAGAGGCGGCCCAAGCAGTGTTTCCAGCCTTTGTGTAAAAGGCTGGCTGGCTGGAGGAAGGAAGGAAAGCCCGTGTCCTTGGGATTTGCCCTACTGAGCAGACAGGGGCCTTGAGCCCAGCTAAGCGTGGGAGTGGCAGTCTGTCTGAGGGTCCCTCAGACTCCTGTCGCCTCCTCATTCAAGACCCCCTCTGTGTGTGTGTGTGTGTGTGTGTGTGTGTGTGTGTGTGTGTGTGTGTGTGCGCGCGCGCGCGTCGTGGAGAGGCGCTGACCTTGTAAATTGGCATCCTCAGACAGTCTTGTGATACTCGCAGCAGCTTTAAGCCAGGAGCAGGGGTCAGGCTATTTTGAGCTGTGGCATCTCCTGCTGCCACCCCCTGGCTGTCTTAGACAAGTCCATGCCCTGTTGAGGGGAGAGGGCCAAGGGACTCATCCAGCCCTGTCCCTCCTCATGGGCCTGTGGGGGTGGCAGCATAGAGGTGATCAGGGAGTGGCAGTGGTAAAATAAATGAGCTTCTTTATTTTTTAAACTAGATAGGCTCATTCTACTGTCTTCTCCAGGGCTCTTCTATGAAACAGTTACAAACCTACTGCTAGGCCGGGGCAGTAGCTCACACCTGTAATCCCAGCACTTTGGAATGCCGGGGCAGGAGGATCACTTGAGGTCAGGAGCTCGAGACCAGCCTGGGCAACATAGGGAGTCCCCCCCATCTCTACATAAAATTTAAAAATTAGCCAGGTGTGGTGGCCTGTGTCTGTAGTCCCAGCTACTCAGGAGGCTGAGATGGGAGGATCGCTTGAGCCTGGGAGTTCAAGGCTGCAGTGAGCCGTGATTGCAACATTGCACTCCAGCCTGGGCGATGAAGCGAGACCCTGTCTCAAAAAATAAAAACCAAAACCTACTGCCAGTTTCCCCAGGGCTTCATGCCTCAGCGCTCCCTTCTTGCTTTGAGAAGGGAAGGGGAACTCAGGTTCCAGAGCTGGAGGGAGGAGTCCAGGAAGGCCTAGGGTAAAGGAGGGCTTAGGGGCTAAGCCCGGGGTCCGGGCCAAGTGGGGTGGACTGTTCTCCTCTGGGGGAAGGAGGCTGGGATGGCCCACGGGACGACAGAGGGGAACTGAGGGCCCACAGGTGTCCTGCTCCCCAAGTCTCCTGGCAGCAACAGGCTTGGCTCCTCATAAGTCACAATGAGGGGTAGGCTGAGGACAAAGGCTGGGGCCATCTCAGGGCCTCAGGGTTGGAGCTCACTGAAGTCACATGAGCACCTGTTGATTCTTCAGGAGGGGCCCAGGCAGCCCTCAGCACCCAGGTGAGACCAGCGCCTGGTGAGTGGGCTGAGTGGGCCAAGTGGGTGGGCTGGGGGCTGGTACTCCCACCATCTGACTCCAGAGGAGAGGGCTCTGCAGGGGATGTGGACTGGCACTCGCAGAACCCCAGGGCGGGTGAGCTGGGCCCTCAGGGGCGCTGGATGCGGATTTGAATGAAGAGCGTAGCTGGTGACAGTGAGGCCCCGTCCTTGGAAAGCAGGTGTATGTGGCGGTACCCTGTGGGGAGGACAGCCAGGCCTCAGGTCCTCTGCGTACCCTAGGGGTCTGGCCCAGCCTGGGCACGCTTCAGGGCAGGAAATTCGAGGCACAAAGGTGAACAGGGTCTGCAGGACCTGTACCCACATCCCTCTCCATCCCCACCAGCCTCCACCAACCTTGCTTTAGGCTGCTAAGAGGCAGTGTAAACTGGCCCACAAAGTCATTGGGGGAGGTGGCGTCATAATCTTCCACCACAAACCGGACCAGCGCCAGCTCCGGAGCCCGCAGCTGGAACTGCAGGGTCTGCCCCCAGTGGGGGTTGAAGCCTAGGGCACAGGGGTGGCAGTCAGAGCCCCAGGGCCCCAGGATCCACCCTGCACCCCCCTTCGCTCTCTGCAGTCTCCCCCCGACACTTCTGCCAGCAGCTGCCCACCATTGTTGAGCACATAGTCAGTCTCCTGCCGGGCACAGTCTGCGGGCACCCCATGGATCTCAACGCGCACCAGGGGGTCCACAATGGAATGTGGCTTCTCAGCGTTCAGCTTGGGCAGCTGCTGTGCAGTCAGCACCTGTGGGGTGAGGGAGGGAGCAGCTGGGGCCCACGCCCACCTTGGCCATCCCCTGATGGGCCTCAAGCTCAGACCACCCGTCACTTCCAACCTGTCCCCAGCCCCCCTTGCCTTCCTCCACGTCACAAAGAGCCTCTCTAGAACCAGTGTGACCCCAGGCTGGGGCCCGTTCCAGCCTGCTGACCTGGATGCTGAGAGTGGTTCTGGGAGGTCCCGGGTCCTCAGGGTCAAAGGTCGAGTCAGGTTGCCGCAGGCAGGCAGGTTTCAGGACGTAGCCACACTGCCCATTGACCAGGAAGCGGCCGGCATTGAGGTCCATCTCGTAGCCTGGCGTCTGGAAGTTCAAGGCCACTGTGGACACAGCAGGGTCAGAGCAAGGGCTCTTAGCGGCCCTGTTCTCACTACTCAGTTTCAGGGGACTGCATTCCTCTCTACAAAGGGCCTGGGATCCCACTGTCTGCTCAGTGCTGCTCTGCCCCCACCATGACTTTAGGGGAGAGGGTCATGGACTCAGCCCCCACTGTCACCTGTACTTCCGCCCTGGGATCCCTCCAGGCTGGAAGGTGCTGGAAAAGCCCCCACCCTCAGGGCCAGGCTTGGGTCAGAGCCACGGGTCTGAGGAAGCCTGGGCTTGTTTCCACCCTTACCCCAAGGAGACGATACGGCCTCCTTTGGTGGGGCTCAGCGTCCCCCAGAGCCCACCCTTCTCAGTGTTGACTTAGTGGGACTGCCAGGTGTGTGGGGGTTGTGTGTGTCCAGGGAACATGGGAGTGGAGGTTTTAATTTCTACCATCATAAAAATGCGAGACCTGTACACTGTCAAGAATAAGCGAGCCTGATTTGATTTTCCCACCTACATTGCTGGCAACTTTAAAAATAATCAACAAAATGCATGTTTCCACCGTCTGGAAGGCTGTGTGGGCCCTCACTGCTGAGGCCTCTCCCACACTGTGGCACCCCGCCTGCTCCCGCTCATGTGGCCCCCACTCACCCAGCTGACAGCCCGAGTTCCACATCTCCTGGGGACTATAGTTGGCCGAGTTCATCCGCAGCCCCAGCGGGTACACGCGGGTCAGCTGGCGGGCATTGTGCCTGACGAAGCTGTTCCCTGGGGCAGAGTTGGGGTGAGACTGTGACAGACCCCGGGGGTCCCTCACCCAAAGCCCCGGCCTATAACCTCCAGGGAACAGAGGCCAAGCCCATCCCCAGCTCACCCCGCCCCTGCTCCTCACTCTCTTCTGACCTAGGCTGAGAGGGGAGCTCACTGAGGAGGCTGCAGGGATCCCCTCCACTCACATAGCCTGGCTTCACATCCCCAGCCCCCAGTTCCCTGCTCCTGACAAAGTTCCAACCAAGTACAGTGAATGCCCACAGCCCTCCAGCTCCACCGTGGCTCCTGGAACTCTTCTCCAGGCCAAGCTTCCAGGCCTTCAACAGCCTGTTCCTCCTGTCTGGAAAGCCCTCCCGCCTCTTCTCCTGGCTGCTTCCTAGTCCTCCAGGTGATGTGTCTTCTCAGCATCACCTGCCCCAGGAATTCCTCCCCAGTGTCGCAGCAGCGGCTGGGCTCCCCCAACCCCCAGCCCAGCCTGGCCCATCTCCCTCTATGGCCGGCCCCACCACAGGCCTCTGAAGGCAGACAGCAGGCTGCAGACAGCAGGCCGCCCTCAGCTTGCCACTCTCCCCTCTATCCACCCTGGCATGTGCAGGGCCCTCATTCCCTCAGCCCAGCCCCTCTCTGGGGTCCTCTTGACCTCTTTATTGTCCCCCAAAGCCCCCTCAACTCCTTTCCAGGCCCCCTTCAGGAGGTGCCCCCATCGCCCTCTCGCCCCAGACACCCAGTGCCCTGGCTCCTACCTGCTTCCCGGATGAGTTTCTTGGCTTTGCGCTCGCTGAGGGAGCTGACCTGGCAGGGCTGCGGGGCGTCGGGGGCAGGGTGCAGGGTCCGCAGGCGGGTGGCGTGGCAGTACACGACCAGGGCCGACAGCTCCGGGGAGATCTGCTTAGCCTAGGAGACCAGCCTCAGCAGGGCTCAGCTGGCCCACGCTCCCCACACCCGTCCTCCCACCTTCCCCCGCTTCCCCACCCCACCGACCCCAGCCCACCAGCTCTCACCAGCCGCCTCTGTGCTGTAGTCTCCGCCTCCTCTTCTTCCTCCTCGTCATCGTCCTCCTCCTCCTCCCTGTCCGACAGAGCCCGGCCATCCTCGCTCCGAGCAGCAGGCAGCTTCTTCCCCTTCACCAGGACCCGGCCCTTCAGCTGCTGTGGGGGCCAATGTGGAGGATGAAGGGTTAGGCCTTCTCACCCCTGTGGCGGCCGGTCAGTCAGTTATTCAACCACCACCGTGTGAAGGGCTGGCTGGGGGTGGGAGGCAGGAAAGGAGACACAGAGATGAGTGTCTAATAGGAAAGAGTGGAGAACGGCCTAGGAAGCCATCAGGAAGGGATGCTTAGTAAGGTCCTTCAACATCAGAATATACACAGCAGCCACTATGATGCACGCGACAGCTCAGGACTGAAAGGGAAGCGACCCTCTTCAAAAAAGATCTTACGTGGAAGAAGTGGGGCTACAACGTGGAAGAAGTGAGACTACAACGTGGAAGAAGTGGGGCTACAACGTGGAAGAAGTGGGGCTACAACGTGGAAGAAGTGGAGCTACAACGTGGAAGAAGTGAGGCTACAACGTAGAAGAAGTGAGGCTACAACGTGGAAGAAGTGGGGCTACAACCTGGAATCACACAGTCCTTTTTTGGTACCATTTAAAAGAGAAGACAGTACACACATGTGCACAGGTAATGTGTGTGTGGGGAAATTCTCGAAGCACACGCAAGAAAGTTGGAGATGGTTACTTCTTGTGAAAGAGGACCGGTCAGGGGAGGAAGGGAAGCACCGTTCATTGTGTCCCTTGGTACAGCTCAGTTTTCTTTTACCATATGGGTGTGACTGTCATACTAGTAACAAAAATCACGTCTCACACACACACGAGGGTGAGTCAACCCTGCCTGCATGTTGGGGATTGGAAGTAGGAGGGGAGTTTTCTCAAGGAGCCCGACAGGATAAACGTCTGGAGAGGGCCGAGGATGCACTCTGCGGACTGGGGGAGAGCAGCAGGCTGCCTCAGACCTAAGAGTTGGGGAAGTGGATAAGGCCACGGAAGAGGCGGCTGAAGCTGAGCTGAATTCTAAGCAGGTGATGCTTGGCAAGTGTGGATGGCTGGGAAGGGACTTCCAGGTGGAGAAACTGTCAAACAGGGCCTTGCAGGAGGGAATGGCAGAGCCTGCAGGACTCTACCAGCAGGGACACAGGGCCAGCAGGGCAGAGCCAGGTCATGGAAGAGGGTGTGTGTGTGTGGGGGGGTCTAGTCAAGAATGGAGAGCCAGAGGGCAGCAGAAGGACAAGACCAGGGGGTGGCAGACGTCAGATGAACAGAGGAACGGAGAAAGATTAAGGCACGGAGAGGTGAGGGGTCCCGAGCCAGAGAGGTGGCACAACCAGTTGGGGGAGGCGGACTCCCACCAGACCTCCCTCCATCCAGGCTGGGGGCTGGGGTGCATCACCTCTGGGGAAGGCAGCTCCTCAGGATTTGGGGAGTCCAGCGCCTGTGTCACCAGCATGTCCCCTAGGATGGTGCGGAGGTGGCGGGCCATGGCAGCCTGCTGCTCCAGCCCGCAGTGGTTCTCCAGGGATAGGATGACAGGGTAGGGGGACAGCTGTGTGGGGAAGGGCAGTGGCTCAGAGCCACTCCCCTCCCTCTGCCAGTACCTCCCAACATCTGGCTCCCAGACCCTTCAGGACAAGCAGGACAAGCAGGCAGAGCAGGGCTCTGGAGAACCCAGGGAAGGGCTAGACTGTCCAGGAGGCTGAGGGAGGCTGCAGGAATGATTTTTTTTTTCTTTGAGATGGAGTGTTGCTCTGTCACCCAGGCTGGAGTGCAGTGATGCAATTTCAGCTCACTACAACTCCATCTCCCGGATTCAAGCGATTCTCTCTGCCTCAGCCTCCGGAGTAGCTGGGATTGCGGGCACCCGCCACCACACCCAGCTAATTTTTGTATTTTTAGTAGAGACGGGGTTTCACCATGTTGGCCAGGCTGGTCTCAAACTCCTGACCTCAGGTGATCTGCCCACCTCAGCCTCCCAAAGTGCTGGGATTACAGGTGTGAGCCACCACGCCCGGCCAATTTTTGTTGTTTATGCTTTGGTCTAGCTCCATCATCCAGGCTGAAGTGCAGTGGCACAGTCAGTATTCCCGCATTCTCCAGTCCTGAGCTCAAGTGATCCTCCCACCTCAGCCTCCTGAGTAACTCAGCCTACAGGCACATGCCCCCACACTCAGCTAATTTTTATTTTTGTTGAGACAGGATACAGCTATTTGCTCAGGCTGGTCTGGAATTCCTGGCCTCAAGTGATCCTTGCATCAGCCTCCCAGAGTGCTGGGAATACAGGTGTGAGCCACCGCACCTGGTCCCATAAATGCTTTTTACATGTGAATGACATTGACCATGTCAATGATGTTGAAAACTCTCCTGCCATCATTTGCTGATGGGAAGATCTGCACACTGTGACCGAAGCTGCAGTTTATGTAGGTGCCACTGGTGAGCTTCTCTTACAGCTTATTCTTTGGAAGTCATGATTCAAATGTCCTTCCCAGCCAGGCGCGGTGGCTCAAGCCTGTAATCCCAGCACTTTGGGAGGCCGAGACGGGCGGATCACAAGGTCATGAGATCGAGACCATCCTGGCTAACACGGTGAAACCCCGTCTCTACTAAAAAATACAAAAAACTAGCCGGGCGAGGTGGCAGGCGCCTATAGCCCCAGCTACTCGGGAGGCTGAGGCAGGAGAATGGTGTGAACCCGGGAGGCGGAGCTTGCAGTGAGCTGAGATCCGGCCACTGCACTCCAGCCTGGGCGACAGAGCAAGACTCCGTCTCAAAAAAAAAAAAAAAGTCCTTCCCTCCCCCAAAGGTTTTCTTCTGGACACTCTGTGATTTTAAGACATTTTCCAAATATGAGCGGGAACATATTTCCCAAATATGAGAGTGGCATCTCATTCAGCTTTATTCCACCCCATTGGCCACTTATCCCAGCAGCACTTGGTGAATGAATGATTCTCTGGGCAAGGGTTTCCCCTGGAAGGACTGAGCGCAGCTGGCACGTGGGTGTGGACGGAGGTCATTGCGAAGGCTGTGGGGCTGGGGCTGGGCATCCCAGGGGCTCACCGTGAAGGCATGGTCACGCACGGCTTGGACCACATCCCGGAAGAGAATCTTGGAGGTGAGAGTATGTCCGTGATAGATGATGGGCTCCCCTCCTGGCCCCTCCCAGCAGTCCAGCTCCACGCAGCGGCATCCCTGGGCAAAGGCCCTGTGGGTGGACAGATGGGTGGACAGGCAAGGTGTTGGGAGAGTGCCACAGAGCAGGGCAGCAGGCAGGCTGAGCCAGGAAGGCCCCAGGAAGCCAGCCCCATGTCTCTCTCCAGGTGGGGCTCCCGGGCACATTCACCCCCTACTACAGTACCTAATGTAGGCCTCAGTGCTGCTGGGCCCCCCAATCTGGGAGTCGGTCAGATAGGTGTTGTGGGAGGAAGAGATGAAGTAGTGGGCGAGGGGCTGGTTCATGTCCTGGAACACACACGTGTGGGTGGTGTCCAAGGCAGCCCCCTCTGGCGACAACAGGTACATCATGAAGCCATCCAGTGTCATCAGCTCGTGCTGCTTGGCTGCAGGGGTGGCAGGAGAGGGCATCAGGCCACATGGGGATCCCCCATGTCCAGCTTTCAATGCCCCCAAGGCCCACTCAACTTAGGAATAGACTAGACAATCTACTGACTAGACTCTGTAAGTCATGCCACTTAACCTTCGACCAGACCCTGGGAGGAAGGCACGCTGTTGTGCCATTTTACACATGTGGAAGCTGAGTCTGGAGGAGGCAAGCTAACCTGGCCGAGACAGTGCCCGCAGCCAGCCCACAGCAGAACCCACTCAGCTGGGAACACAGCCCTGTCAGGTGCCACGACCTGGCCGTGCCGCCCCCCACCTGTCTCGTTGAGCTCGTAGGTCTGAATGAGCTGCTGGGCGCGGGCCAGCGTGGCGCCCTCCTCGCCCTGGTCCTCCAGGAACTCCAGCAGCTCAGGGGCACTCAGCACGCGGTCCTCGCCCGAGTACTGATGGAAGATCTCCTCCAGCTCCGGCCGCTTCAGCAGCCGCCGCAGGAACTCCTCAATCTCAGCCCCCTCTAGACGGTCATTGTTGGAGTGGTCACACTCCTGGGGAGCAGAGGGAGAAGCTCAGAGGAGGCAGACACTCCAGGAAACCTGGCCCCTTTAACCCATCTGTCATCTACCACATCTGAGAAGGCAACGTTCCCCATTTCACAGGTGGAAAAACAGAGTAAGACTTGTGACTCCAGCTCTGTTTGTTTTTTGGGTTTTTTGTTTGTTTGTTTGGTCTTGCTCTGTTACCCAGGCTGGAGTGCAGTGGCATGATCATAGCTCACTGCAGCTTCCAACGTGTGATCTCAAGTGATCCTCCCACCTCAGCCTTCCAAATAGCTGGACAGCTGGGACCACAGGTGTTTACCACTGCACCTGGCTAATTTTTGTATTTTTTGTAGAGATGAGGTCTTGCTATGTTGCCCAAGCTGATCTCAAACTCCTGGCTTCAAGCAGTCCTCCCGCCTAGGCTTCCCAAAGTGCTGGGATGACAGGGGTGAGCCACTAAGCCTGGCCTGCAGGGCTGGACTTTAAGGGAGGTCTCTCTGGTTCTATGCCTGCCCCTCTGCACCATGACCTACCCCAAGAATCAAGATGTGGAAGGAAAAATGGTGATCCTGGGCCAAGACAGGACCCCTGGGCCCTCACACTCCCCTAGGTGGACATGTTACTATGCTGACATGCACATATTCACACCCAGGGTCACTGAACAAGTCAATGAGAATTCATGGAGCATCCCTGTGAAGCTGTGGCCCAGGGGTCCAGCTGCCATGGGCTCTCCTGTCTTTCGGGGTTACAGGTGGGTCCCATTGTCCACATGCACACAGAGGTCTGCCAGGGGCTCCAGCTGGGCCGTAGCTGCAGAGCCCACTCCTGTGTGCCACTGTGCTCCCATGCATGAGGTGCCAACACGTGCCACAGTGGAGGGTCTGCGTGGAGAAGGGTGCACACATGTATCTGTGCACATGCACGCCTGTAGGCTGGCTCCTGCCTGTGCCCCCACATGCAAAAGGTGCCCTGCAGACTCAGGGAAATGAGAATAGCTTTGCTGCTCACTTTGGAGGGGTAGGAACTGAGGGGGAGGAAAGTTCTGGGCCCTGGCTCCCCACTCCCTTCCTGGCCCAGTGGCCTCAGGGGAGGCCAAAGGCTAACTAAACCCAGATGTTGCCTTTATGCAGGGAAAGGCTGCTTCTCCAAAAAAGCTGCAGGTGGAGAGGGCAGGGGAGCTGATGACTCAGACGGCTGGGGGCAGGCAGAGGTCAGAGTGATGGCAAAGCCAGGGGCTGGGGTTCAGGGCGGAAGCCCACCTTGAAGAGGAGGTAGGCATACATGTCGTTCATGTCCACGTTGACCATTCTCAGCAGGCTCTTGATCTCCTTGAAGCTCATCTTGCTGTCCTGGTTGGAGTCAGCCCGGTGCAGATAGGAGTGGATCCAGGTGTGGGTGCTCAGGAAATAACAGTAACACACCAGGCTGCCCCCAGCCCCCAGGTAACTGGCCGGTAAGTCATCCCCACCTGGATCTGGGGGCTCCCTGGTTTAGGGGCTGTACTTTCCCCTTGGCCTGTGGACTCCCCCAGCACGGTAGCAGTGTCTCCTCCGCAGGACTGGGGCTCATCAAAGACAGGAGGCCCTGTCTCCATCCTCAGACGGCCTCAGGCCTCCCTGAAGGAGGGGCCGCGCCACCCCTCTTGGTGGGAGCTCGGACCTAGCCAGGGCACGTGTCCCCACTCTGTTTCAAAGACCTAGGGCTCCGACCCAGACTGTGCGCCCTCAGGACAGGGGCCCTGCCTCCCCTGGGCCTGGGGGCACTCCAAGGATGGGGCCCTCCCTGGGGCCCTCCCTCCCAGCCCCGGCAGGATATTGGTCCAGCCGCTCGCGCTGGCTCATGGCGTCCAGGCGCGCGCGAAGCTTGGTCAGACCGCGCACCCAGCGCTGCGCTTCCTCAGCCGTGGGCGCCGCCAGGTCCAGGTTCTTGCGGCGGCCCTTGAAGGCGATGGTGAGGCAGCACGCCGGGGCGAAGGCACCCCCGAAGCGCCGCAGGCCCTCGGACTGGTGGCCCTCGCGGACTGCCTCGATGTGCTGCACAAAGACTGCGGGTAGGGCCGGGTCAGGGCGGAGGACCCGGCCTGTCCCCACCTCCCTGCCCACCCGGCGCTCCCCAGCTTCTCACAGATGTGCTGCGACGGCGCGCGCGGGATGCGCCGCTGGAACCACACGCTCAGGCCGTCCTCCTGCAGCCGGTACAGCCGCTCCTTGTGCCACGTGCGCGAGCGGATCTTGCGGAGCCGGGAGCCCAGCAGCATGGCGCGCACGTCCTCGTCCTCCGTCAGGCCTGCCGGGGCGGGAGGACCCGGGTTTCAGGCCGTCCCTGCCCGGAAGCTCCCCCTGCTGCCCCTTCCTCCAGCCTCTCCAAACCCAGGCCTTCGCTCCACAGTGAGCTTCCCTGGCCCTCGCAGGCCTCCCCTCCTCCCCGATTGTAAGAAGCCTCCTGCACTGGGTTTGGCTTTAGGCTTTGGAGCGTTAAGCGTCCCCCAACCCCCACCCGTACCCCATCTCCCTTCCTTCCAAGCAGCTGCCTCTGCTGTCCCTCAGTGTGGAACTGTCCTCAGGCAATGCCTGGGACTCAGGCCTCACTAAAGGTTGTCCTTTCTGGCCAGGTACGGTGGCTCACGCCTGTAATCTCAGCACTTGGGAGGCCGAGGAGGGCGGATCACTTGAGGTCGGGAGTTCGAGACCAGCCTGGCCAACATGATGAAACCCCATCTCTACTAAAAATACAAAATAAGCCGAGTGTGGTGGCACATGCCTGTAATCCCAGCTACTTGGGAGGCTGAGGCAGGAGAATTGCTTGAACCCAGGAGGCAGAGGTTGCAGTGAGCCAAG
>NW_012103032.1:1961920-1978077 GCF_000951045.1 Mandrillus leucophaeus
ATCTCGGCTCACTGCAACCTCCACCTCTGGGTTCAAGCAATTCTCCTGCCTCAGCCTCCCAAGTAGCTGGGACTACAGGCACGTACCACCATGCCCCAGCTAATTTTTGTAGTTTTAGTAGAGACAGGGTTTCACCATGTTGGCCAGGATGGTCTTGATCTCCTGACCTCATGATCTGCCCTCCTCGGCCTCCCAAAGTGTTGGGATTATAGGCATGAGCCACCGTACCTGGCCTCTAGAAAAAATTTTAAAGTTGGCTGGGCATGGTGGTTCATGCTTGTAATCCCAGCACTTTGGGAGGACAAGGTGGGCGGATCACTTGAGGACAGGAGTTCAAGCCCAGCATGGCCAACATAGTGAAACCTCATCTCTACTAAAAATACAAAAAAAATTAGCCGGGCATGGTGTCATGCACCTGTAATCCCAGCTACTCGAGAGGCTGAGGCATGAAAATCACTTGAATCCGGGAGGCGGAGGTTGCAGTGAGCTGAGATTACGCCACTGCACTCCAGCTTGGGCAACAGAGTGAGACTCTGTCTCTAAAATATAAATAAATAAAAGCACCTCCTGTATGCAGGCCCTGCTCATGTATTAACAGACAAGGAAACTGAGGCTCAGGGAAGCTTAAGTAAGTTGTCAGAATTCCATATTGGCAGAAGCCACTCTGGGCTCTGGAGGTCGGGCTCCAGCACCTCTGCCCTTGGGCCCTGCACTGCATGGCTCTTCTAGTGCTTCAAAATTCAGAAGTCTGGGGAGTAAGTCTCAACTCTGTCACTTCCCAGCTATTTAATACATAGCCCCGGTGGCACTAACCTGGCACTAAGCCTCATGTTCTCCATCCATAAAATGGAGACCACAATCATACCTGCTGCAAAATCCAAAATTCAGAGGTTTCTACAGCGTGACCGACACTGTACCCCAGAGAGTTTCGGCCTTCCTCTGGCTCTGGCCCCCTGGAACACGTGATGCCCAGCCCAGATGGTGCCACACCCTGCTCTACAATGCCTCAATGAGAGTCACAGCCAAAGATTTTTGAGCCATGGGACATTAGAGGAGGTGAGAACTGGGTAAACGGAGAGTCCATGGCCTTTGGAGGTGGGGCACAGCCCAGAGTGAATGAGGGCCCAGAGTTTCCAGAGAACCGGAATCTAGATCTGTGTGTGAAGCCTCCAGATATTCTAATGCTGGCAACGAAATCAAATTGAAAAAGACAAAAACCAATAACCCCTGTATGGGCCAAAAGAAGTATGACAGTGGGCCTCTCTTCCTCCCTTTATTTCAACAGACCCTTAATACTGGGTTTGGCTTTGCGACCCCAAGGCCCTTGCTTGCCCAGTTGCAAACTCTGACCTAAGGAATTGAGTCTATATCTCTGGACCATCTCCTTTCACCCTCTCTTGGACTCTTTTGTAGGATCCTTCTCCCTTCTCTTCCTCCTATCTGAGTCCTTGAAGGACCAGTTCAGATATCACCTCCTCCAGGAAGCTTTCCTTGATTTGTCCTCAAGTGGGCGTTCTCCCTCTCTGACCACTAACAGCACTTTTTGCTTTAATTAAAACACAAAACCCACCTATAAACTTCAATAAATCTGAGGCCAGAGTGAGGTCTTATCTCCTCACCACAGTGCTCATCCCAGAGCCAGGCTCCCAGCTAGTGTTGACTGAAGGGGCAGGCAGGTAGACAGGCAGATGGGGGGACTGAGGGAATTCTACCCCAGCTTTGCCCCATCTGTCCGGAGTTCAGGGCAAAGGCCTGGCAGGTCAGGGTTTCTCAACCTTAGCTGTGCATCGGAATTACCCGGGGGAGGCTGCAGACACCATGGCTCAGGGCATCTCACCCAGCTGGTGTGGGATGGGGCCTGGGCATCTGTATTTTTAAAAACCACTCGGACCATGACTGAAAATCAGGGTCTCAGGGGCAAGAGGAGAAATCCACCTCCTTAAGAGGCCATGACCCCTCTGGGGCCAGCCTGTGGCCCTAACGGCTCTAGAGGGTCCCTCAGGGTCTAGACTGTGGCCCTCTGAGTGAATGCCCACTTGGTGCCCCCTGGTCAGGAAGGGGAAAGTGGAACCCTCCTCTCCAGACAAAGAACTGGGCATACATGGCATGTGCCAGGCCGAGGGGCTCACCAGACCCCCCCCCACCCACCAGGTCTAGGTAGCCTCTAAATGGTCCCATCCTGAACAGTGACAGGGTGAGGGCAGAACGGTTAGGGGGAGCCTGCAGTGCCACCACACTTAGGCACACCCTCCTACACCCCCTCCACCGTGGGAAAGGGGACTGCTCGTTGCCACGACAACCAGGCTCTGCAGCCGGGGCCACCTCCCCTACCTAGGCCAGCCCTCTGATGCCAAGCCCATGGGTGTGGGGGAGGTGAGTGACTAAGACCGGAAATGGGGGTGAGTCACCGGGGCCTGCTCTGTCCAGAGCCTTCTGCAAACAGGCCATCAACATAGGCAACCTGAACGCCTGACTGGGCCCCCACTGGGGCAGTCTCCCAATGGAGGGGGCCCCTACTCCTGGCCCCTTACCCTCAGCTCCCCAGGAACCTGTTGGGGTAAGGGGTGACATTCCAGGCTGCCCCACAAACTGGCACTGCCCCCCAACCACACACCCAATGGAAAAGCCAAACAGAAGGAGAGTGCAGTCCCAGGCAGGGCCAGGTGCTGAGTCCCTGAGTGGGTGCTTCTGTTTCCCCACTGTTCATGCTTCTGAACCCTGGAGCAGTGAGAGGACTAGGGTGTCCAGCAGGAAGGGCAGGACCAACAGGTAAGGAGGCAAGGTCAGAGGGAGGGCTCAGGGCCAGGGCAGTGATGCTACGAGGACCGTGGCTCTCCGTCCAGCCACCCAGTAAACATTTATAGGTCCTGCAAGGCCCAAACCCACAGATGTTGCCTTGACCTTGTTCCTACCTGCTCTGAGCAGGTGCACAAGCCGCCCACCTCCTACTGTTCCCGTGGGGTTTCTATCTATTGAACCATCTCTGCCTTGATCCTGCAGCTGCTGGGCCAGTGACTGAGTGGGTGGAGACAATCACAAAATAATAGCGGTGAAAATGAGGGTAAATGAGAGTCAAAAGGTGGAAACAACCCGAGTGCTCATCAACAGATGAGCCTGTAATCCCAGCACTTTGGGAGGCCAAGGCAGGCGGATCATTTGAGGTCAGGAGTTCAAGACTAGCCTGACCAACATGGTGAAACCCTGTCCCTATGAAAAATACAAAACATTAGCCGGGCATGGTGGCTCACACCTGTAATCCCAGCACTTAGGGAGGCCAAAGCAGGTGGATCCCTTGAGGTCAGGAGTTCGAGACCAGCCTGACCAACATGGTGAAACCCTGTCTCTACGAAAAATATAAAACATTAGCCGGGCATGGTGGCCCACACCTATAATCCCAGTACTTTGGGAGGCCGAGGCAGGAAGATCATTTGAGGTCAGGAGTTCGAGACCAGCCTGACCAACATGGTGAAACCCTGTCTCTACGAGAAACACAAAACATTAGCCGGGCATGGTGGCCCACACCTGTAATCTCAGCTACTAGGGAGGCTAAGGCAGGAGAATCACTTGAAACCGGAAGGCAGAGGTTACAGCGAGCTGAGATTGCGCCACTATACTCCAGCCTGGGCAACAGGGCGAGACTCTGTCTCAAAAAACAAAACAAAACAAAACAAACAAACAAAAAATGAATGCATAAGCAAAATATGGCTTATCAATACAATGGAATAATATTCAGCCAAGTAAAGGAGTGAAATCTGATGCACGCTACAATATGGATGAACCTTGAACACATCATGCTAAGTGAAAGAAGCCAGACCCCAAACGACAAATACTATGTGATTCCACCCATGTGACGTACCCAGAGCAGACAAGTTCATAGAGACAGAAAGTAGCTGCGAGGGTACCAGGGGCTGGAATGGGGAGGTAATGGAGAGCTACTGCTTGATGGTTAGTTTCTGTTTGGATGATGAAAAAGTTTTGGAAATAGGCAACAGTAATGGTTGCACAACAGTGTGAATGTAATTAATGCCAGTGAATTAACCACTTCAAAATGGTTGCAATGGCCAATTTCATTATATATATTTTGCCATAATTTTTTTTTGAGATGGAGTCTCGCTCTGTCGCCCAGGCTGGAGTGCAGGGGCGCAAACTCAGCTCACTGCAAGCTCCGCCTCCTGGGTTCACGCTATTCTCCTGCCTCAGCCTCCCGAGTAGCTGGGACTACAGGTGCCCGCCACCACGCCCAGCTAATTTTTTTTGTATTTTTTAGTAGAGACGGGGTTTCATCGTGTTAGCCAGGGTGGTCTCGATCTCCTGACCTCATGATCCACCCGCCTTGGCCTCCCAAAGTGCTGGGATTACAGGTGTGAGCCACTGTGCCCGGCCAATTTTTTTTTTTTTTTTTTCTTTTTTTGAGACAGAGTCTCGTTCTGTTGCCCAGGCTGGAGTGCAGTGGCATGATCTCAGCTCACTGCAACCCCCACTTCCTGGGTTCAAGTGATTTCCAGGTAATTGTTGCATTTTTAGTAGAGACAGGGTTTTACCATGTTGGCCAGGCTGGCCTCGAACTCCTGACCTCAAATGATCCACTCGCCTTGGCCTCCCAAAGTGCTAGGATTACAGGCGTGAGCCACAGCACCCAGCCTACTTTACCATAATTTTTAAAGTATAATGATATAATATGCTGGAAACCATTGTATACATTTTTTTTTTTTTTTTTCTGAGACAGGGTCTTGCTCTGTAGCCAGACTGGGGTGCAGTGGTACAATAATGGCCCACTGCAGAGCCTTAAACTCTTGGGCTCAAACAATCCACCTGCCTCAGCCTCCCGAGGAGCTGGGACTACAGACTTGCACCACCAGGCCTGAATAATTTTTAAATGTTTTTGTAGAGTTGGGGTCTCACTGTGATGCCCAGGCTGGTCTCAAACTCCTGGCCTCAAGTGATTCAACAGCCTCTGCCTCCCAAGGTGCTCCCCACTGTGTACTTTCAATGGATAAATTATAAGGTATGTGAATTAATATCTCAAAAATGCTGTTAAAGAGGCAGACAGCCAGGTCGGCATCCGGTGGAGCTGAAATGTGGTAGAAGTTGGGGGAGTCTGACCCCAAAGGGCTGCGAGTGGCCACAACAGGCACAAGCACATGGAGCCTGGTTTAGGCCCGGCCCATAGTAGGTGCTTAGTAAATGATCACAAAGAAGGAAACTAAGACAGGGCTCTGGGGAAGTGAGTCAGTGCCCCAGGTGGAAAGAGGCACCCACACGTTCTGATCCATCTGTCCCCTTAGTCCCATGGCCTCCAGCTGGTACCTTCCCCCCGACCAGGACAGTGGCACCTCCCGCCCAATGCAGTGTTGTCAGCTGGGGCTCAGACACCTTCCCAAGCTGCCTGCTTATCTCAGCCTCCAGAGAGGGGTCAGGCATGGTGAGGAAAGGGCAGGCCCAGTTTCTCAACTTCCACAGGCAGCCCGGTGGTTTGGGGTGTGGATCGTCTGGGGCCTGAGCAGTTCTGTGAAGGTAGCCAAGACCAGGGACCAGAAACTACCTCATGTCAGAGGCGGAAGGGGCCCCAAATCCCACCCTTTTCACAGGTGCACCACTGAGCTCAGAGAGGACAAGCCCTGTGTGCTAAAGACAGTGCAGGCTGCCCCAGGCAGGGATGGATACAGAGGCTGTGCGGTGGAGACAGGCGCCAGGGCAGCTGGCGGAGAGGGTGGGAGTTCTGTCCAGGCATGTCCCGGAGGGGTGGCATGCAGGGCGGGGTGTGTGCGGGGTGTATACATAGACAGGGTGTGTGTGTGTGTGAGGGGGAGAGAGAGAGAGAGTGAGTGTGTGTGTATGAGCGTGAGTGAATGTGAGTGTGTGTGTGCATGTGAGTGTGATTGTGTGTGTGTACAGAGTTCATGGGTGGAGAGGGTGGACAGTGGGCCAGCCTGGGGGAAGTAGGCGGCTCGCACTTGGGAGGTGCACACAGGACTCCGCAGGAATGCGAGTCATGCAGGGAACTGCTACAGCCAGCAGCCATGGCCAAGGCCAAGCAGGGAGTAGAGAAAGAGCGTTTCCAGGTGGCCGGGGCCGTGAGGCCCTGGGAGAGGACACAAAATGGTGAGGGGTCCCAAAGACCCTCCCACCCTAATCCTTTAGCCAGCAGGCAGCCTCCGAACCTCAAACACCAATCATGTCCCCCATGACCCAGCTGGCTGCCACACCCAGGACTGGGGCCTGGTGGGGGCTCAGTGCCAGAGTCCATAACATTCCTTGGAGAACCAACAAAGTCAGGAAAGGCAGGCGGTGCCTCCCTTGGCCCTGGGCCGGACACAGCAAGGGGGGGTGGCAGCACCCTTTTCTGTGGGGCCAGAACAGGCATGAAGCCTGGTTGGGTGCAGAAGTCAGGGTGGGGGACAGGGAAAGATGTGAGGGAGACCACAGGGCCTGGCAGAGCCAGCCCCCTAGTCCCACCTGGCATGCCCCTGCTTAGCCTGGAGGGCCACCCAGCTTACCCACCACCCAGGCCAGGCACCTGCCAGGGCTGGGGGTTGTTCTGAAGACCCTCACCTGTCAAGCCCACCCACAGCAGTCCCACTCACCCTGCGGGAGACATCCCAGGCAGGCCATGGGCCGAGCCCTCTCGCTCAGGGGCACTTCGTAGTGTATGCAGGCCGGGCAGGGAAGGGGGCGGGATTCTGCCCACTCAGGCCTCTGCCCGTGGGGAGGATGAGGGGCAGGGGCGGAGCATCAGGGCAGAGGCACACACAGGGCTCTGGGGATACAGGGCTGCCAGAGAAAATCCAGAACACACGTTAAATGTGAAATTCAGATAAAAAATAATTTTTTAGTGTAAATACATTCCAAATTTCACGTTTAGTGGAATTCCAAACTTAACTGGGTGTTCTGTATTTTATTTGGCAGCCCTGTGAGGACACTCGTGGGGGCTGGCAGGTGCCCCGTGGGAGAGGAGCGGCCAGCAGGCCCCCTGCAGGTATCAGCTTCTCTATCAGTCACTGTGTGACAAGCACAGACTCTGGGCCACACTGCCTGGGTTCAAATTTTCTCTCAGCTACTTCCTGGCTCTGAACCCTAGGCAAGTTACCAAACCTCTCTGAGTCTCAGTTTCCTCATCTGTAAGAGAAGACTACCGGTACTACCTACCTCATGTTATTGTGAGCATTAAATGAGATAATATGCGAAAAGCACCTGGGACAGTGACAAAATTGTTCATTAGTATTCACCAGGCTAGCCAAGAATGGTGGCTCACACCTGTAATCCCAGCACTTTTGGGAATCCAAGGCAGGAGGATCCTTTGAGCCCAGGAGTTCAAGACCAGCCTGGACAACATAGTGAGACCCCAACTCTACAAAAAATAAAAACAAAATTAGCTGGATGTGGTGGTATCCAGTCTCCCAGTCTCTCGAGTCCCAGCTACTCAGGAGACTGAGGTGGGAGGATCACTTGAGCTCAGGAACTTGAGGTTGCGGTGAGCCATGATCGTGATCATGCCACTGCAGTCCAGCCTGGGTGACAGAATGAGACGCTGTCTCATAAACAACAACAGCAACAACAAAAAGTATTCACTGGGAGCCATCATGGAAAAGTAGGCTCTGGCAGTAGGCAGGCATGTGGCCTTGGGCAGTGATTTCACCCCTCTGCCTTGAGCTTCCCATCTGTAATGTGACATGAGGACAGCACCTCCCGCACAGGCATGCCTGAGGATTAAGCAGGATCAGGTCTGATGCAAGCTCAGCACAGTGCCTCGCGCATGGCAGGTGATCACTGGGCTCTAGCGCTCCTCTCTCTTCAATGATTCCCTGCAAATCAGCAGCCCAGCCCAAGAGCGGGAGACTGGAGTGGGGACAAAGGACTCCCACTCACTGTGGGGGTGTTTTCTTCCTCCTTCCCTGCTCATCTGGGTCTCCCTAGTGTGGCCCTAAAGGTTTTTCCTTCCTCAGGCCCCTCTGAGCCACTCCCTGCCCTAGTCCCTTGACCTGATTTGACATAAAATCTATTCTCTGTTAGGCTAAGGGGTGTGGTGATGGCAGGGGCAGAGCAAGGCAGGGGAGGCTACCTGGGTGACAGGCCTAGGTCTTGGTCCCTGATGGCCCAAGGGGCTGGGCCCCAAGACTGGGTTTCCTTCTCCACCCTGTCCCTGGGCTCCCTATGGCCTGGGGAAGGGGCATTCCCAACAGACTCGGACTCAACATTCCTCTCTCTGCAGTCACTCAGCAGGACAGGGCAGTGGTGAGGAATGAGGGTGGCTGAGATGACATTCTGATACCTACGTAGTTCCCGAGAGTGTCACCTTGATGAGGTGCCCAGAGCTCCCGTGCAGCCTTACTCAGCGGACGGGTACCGAGGCCCGGGTTCAGCTGTAATTATTTGTCTGAATGTGACTCTGCCCACTAAACTGTGCACTTCCTGAGGGCAAAGCTCTGTGCTACTCATCTCTGTAGCCCCAGGCCCTGGCACAGCACCCTGGCCCACTAATGCCGCTCAAAAAACGTGTGGGATGAAGAGGCCAACGGGCACGGGGCCACCCCTCAGCCCTTCTGTGGCACCCATGACCCTGCTGGGGCTGACTCCCAGGGCTGCCCTCAGCTATCCCCAAACCACACCATTTCTTAGCCCAGAGAATGACACCTGTCGATCACAGAGTCCAGCCCAGTCTATCTCCTGGGAGTTCTGGAGTCCATCCTGGGTATCCCCCAAGTCTGGTCCCCACCCCTTGCCCAACTAACTCCTCAGCCTCCCTCCTTGGGTCTCCCTGTTTCTCCCCTGCCTTCGTCCAACCTGCCCCCCACTCTCCACACTCACTCCTGCCTGAGCCCTTTCTGGGGCTCCTGATGCCCTCCAGATAAAGTCCATGACTCTCCAGGGAGGGCCTGGAGGAGCTCCTCCCAACCCCAGCCTCTCCCCTTTGCCACTCCGGTCTTCCTCAGCTGGGGCCAGCCAGGGCCCTCGCTGGCTCCCCAACCCCTCATGCACTGTCCCCTGTTCCCCCATCCCCAGGGTCCTATTCTTTGTTTCACTGTCTGATCTCCCTGCTGGAACCTCAGCTCTCTCATGCAGGAGCCCCAGGGTGGAGCATACCATAGGCACTCCACAAGTGCTTGTACCATAGTACCATACCATGGGCACTGCATAAGTGCTTGTTCAATGCATGCGCAGTTGAATGGATTGCAGGGTAGAGACGGTGTCCTGTGTCTCAGTAAACAGAGTGCCAGGCACAGCACCCAGACATAGTCAGCACTCAGGTGGAATGAGTGAAGGTAACAAGAACGAAAAACTGGCAATCAGGACCCCTGAATTCTGCCCCAAGTTTCACACAGGGTCCCTGGCAGCCTTGTCCTTCTGCTCCAGAGCTCCACACCTAGCTTCTCCATCACTGACTACTCTACCAATGGCAGGTCCAACACAGCACTTCAGTGGTGCGGTCCTTTCCACGTCAGACAACACTCTGGCATGCACCCTCTCATTCAAGCCCTCCACCACCCTGCGGGTCCCACTTTTCCCAGACTCTGAGAGAGTACCAGGGCCCATGTGGTGGGGCACCACCAGCGTGCCAGTCACACTTTGCCCTTTGTTGGCTGTGTGGTCACAGGCAAATTCCTTGCTGTCTCTGAGTCAGTTTCCTCACCTGTGAAATGAGGATTCACCTCCCACCTAGGAAGTTGAGGAAGATTGCAAGACACCACCTGTGTGTAACCCACCGAGTGCCAGCTGCCTCTGATGTTCCAGTGAGCCACAGTTACATTCCTTCTCCACGACTGACTTCCCCAAATCTGACATGAGAGCCTTGGCTTTCGGGCTTTCTCACTGGTTAGACCAGTCCTGCCAGGGCAGTGTGGCTGTGGCTGCCCCTGTGGGGCGGCGGGTTGGAGGGCTGCTGCGGAGGCCAGCCTCTTCTGCGGAGGCCAATCACAAACTCGCATCCTTCCTAAGGGCTGCCAAGACCCCGAGACACCCTGGCAGACCCTAGATACTGCTGGGGAGCCGGGCGAGGGACACCCCAAGACTCCCTCTCCCGCTCCACTCTCCCTGGGGACCCCACCAGCGTCCCGTGCCCGAATTCGCGCTCCAGACGCCCCGCGGGCGCCCCCTGGTGGGAAGCAAAGAGCATCCTAGGCGCCCGGCTCGCCCCGGGACTCTCGCGGATGATCCCAGGTGCGACCCCGGGCAGGACGGCGCTGGCCCTCCGCCCCTAGCCATAGCCTCCCAGCCCCGTACAGCCTGGGGAGTCCACGAACTGCTCCCTGGAGCGCCCCAGACTGGGCCCCTGGGAACGGTCCGTGCCCACCCCACCGCCCCCTGCCCGTCACTGACCCATCTTCTTCAGCGCCCGCAGCCCGGGCCTCTTGGTGCCGCCATCGGAGGGAGTCGGCGGGGACGGGAGCGCGACCGGCGCCGCGACTTGGGCGGCTACCGGGGGCTCCTCGGGCGGGCGGCGGCAGCGCCTCCAGCGGCCGCACAGCATGGCTTGGCAGGGGGCCGGGGCCGGGCCCGGGGTCTGCACACGGGGACAGGGCAGCGGGGCGCCGCTCCGGCCCGGCCCCAGCTCTGAGCGCCGCGGCGAGCGAAGAAACTTAGCAGCGCTGGAGAGAGTCGGAGGAGGCAGCAGGAGGTGGGGCGGGATGGGAAGGGGGCGGGTCCAGGGCAGCGCGGGGGCGGGGCCAGGCGGTGGCCTGGACCCTCGGAGCCTCAGCGCTCACCCCAGCTCGTGAGTCCGCCTCCCCTCAGTCCCGGCGAGCCTCTGATCTTGGCCGTGACAGTGACCAGAGCCCCCATACTGCGGGGCTGGGGTTGGGAGCCGGCACCGGGGACGAGGGCCGTCCTCTGGCACAGACACCCTCTCCTTCCCGGGGACCCTGACTCGAGGCGGACGCGGGACCCCCTCCTCCTTCCCTTCCGCGTCCGCGTCGTGCCGCAGGCCTCAGCAGGGAACCAGACCTGGGACGGGACGCAGGGCCGGGAGCGAAGGCAGAACCCCAGGAGCTGAGCCGCGCGAGGCAGCGCGAACCCGAAGGGATGGGCATGGGGGTGGGGGGGGTTGGCAGTGACGTCATAGGATTAACCTCCCTGTGCCAGGCCAGGTGCTGCCCCCTCGGAGAGCCACAGTCTCGGAGCTGACGGACCTGGGAAGCGTGAGGCGGAGCCAAGCCTGGGGTCCCCAGCAACCGGTTCTGGGTTCGAGGCTTAGACAGGCCGGCACCCCAGCCCGGCATCTGCGATGTAGTTGTCCGCGATGTCAACCCGTGGGTGGGCATCCGCGTGCGGGTTCTGGTGGCCGAGTCGGGTGTGCACTTATTAATTATATGCAAGCACCAGAGTGCGTGCGCGAGGTGGGGGACGTCCAGGTGGCAGCGTTTCTGCAGCCGGTGGCCTGGGTCCGGCAGAGAGATGGGCGCACACCGCCACTCAGCGGCGGCCAGCGGCGTGGCACCCTACAGAGAGGCTAGTGCTCAGGGCCTGGATTTGCCACCTGCTTGCCCTGCTCTACCCCATCCTCAGATCCCCCACGCCCAGAGATTCCGCACTCTGGCTTGGGTCCCTGCGCCACTCTGGGGTCCTGAATTTTCTTCCTAATTATCGTCTTCGCCTTTGTACTTTTGATCCTACCATTCCTTCCTCCAGGAACAACCCTTCCTTATTCTCCTGGTTTACTCTTTTGTTGTTGTTGTTGTTGGATAAGCTAAGTCTACATTTCTTTTAATTGTTATGGATACTTAATAGTTGCAGAGAATTATGAAGATGCATGTGATGTTTTGGTACAGGTATAAAATGTGTAATGATCAAATCAAGGTAATTGAGGTACCCATCAAGCATGTATCATTCCTTTGTATTAGGAACATTCCAATTCCACTTCTAGTTATTTTTATTTGTATTTTATTTATTTGTTTATTTATTAGAGACAAGTTCTCACTACTTGGTTGCCCAGGGTGGAGTGCAGTGGCATTATCAGAGCTCACTGCAGCCTCAAAGCAATTCTCTTGCCTTGGCCTCCCAAAGTGTTGGGACTACAGGCCTGAGCCACCACGTCCCATCCAGTTATTTTGAAATATACAATAAATTGGCCGGATGCGTGGCTCACGCCTGTAATCCCAGCACTTTGGGAGGCAGAGGTGGGACGATCACTTGAGGCCAAGTATTGAAGAGCAGCCTGGGCAACATAATGAGACCTCTGCCTCTACAAAAATTGTTTATAAAATAATTAATTTAAAAAGATACAATACATTATTGGTAACTATAATCGTTGTATTGTGCTACCGAATACCGAATACTGGATCTCATTCATTCTAACTGTATTTTTGTACCCATTTCCCCCCTCCCCAGTACCCTTCCCAGCCTCTGGTAACTGTCATTCTGCGATCTACATTTTGCTTTTTTTTTTTTTTTTTTGAGATGGAGTCTCACTCTGTCGCCCAGACTGGAGTGCAGTGGGGCAATCTTGGCTCACTGCAATCTCCACCTCCCGGGTTCAAGCGATTCTCCTGCCTCAGCCTCCCCAGTAACTGGGATTACAGGCGCGCACCACCACGCCCGGCTAATTTGTGTATTTTTAGTAGAGACGGGGTTTCACCATGTTAACCAGGCTGGTCTCGAACTCCTGACCACAGATGATCCGTCCGCCTTGGCCTCTCAAAGTTCTGGGATTACAGGCATGAGCCACGGTGCCCGATCATCTTCCAAAACTCAGCTGTGATGTCCCTCCTCCAGAACGCCTGACGACAGGACATGACTTTTTTAAATCCCCAATGCCTAAACGTCTAAAGAGCTGAGTGGGTTGCCTAGGATCGGCCAGGCCTGGATATCCGCGAACAGATGCGGATTTCCACCAGGGGGCGCTAGGACGCCACGACCTTTCACTATGTGCACCAGGGGGCGCTGCCGCCCGCCTTGGCCATCCCGGACTGGGAAGTCCGACCCTAGGATTAAGCCCCGCCTAATTGGGAAAGGCTCTGAGAAACTATTTGCATTATCTTGAAAGGGCCGTGCTGAATGGTTGAGGTAGATAAGCCGACTGTGAAACAAGCTCTCTCATTGGCTTAAATTTCCCCCCTCGCTCTGCGTCGCCATCCCGGCCCTGCTGGACCCCGGGGACAGTAGGAAGCCGCGGGGTGGTGGCGAGAGAGGACCCAGGTGTCCCGACAGT
The DNA here is from genome assembly GCF_000951045.1 of Mandrillus leucophaeus. Classification (NCBI taxonomy): domain Eukaryota; kingdom Metazoa; phylum Chordata; class Mammalia; order Primates; family Cercopithecidae; genus Mandrillus; species Mandrillus leucophaeus. Next base: position 1,975,062 of record NW_012103032.1, read on the forward strand.
GAGCGCCGCGGGGCACAGGCTGGGCCAAGGTGCAGGCGGCCAGGGTGGGAGACTGTTCGCCCCGCCCTGACTCCTCCTCTCTTCTCTGCCAGTCCAGGGGTCGGAGATGTGCAGCTAAAGAAAGCGCATCTGGGGACGGACATATCTGGCACTGCAGCCCTCGCCACCTGCCTCTCCACCCACCGAGGCCCTGGCGACCCTGGCCCCACCACGCTACCTTGAGGTAGGAAAAGGAGGCTCCTCAACCACAACTTCTGACCTCCCAGGGTGTCTCCCTCGGGCCTCTGAAGAGCTTAGTTTGCCCCTCTGGGAAGTGGATCCTTGGCTTATGGTGCCGGGGGTACCCTGGAGGCCCCCTCACACGAAGGCTGCTTCTTACAGAGTCGCTCGAAAGTAGGGCCCCAGGGCTCGCAGCAGCATGGGCACCGAGAAAGAAAGCCCAGAGCCCGACTGCCAGAAACAGTTCCAGGCTGCAGTGAGCGTCATCCAGAACCTGCCTAAGAACGGTGAGGCTGCGGGGACTCGCATTTGGACTCGCATTCAGGACGCCTGGGGTCTGACTCTGAAGAAAGAATGGTCCTGATCATTGCAGTTTTTACAGACGCCCCTGCCTGAGCTGTCCTGGGGGTTCCCTCCACTTCCTGCCCCAGTCCAGATGCCCTGGGTGGGACCCATCTCCACCTCTGCCCTTTCCAAGCGGGGTTCTCCCGCCCCTCCGCCCCTTGGAGCTGGGAGTGATGTTCTGCCCTGGCTTCCGAACTCTGCCCAGGTTCTTACCGCCCCTCCTATGAAGAGATGCTGCGATTCTACAGTTACTACAAGCAGGCCACCATGGGGCCCTGCCTGGTCCCCCGGCCTGGATTCTGGGACCCCATTGGACGATATAAGTGGTGAGCTCCCGGCTGGCTGGGCAAACAAGCCTCAGCTGTCAAGCAGCCCTCTCACAGCCCTCTGCCCCCAGGGACGCCTGGAACAGTCTGGGCAAGATGAGCAGGGAGGAGGCCATGTCTGCCTACATCACTGAAATGAAACTGGTGGCACAGAAGGTAGGGGCTGCAGGTTCTCTGTCCCCAGGCTCCTGGACAGCTGGCCTGCCCCTTGCCCTTCCAGTTCTGACCCCCACTACATTTCCTAAACATGGACCCCCTCGTGGGAATCACCACCTTCATGTTACCCCAGCCCTGCCTATCTTTGGCCCCTGACTGGGCACAGGGTGGAGGTGTGTGACAGGGCAGGAGCAGGGCGGAAGGGACAGGAGGCCACTCTCTCCCCAACAGACCCCCTCCCCCACAGGTGATCGACACAGTGCCCCTGGGTGAGGTGGCAGAGGACATGTTTGGTTACTTCGAGCCCCTGTACCAGGTGATCCCTGACATGCCGAGGCCCCCAGAGACCTTCCTGAGAAGGGTCGCAGGTCAGACTCCCAGGCTGGGAGCTCCAAAAGTGCTGAGTGAACTCAGGCTAGGTCTAGCCTGAGGTGGGCTGGGGGTAGAGGGCTCCAGGTGACATCCCTATTAGAACCCCCACGCCCCTGAGAGGTGGATCTCAGGCAGCACCCATGGCTCATCCCGAATAGGGGCTTGATCACACTGGGAGGTGCCAACCTCTCCCCAGCCCCACCTCTGGGTGCTGTGTCTTGGCAGGTTGGAAAGAGCAGGTTGTGAATGGAGATGCTGGGGCTGTTTCAGAGCCTCCCTGCCTCCCCAAGGAACCGGCACCCCCAAGCCCAGGTTAGTGCTTAGGCAGGAGGGGTGGACCAAACCAGGCTGGGGGAGGGCTGGAAGGGAGAAGGCTGGATGCCACGCTGTGCCCTCCACAGACACTGAGCCTTCCTGTGCTCCCAAAGGCAGGGACTGGGGTCTAGGATTCCTGTCCCAGGGCCTTGCTTCTGGTGCCCATCTGTGCCTCAGGTGGTGATAGCTCCAGTGTCTTGTATCTCTAGTGTCTCCTGAACAGTTGCTTCTGTCCAGTGCACACCCCTGCTCTCCGCCCACAGCTTCCCTCTGGGCAGTAACTCTACCAATCCCTCCACAGAGTCCCATCCACCCAGAGACCTGGACTCCGAGGTTTTCTGTGATTCCCTGGAGCAGCTGGAGCCTGAGCTGGTGAGACCAGTCCCCATTCCCCTTTTTCCCACTCTACTGTGCTCCCACTCCCACCCTCAGCCCTCTGACTCATCTCAGCAGGGTTGGGCAGAGCAGCGGGCAGCATCTGGAGGAAAACGTGATCCCAGGAACAGCCCCGTGCCCCCTACAGAGAAAGGTGAGCTCCTGCCCAACCTTTCACCCATTTCTGCCTTTTCCTGTGGTCTTGGCATCCCAGGCCTTCTCTTGGCTGCCTTCCTAGGGCAGAGGTGAAAGTCCATTGCTGGGCACTGAGCGAGAAGCCTCTGTCCAGGAGGGGCTGCCAATCAGCCAGATACCTGCCTGGGTGGGCAAAGTCCCCGCCCTCCCTCCTGTCCCCAAAGGGCACCCAGGAGTCTGTACCCTCTGCAGGTGCTGAGTAAGGCCAGCGGGATGGGAGTCCTAGCCCAGCTCTCCCACCTACAGCTGCACAGCCTCGGGAAGTCATCTATACTCTCTGGAACCCCCGTTTGGAAATCTCAGAAGACAATGAGTTCTGCCCTCTTCCCTTCTAGAACTTCTGTTGTGTGTTAGGTCCTGTATGGACATTTTCAAAAGTATCTCCTTTATTCCTCTGAGCAAGCAGCCCTGTGAAGGAGATGACATCTTCTCCTAATTTTTAGATGACAAAATGATGCCCAGAGAAGTTAATGACTTCGGCCGGGCTTGATGGCTCACGCCTGGAATCCCAGCACTTTGGGAGGCCAAGGCAGGCAGATCACCTGAGGTCAGGAGTTTGAGACAAGCCTGGCCAACATGGTGAAACCCTGTAGCTACTAAAAATACAAATATTAGCCAGGTGTGGTGGGCACCTATAGTCCCAGCTATTCGGGAGGCTGAGGCAGGAGAATTGCTTGAATCCAGGAGGCGGAGGTGGCAGTGAGCCGAGATCA
>NW_012103032.1:1980205-1983875 GCF_000951045.1 Mandrillus leucophaeus
TGTTCCACCCCGAAAGAGTTGGGTTCATATCTCTCAAAATAGGCCAGGCGTGGTGGCTCACGCCTGTAATCCTAGCAATTTGCAGACCAGCCTGGCCAACATGGCGAAACCCCGTCTCTACTAAAAATACAAAACTTAGCTGGGCGAGGTGGCAGGCACCTGTAATCCCAGCTACTCAGGAGGCTAAGGCAGGAGAATCACTTGAAACTGGGAGGCAGAGGTTACAGTGAGCCGAGATTGTGCCATTGCACTCCAGCCTAAGTTACAGAGCAAGACTCTGTCTCAAAAACAAACAAACAAAAATCTCTGAAAATAAGAACATTCTACCTAGCCCAAACATCATATTATACACAATTATTAATTTCTTAATATCATGAAATATCCGATCCAAATTCCAGTTTCTCCAGTTATCCTGAAACCACCTTTTCCAGCTGCTGTTTTCCAGTCTAGGACCACACATTGCATCTGTTCCCTTTTCAATTCTCTGTTAATCTAGCTTAGTCCTTCTCCTTGCTATTGACTTGCTGACCAGTCTGAGCTGGTGTCCTATAGAATGTTCCACCTTTTGGGTCTAATTACATCCTCATGGGTGGTTTCTCGATATACATTTCCTATGAACTGGAGGTTAGATCTAAACACTGGATTAGAGTCAAATTAAACATTTGGGCCGGGCATGGTGGCTCACGCCTGTGATCCCAGTACTTTGGGAGGCTGAGGCAGGCAGATTGCTTGAGCCCAGGAGTTTGAGACCAGCCTGGGCAACATAGTGAGACCCTGTCTCCACAAAATATATTTTTAAAAATTAGCTGGGCATGGACTGAAGCAGGAGGATTGCTTGAGCCCAGGAGATTGAGACTGCAGTGAACTATCATGGTGTCATTGCACTCCAGCCTGGGCGACAGAGTGAGACCTTGTCTCAAAAAGACACAAAACACAAAAAACCGCAACATTTTGGACCAGACTACATCAGAGGTGATGTTTTTTCATGGCAGAGGACACATGCTATCTGGATGTCCCACCATTAGTAACTCTAGCATGGACCACTGGCATGGTTGAAGGGAGTCTGATCCCACCATTGTAAAGTCATGTTTTGCTCCTGCAGTCAGATAATATCCAGTCCCGCATCAACTCCATTTGCCAGTTTTTGACAATTGCTAATCCTTGCCTGAGTCAATAATTTAGTGATTGCCAAAAAAAAGCTGACTTTTAAATGCTACGATTCCTTTAACATCTATTAGCTATCATTTGTGTACTGTTTCCCTCATCATCTTGGGTTTCCCTGAAATACAGTGGAAAGGAAGGGTAAATGCTTCATTCTTTATCTTTAGTTATCTATTTTTAAAGTAAGAAATTAATTTAGGCTGGGTACCGTGGCTCACACCTGTAATCCCAGCACTTTGGGAGGCTGAGGTGGGCGGGTAGATCACCCGAGGTCAGGAGTTTGAGACCAGCCGGACCAACATGGTAAAACCCCGTCTCTACTAAAAATACAAAAATTAGCTGGGCATGGTGGCAGGCTTCTATAATCCCAGCTACTCAGGAGGCTGAGACAGGAGGGCAGGAGAATCGCTTGAACCCAGGAGGCGGAGGTTGCAGTGAGCTGAGATTGTGCTGCCGCATTCTAGCCTGGACGACAGAGCAAGACTCCATCTCAACAAAAAAGGAAAAAGAAAAAAAAAAAAAGGAAAAGAAAGAAATTAATTTAAAAGCCACCTACCTAAATGGTGACAAAATTCCAGTTTTCTTTTGAGTATCACTGTGGGCTCATGGATTTCACAGATTCTGTATTCCCAGGAGCCACAGTCATTCTTCTTCTTCTTTTTTTTTTTTTTTGAGATGGAGTCTCACTCTGTCAGTCAGACTAGAGTGCAGTGGCACGATCTTGGCTCACTGCAACCTCCGCCTCCCAGTTCAAGCAATTCTCTGCCTCAGCCTCCCGAGTAGCTGGGATTACAGGTGCCTGCCACCATGCCCGGCTAATTTTTTTGTATTTTTAGTAGAGACAGGGTTTCACCATCTTGGCCAGGCTGGTCTTGAACTCCTGACCTCGTGATCTGCCTGCCTCAGCCTCCCAAAGTGCTGGGATGACAGGTGTGAGCCACCGCGCCCAGTCTGCCACAGTCATTCTTTTTGATGCTCAGACAGTCACAACTTTGGCCATTTGAGACCCTTTCAAACCAGGTCCTATGTTCTTATAACACGACCTGATGAATCTTTAAAAGTGGCCTTGCTTTCCTGGTACAAGGCGCCCCACATTCACTCCCACCTTCCCTGCCCTAGGCCTGGAATCAACCACTTCTCCAAGGAGCCTTGGCTCCTTTTTAGTGGAGAATGATAGTTGGAAACTAAAATCTGGGTACCCAGGGTCCTCATTTGAAATATGTGGCACATCCTTAACAACAGAAGTCTTCAGGTAATACCAACGGTCATTGCTTTGTGGCCCAGAGAAGATGGCATGGAAGCCGCTCCCTCTACCCACAGCCTTTCCAGCCTCTCTTGACACTGGGATTGCCCTGGGAAGGAAGATATGGGAGGGAGTTGGCATTCAACCTGTCAGGACCACCTGGGGGCCACTTCCCTTCTAGTGTTGCAGACTTGGGGCAGGGTCCTTCCAGTCTCCCACTGAATTGGAAGCAGGTTCCTAGGGAGGTTGTGCTGAGGCCTGGACTGGCCTCTGACTCCTTCCCTCTTGGCTGCAGAGGCCGCAGCCCAGGCCCAGTGCTCGGCCATGGCCCCTTGGGCTCCCGGGGCCCACGCTGCTGTTCTTCCTCCTGTGGCCCTTCGTCGTCCAGTGGCTCTTCCGAATGTTTCGGACCCAAAAGAGGTGACTGTCATTGGAGGGGTCTCTGCAGCCAACTGAGACTATCTTGTGTGCCATGAGCCTTCCTAGGGTTTAGAAGAACAGCATTCAAAATTCCCCCTCCTGTCAGTGTTTGCCTTCGCACCTCCTCCCCTAACGCAGCGCGGGGTGCAAATAAGACCCCACCCCTCCCTGCGCCTTCATAGGGACGCTTCCTTCCCTCCCCGCAACCACCCCAGGCTTCCCTGGGAGGCTGCAGTTGTGGTGCACGTCCCCGGTGCTGGGTTGGCCGTGACTCGGGGGCGGGGCTATCGGGTCTCAGCCCCTGCCCTCCCCACCCTCTGGGTCACCTGACTCTCTTCCCACCCCTGCTTCTCCCCGAGGAGGTTCAGCTCTTGGGCAAGTTGGGACTCGGGCCGGGGCCTGGAAGAATGATTGGCTGGGAGGCTGCGGGAGGGAGGCCAGGAGGCCCCGACCAGTTGGGAGGAGGGAGCAGGCCCCGGGGGAGGGGGATGAGCGCAGTTTGCTCGTCTTCCTCCCCTGCCGGCCCCCTCCGCCCCCACACACACTCAGGACGTCTTCACTGAAGATTCACTTACAAACGAATGTTTCACTCAATAAAAGAAAACCATAATCTTCTACTGTCTGGTCCCCTACGGAGGGAGCGGGCAGCGGGGCCTGGAGCGGGAGAAGCACAAGTCCCTTTCCTGCTCCCCACCCAGTGCCCCCTTGATGGCCCTGAAAGAGGCCGGCGGTTGGTGTTTCTGAATGGGGAATATTTTCCCTCCTCCCTGGGCAAGCGAAGGGAAAACAGGCCTCGGTGTGGAGGGGAGAGGGAGGGGAACCAAGGGTGGCCTGGGGCGGGAGGGG
>NW_012103032.1:1984580-1988105 GCF_000951045.1 Mandrillus leucophaeus
AAAAAAAAAAAAAAAAAAAAAAAGTTAATGAGTTGACCTGCATCGTAAGCGGCCGTGCTGGGATTAAACCTCCAGCAGCCCATTACTCAGCTACATAGATGGACTTTGCAAGAATCACACTTGGTCCAAGGATTGGGTTCCACTCCCACACTTTCCTGGGCTTGCCCCAGCCTGCCGCCCCACTGCCCAGAGCTGAACTGCCTCCTGAGCCCCCTTCCCTGTGTGTCTGTGCTCTGCAGAGGGGAGCACAGCAGGGCCCCAGGAGTTGGACATGTGGCTGCTGGGGACAGTTCAAGCACTACAGGAGAGCATGCAGGAGGTGCAGGCGAGGGTGCAGAGCCTGGAGAGCATGCCCCGGCCCCCCGAGCAGGTGAGTCCCCCACCCCATCGGACAAGATGACGGCAGAATCTGGTCTCTGTTCTGGGGTCCTCATCCAGCCACTTTTGTTTTTGTCCTCACGCCTCCACCTGCCCACCTCTCTCTCCAGAGAATGGCGTGGCTCCCACAGCAGACAGGAGGTGGGGGTGAGGGTGGAGGGGGCTGATGTGCTTCCACTCTGAAGGCAAAGTGGGCGGGGCCCTTTGCCGTTCTCCCCTCCCTCTGCCTGGAGAGAAGCTAAGCCGCAGGACTAATCCCGCGTGGGAAGGTCATGATGTGTCTGCTCTGGGCATTGAGGACGCTGGTCCCTGTTGTCCCTCTGTCAGGTCTTCCATTCCCAGAATTAGGATTTGCCCCAAATGGTTCAGCCCTTGCATCCCTCTCACCTCCTAGCTCTGCTTGCCCCTGACACTTGGGCTCCTGGGCTTCTGCAAACTAAATAACAGCTGCCATTGCTGGAGCCCCGCTAGGCGCCAAACACTCATGGGCATCTTCCCACTGAATTCACACAACAGCCCTAGGGATAGAGTTTCTTTTCACCTCCCTTTTAGAGAGGGAAACTAAGGCTCCAAAGGGCTAATTTGCCTGAGGGCACATAGCCTGGGACAGCCTCTCTGAGCTGCTGTGAGGATTCAACCATGCATGTTGGTGCTTCCGTGGTGCCCACCACATAGAAAGCCTTCTCCAGTCGGTTCTGTTGCTACTATTGCTGTTAATATTAACACTAAGCGATGGAGTTGGCAGTGGTCCCTGGTCTGTCTGCCTGCAAAGCTGGTACCCACCATTAACTCTGAGTGGGTCTGTTCTTGAAAAGCCTGAGGTGGTGGGGGCAGGAGAGGGCTGGATTCCCAGATGTGAGGGGTCTCTGGGGTGACCTCTAACCCACTCAGCACAGCAGGGGTGAGCCCACAGCAGCAGGATTTCCTCAGATCCACGATGGCTAACTTTTCAACACTGCCCCTCCCCCTCAACAGGGCTTGCTTTCTTTTCTTTTTTTCTGTTTTTTTTTTTTTTTTTTTTTTTTTTTTTTTGAGATGGAGTCTTGCTCTGTCGCCCAGGCTGGAGTAGAGTGGTATGATATCGGCTCACTGCAACCTCCGCCTCCTGGGTTCAAGTGATTCTCCAGCCTCCAGAGTAGCTGGGACTACAGGCGGCACCACCATGCCCGGCTAATTTTTGTAGTTTTAGTAGAGACGGGGTTTCACCATGGTCCCCAGGATGGTATCAATCTCTTGACCTCGTGATCCACCCACCTCAGCCTCCCAAAGTGCTGGGATTACAGGTGTGAGCCACCACGCCTGGCCCCCTTTTCTTTTTTTCCTACCATTTACTACTTTTAAATGTTGAAGATTTTAAAGTAGATTACAGGCCAGCATGGTGGCTCATACCTGTAATCCCAGCACTTTGGGAGGCTGAGGAGGGAGGATCTCTTGAGACTGGGAGTTCAACACCAGCCTGGGCAACATAGCAAGATCCTGTCTCAAACAAACAAACAAACAAGGAAAAACAGATTATAAACATCATTATGTTCCACCCCGAAAGAGTTGGGTTCATATCTCTCAAAATAGGCCAGGCGTGGTGGCTCACGCCTGTAATCCTAGCAATTTGCAGACCAGCCTGGCCAACATGGCGAAACCCCGTCTCTACTAAAAATACAAAACTTAGCTGGGCGAGGTGGCAGGCACCTGTAATCCCAGCTACTCAGGAGGCTAAGGCAGGAGAATCACTTGAAACTGGGAGGCAGAGGTTACAGTGAGCCGAGATTGTGCCATTGCACTCCAGCCTAAGTTACAGAGCAAGACTCTGTCTCAAAAACAAACAAACAAAAATCTCTGAAAATAAGAACATTCTACCTAGCCCAAACATCATATTATACACAATTATTAATTTCTTAATATCATGAAATATCCGATCCAAATTCCAGTTTCTCCAGTTATCCTGAAACCACCTTTTCCAGCTGCTGTTTTCCAGTCTAGGACCACACATTGCATCTGTTCCCTTTTCAATTCTCTGTTAATCTAGCTTAGTCCTTCTCCTTGCTATTGACTTGCTGACCAGTCTGAGCTGGTGTCCTATAGAATGTTCCACCTTTTGGGTCTAATTACATCCTCATGGGTGGTTTCTCGATATACATTTCCTATGAACTGGAGGTTAGATCTAAACACTGGATTAGAGTCAAATTAAACATTTGGGCCGGGCATGGTGGCTCACGCCTGTGATCCCAGTACTTTGGGAGGCTGAGGCAGGCAGATTGCTTGAGCCCAGGAGTTTGAGACCAGCCTGGGCAACATAGTGAGACCCTGTCTCCACAAAATATATTTTTAAAAATTAGCTGGGCATGGACTGAAGCAGGAGGATTGCTTGAGCCCAGGAGATTGAGACTGCAGTGAACTATCATGGTGTCATTGCACTCCAGCCTGGGCGACAGAGTGAGACCTTGTCTCAAAAAGACACAAAACACAAAAAACCGCAACATTTTGGACCAGACTACATCAGAGGTGATGTTTTTTCATGGCAGAGGACACATGCTATCTGGATGTCCCACCATTAGTAACTCTAGCATGGACCACTGGCATGGTTGAAGGGAGTCTGATCCCACCATTGTAAAGTCATGTTTTGCTCCTGCAGTCAGATAATATCCAGTCCCGCATCAACTCCATTTGCCAGTTTTTGACAATTGCTAATCCTTGCCTGAGTCAATAATTTAGTGATTGCCAAAAAAAAGCTGACTTTTAAATGCTACGATTCCTTTAACATCTATTAGCTATCATTTGTGTACTGTTTCCCTCATCATCTTGGGTTTCCCTGAAATACAGTGGAAAGGAAGGGTAAATGCTTCATTCTTTATCTTTAGTTATCTATTTTTAAAGTAAGAAATTAATTTAGGCTGGGTACCGTGGCTCACACCTGTAATCCCAGCACTTTGGGAGGCTGAGGTGGGCGGGTAGATCACCCGAGGTCAGGAGTTTGAGACCAGCCGGACCAACATGGTAAAACCCCGTCTCTACTAAAAATACAAAAATTAGCTGGGCATGGTGGCAGGCTTCTATAATCCCAGCTACTCAGGAGGCTGAGACAGGAGGGCAGGAGAATCGCTTGAACCCAGGAGGCGGAGGTTGCAGTGAGCTGAGATTGTGCTGCCGCAT
>NW_012103032.1:1993940-1995792 GCF_000951045.1 Mandrillus leucophaeus
GAGGAGCGGAGCAGGGCTGGGCGGGGTCGAGGAGCTGGTTTGGCCCCCGCCTGAAGGGGACGGCGGCAGCTCCAGCTCCGCGCCCCGGGCGTAGGGATGGGGTTCGGAGCCCCAGGCCCCAGAAATGTCCGCTGCCCCCTCCTCAGCTGCCTGTTCCTGGTGCCCCACCTTGACCTCTGGGCCTGGGCCTTCCCAGGGAATTTTCTGGAAGGCCAAGGCCCGGCGAGAACCTCTTCGTCGCCCAGCCCTCAGTAGAGGGCAGGACCCTGCGCGCCTGGAAGCCCCCGTCGGGGTGGGCCGAGCGCCCGCGTGCACTCGCCTTCCGGGGGGTACAGGCCAGAGGCCTTGGCCTCCCTCTGTCAGCACCAGCTCTGTCGTCCGTGAGCCGCCTTGGCTCAAGCCACAGCCCGGCCCGTATTCAACGGCGAAACTGGCCGCTCTGGGCGCCGCCTGGTGCCAGCGCCTCCAAGTCCACTGGCCAGGGTCCCTACCAGAGTCCCCCGCCGCTGCCACCACCTGGGCCCTAGGACCTTCCTATCCCCGGGTAAGGAAGAGGCAGTTCTGAAGGTCCCTGGCTGAGATCCTTACACTCTTGAGTTCCCTGTCAGCCTCTAGTCTTGACCACCGCCCCAGGCTTGGCCATCATTGACCCCACTGGAAGCCAGTCACTCTTTAGTCGTCAGTCCTCTCCAAGCCGGGAAGGCATCCCTGAGGCTAGACGGTGCACTCTGCACGGCTCAGCCCAGGGTCACAAGCACAGGCTGAATAGCCCCTGTGATATGGCTGGACTGCAGCAAGCAGGACAGACAACAGCAGGGCCACCTTGGTGGGGGATGCAGGCCCAGGGCTGAAGCCAGCTCCACTACTTGCACAGTAGCTGTGGAACTTGAGCAAGATTTTTTTTGAGACTGAGGCTGGCTTTGTTGTCAGGCTGGAGTGCGGTAGTACGATCTCCGCTCACTGCAACCTCTGCCTCCCAGGTTCAAGCGATTCTCCTGCCTCAACCTCCCTGGAGTAGCTGGGACTACAGGCACATGCCACCACGCCCGGCTAATTTTTTGTATTTTTAGTAGAGAATGAGATTCACCGTGTTAGCCAGGATGGTCTCGATCTCCTGACCTCATGATCAAAGTGCTGGGATTACAGGTGTGCGCCCCCGCCCCCAGCTCTTGGGGAAGATTCTTAACTGCTCTGGGCTTGGGTGGCCTTGTTTGTGAAATAGGGTTGATCTCTTCTTCATAAGGCAGTCCTGGGGTTTACCAGTGATGGGGCATGTTAAATGTCTGGCAAAGGGTTAGAACCCAGCTAATAGTAAAGTTGCCTGGCCCCTTGACAGAATTCTAGAATTCCACAAGCTATTCCTCAGTCCACCTCTCCCCCAATATGACAAATGAGACCATACAATGGAGCCCAGTCCAGGACACTGAGGCTGGGCTCAGCTGTACCTTCCAAATGCCCCAAATTGGGGTACCCAGAATCATCTGGGGTCTGAAGATGTGGTAACAATTTGGAGGTCTCTGTGATAACCAAGTTCTCCGCAAAACCCCTTTTTCCTCCAGGAGTGCTCTGAGGGGCAGTTCTTGCTCTCAGGAAGCCTGCTAAGGGATGAAGCCACACAGAGCGGGGAGCTTTTCAGGTGGACCGGAGTTCTTGGAAGTCCAGAGAAAACAAACGAAAGTGTTCATTTTCGGCCGGGCGTGGTGGCTCAAGCCTGTAATCCCAGCACTTTGGGAGGCCGAGGCGGGTGGATCATGAGGTCAGGAGATCGAGACTGTCCTGGCTAACATGGTGAAACCCCGTCTTTGCTAAAAATACAAAAAACTAGCCGGGCGTGGTGGCGGGCGCCTGTAGT
>NW_012103032.1:1996447-1996992 GCF_000951045.1 Mandrillus leucophaeus
CCGTGTTAGCCAGGATGATCTCGATCTCCTGACCTCGTGATCCGCCTGTCTCGGCCTCCCAAAGTGCTGGGATTACAGGCTTGAGCCACCGTGCCTGGCTATAAGTAACTCTTATACATTACATCAGTTTACCTTAAGCTATGCATGTCTGAATTTTGCTTTCAAAGGCACTAGCATTTTACCTTTTTTATTTTGCATTTATATTCTTACAATGATGAGGTTTATTCAAAATTTCAATTTTGTATTAATACTTTCTACACTTCTTTTTTTGAGATGGAGTCTCATTGTCGCCAGGCTGGAGTGCAGTAGCGTGATCTCGGCTCACTGCAACCTCCGCTTCCTGGGTTCAAGCGATTCTCATGCCTCAGCCTCCCGAGTACCTGGGATTACAGGCGCACACCACCGCGCCTGGCTAATTTTTGTATTTTTAGTAGAGACGGGGTCTCGCCATGGTTGCCAGGCTGGTCTCAAACTCCTGACCTCAAGTGATCTGCCTGTGTCAGCCTCCCAAAGTGTTGAGATTATAGGCATAAGCCACTGCACCC
>NW_012103032.1:1997042-2003911 GCF_000951045.1 Mandrillus leucophaeus
AAACCCCGTCTCTACTAAAAAATACAAAAAACTAGCCGGGCGAGGTGGCGGGCGCCTGTAGTCCCAGCTACTCAGGAGGCTGAGGCAGGAGAATGGCGCGAACCCGGGAGTCGGAGCTTGCAGTGAGCTGAGATTCGGCCACTGCACTCCAGCCTGGGCGACAGAGCGAGACTCCATCTCAAAAAAAAAAAAAAAAAAAAAAAAAAAAAAAAAAGAAAAGAAAGTGTTCATTTTCAGAACATACAGCTGTGCCCAGAGGCCCGCGTGCTTGCGGCTCCCCTTAGAGGCGTCTACACTGGCCATGCCCATCATCACTGGCATCCCCCCCCCCATATCTCATACTGCCCCAGAGCCACTGAGGTCCCAGACTAGCCCTTTCCTGGCACATAATGCTTGGTCTTACTAAAATGCCCCTCTTCATGCCACTTTGCCTGAAAGTTCTTCATCCTTCAGAGCCAGCCAGGAAGTCACTTGCTCCTGACACTTGTCCATAATTCCCAGCTCCCACGCACTCAGCTCATTGGCTCCCACCGGGATTTCCCTCACTTGCCATTTTGGCTGGCTGTGGTCTGATGGCCTCTCCACAGTCCATGAGCAACTTGAAGGCAAGGATGGCATCCCACCCCTCTTTGTACCCTCCTGGGTGCCAAATGATATAGGGGCCGAATAAGGTTGAAGTTGTTGGGAATGAAAAGAACGAAATCCAGAGTTTTCCCCGATTTTAAGAAAAAACGGGGTTTTGTGTTTGTGACAGAAAAATGGCATGGGGAGGTCACAAAGACCCGCGCTGTAGCCAGAACTGCCCCATGGTTGTCATGTGACCTTGGACAAGTCACTTATTTTCCGGGTGTCTTAGAGATGCCTTATCTGTAAAATGGAGACAGTCATTCCTATCGTGCCTAACTCGCCAGGCTGTGGTGAGGTCACATGGTTCTGTGCGTAAAAGGTGCACAGTGCAAACGTGCTGGAATGCCAGGGATGCTATTAAGGAAGCAGTAAGAAAAAAGGGTCACTGGGTGTGTGGCGAGGAAGAAGTGGAAAGGGCGCCAAGATTTTAGGTCCCAGTGACTGGTATGGAGGGTTCTCTGGGTCCTCTCAGTCCCTGTTTATGGAGGGCAGGGCGCTTGGGTCTGGAGAATTTCTCTCTGAGAAACTATGCCCCCGGGGGAATCGGCCCCCCAGGCCTGCGCCAGAATCCCCTGCCGCAAGTTTCGGGGCAAGGTCTCCACCATGCTTCCCTCCCAGTCTTGCCCAGCGCCCACTTATGAGGAAGGGCCTCTGCAGGTGAGACCGGCTTCCCTCTCGGATAGCCAGGGCAGATGATTTCAACTCATTAATCATTTCGAACCTTTCCCAACAAACAGCCTCATGGCCGGCCCAAACCTCCCCTGTCCCGGCTCAGGAAATGATCTCGGTCGAAAGTGAAAAGACCAAATCGGCCCCAGGAGGCCATTTTCTTCGACAGAAGCTGAGGCCTGGGGGCGAGGCCTTCCCCCTGCTTCCCTTCCATTCCCCCGCCCCCACGCTTTCCGATCTCGGCCCAAAGAAGAGGCTTGGCCGCGAATCACCGGTTTGCATTGGCCCCTGGGGCGTGGGCGGCTTTCTGAGACCAGGCTGGGGCTGGGACTCCGCCACCTTCAGCTAAGGGTACCGAAGTCTGTCCGGGAGTCGGCGTCACCGGGACTCGAACCTGCCTTTTCGTCTTCCGAGGCCTAGTGCGAACCTGCTGCGCTAAACTCAGTCACACTGTCCCTTTAAGGCGGCACTTTTTATTCTTCATTTGTTTACTTCTTCATGCGCTTTTCGTTCTTTACAAAATGTGCTCGCGATATCCTTCCGCAAGTGTCAATCTCAGGCACTCACCAGCCGCCTTGAAGCCGTTTCTGTAATCTTAAGAATCGCGAGTTACCAGCCGTGGGCCGACATCTCTCTTTATAGGATTTAATTCTTATACATTTTAGGGACTACTTTTTAGGAATAAACCATTCTTGCGTTAGTTAATAAAGGTTCATAACCTTCGGAACCCTTCCGCTGAGAACAGAATAGGATAGTAGCCTTTATAACGCACCTTTTCATAAAAATATTCTGTGTGGACTCTCATAGGCCGTCGAATCTTCTCGTATTCCTGAAACAGAATGGTACGGTCCAGAACCCGCCCCATCTGCTCTGCGATTGGCCGTCCTTCCTCAGTGAGTCGTGTGATTTTTCACCAATGGCCGTTCGCGTTTCTTTAGCGAGGGCTAAGCGATGGAAGGAGGTGGCCAGGGAGACGCCCCCTACGCGTTCTGGGATTGGCTACGTCGCACGGCGCGCGAGGACGGCGGGCCCGAAAGATAAGAACTACGACTCCCGGCTCCCCGCAATGGGAACTCCATTACGCATGCGCACGGGCGGGGCCAACAAGCTTCTATATAAAAGGGGCGCAGAGGGCTGGGAGGCAGCAGTTGGAAGTTGGCAGGTGGAGAGGCAGGTTGGGAGGGAAAGTCGGGGGAGGAGGCGGAAGAGGAGCTGTGGGAAGCGGGAGGAGGGAGGGAGGAAAAGAGGAGGCGGAGGAGAACTGAGCAGAGCAGAGCATCGAGCCAAAGGGGAGATGAGTTTGTCTGTCCTCTGCTGAGGCTCCGGCCGGGCCTAGGGAACTGGGAGCTTAGGTGGAAGCGACACCCGTGGAAGTGGGAGGAGGTGGCTCCGGGACTTTAACCCCTTGTGGGCTCTGCGGCAGGGGATTTAACCCTTTGTGGATCTGGCCCCTCGGAGGCAGCGTCATCGGTAGTTTTAACCCCTTCGGGGCTGGGTTTCACCCACTGGACTTACCCTCATCACCTTGCTTACCAACTCCTTTATTGGGGTGCTCCGCTTGGAGGTTTGAGGCCCACCTCCGCACATTACGTACTGTTCCTGCCGCTGCACCCCCTTGGACCGCTAGCTGGCCGCACTGTGGACGCTTAACCCTTTACTGACTTGAGCTCCCCAGATTGCAGTTGGAGTTTGCTGATAGAAGGACTAGCTAAAGGCGTCACTGCAGGAATTACAAACTGAAGAGGACTCTGTTGGACTGTTTTTCTTTTCTTTTTTTTTTTTTTTAAGAAAAACTCCATTTTTTTTTTTCTTGAGGACTTAGTAGCCAAAATTTCTCAAACTTCGAGGACTCTACTAGCCATGGCCGAGCCATTCTTGTCAGAATATCAACACCAGCCTCAAACTAGCAACTGTACAGGTGCTGCTGCTGTCCAGGAAGAGCCGAACCCTGAGCGCCCCCCAGGCGCGGAGGAGCGGGTGCCCGAGGAGGACAGTAGGTGGCAATCGAGAGCGTTCCCCCAGTTGGGTGGCCGTCCGGGGCCGGAGGGGGAAGGGAGCCTGGAGTCCCAACCACCTCCCTTGCAGCCCCAGGCCTGTCCAGAATCTAGCTGCCTGATAAAGGGCGAGAAGGGCCAGAATGGGGACGACTTGTCCGCTGGCGGCGACTTCCCGCCGCCGGCAGAAGGGGAACCGAAGCCCGAGGCCGAGCTGCTCGCCCAGCCTTGTCATGACTCCGAGGCCAGTAAGTTGGGGGCTCCTGCCGCAGGGGGCGAAGAGGAGTGGGGACAGCAGCAGAGACAGCTGGGCAAGAAAAAACATAGGAGACGCCCGTCCAAGAAGAAGCGGCATTGGAAACCATACTACAAGCTGACCTGGGAGGAGAAGAAAAAGTTCGACGAGAAACAGAGCCTGCGAGCTTCAAGGATCCGAGCCGAGATGTTCGCCAAGGGCCAGCCGGTCGCGCCCTATAACACCACGCAGTTCCTCATGGATGATCACGACCAGGAGGAGCCGGATCTCAAAACCGGCCTGTACTCCAAGCGGGCCGCCGCCAAATCCGACGACACCAGCGATGACGACTTCATGGAAGAAGGGGGTGAGGAGGATGGGGGCAGCGATGGGATGGGAGGGGACGGCAGCGAGTTTCTGCAGCGGGACTTCTCGGAGACATACGAGCGGTACCACACGGAGAGCCTGCAGAACATGAGCAAGCAGGAGCTCATCAAGGAGTACCTGGAGCTGGAGAAGTGCCTCTCGCGCATGGAGGACGAGAACAACCGGCTGCGGCTGGAGAGCAAGCGGCTGGGCGGCGACGACGCGCGTGTGCGGGAGCTGGAGCTGGAGCTGGACCGGCTGCGCGCCGAGAACCTCCAGCTGCTGACCGAGAACGAACTGCACCGGCAGCAGGAGCGAGCGCCGCTTTCCAAGTTTGGAGACTAGACTGAAACTTTTTGGGGGAGGGGGCAAAGGGGACTTTTTACAGTGATGGAATGTAACATTATATACATGTGTATATAAGACAGTGGACCTTTTTATGACACATAATCAGAAGAGAAATCCCCCTGGCTTTGGTTGGTTTCGTAAATTTAGCTATATGTAGCTTGCGTGCTTTCTCCTGTTCTTTTAATTATGTGAAACTGAAGACTTGCTTTTCTTGTTTTCCTTTTTAGAAGGTTTTTTCCTTAATGTGAAAGTAATTTGACCAAGTTATAATGCATTTTTGTTTTTAACAAATCCCCTCCTTAAACGGAGCTATAAGGTGGCCAAATCTGAGAACAATTAAATTCATTTTAGTTATAATAAATTTAATATTTGTAAATGTAACATAGTTTCAGTGTGATTTCTAGAGCTAATTCAAAATAGTATTATTTTATGTGATTGCATTTTTGGGGAGGGGTACCGAAATCGTTAAATTTGTCAGTTTGCAAAAATATCAGTCTTTAATGGGAGAATTTTCAATTTGCCAATTTTTTCCTTGAATGGGTTTGGGTTTAAGTATGCTACAATACACAGTTCAGGCAAAATATAAAGATTTAATTATCTTCAATACTTAAGTGTGCTTGCTTTCTAGTGCCTTGGTTTTCTTTCTTGATGCTGGAAAAATAAACCGGTGTTCAGTGTTTAGGTGACTGGAAAGTGGCTACAATCCAAAATTTTAAATTTAAGTCTGCCTCGGCCATTCAAAAGTCTAATAACAAAAAATGTAAACCTAATTTGACAGTTTGTTACGTTAGACAACTGTCAGCATTTCATTCCTACAAGTTGGTTTTTCAGTGATCTCTTCCATCCCCCCAGTAAGGCTGGAAGAAGTTCCTGGATGCCTGGAAGAGGCTCTTAGCAAACTTCTTAGTGCAAGCAATGGTTAGATTAATTTGTGGGGCAGCTCTTTAAGACATTCAGAGGTGAGAAATACTGGATTTATAAAGGAAATGGCTGTTTGGGGGATTCCAAGGACTTACCCTAATTGTCCAATACTACGTGCTCTGTATACAAAAAAAAAAAAAAAAAAAGGAATAGGAGCTATCCACCTTTCCATGTGGGTCAAACTAAAATTAGAAATGTCCCCTCACTGCAGATCAAATGTAAAGCTTCCAGTTAAGGAGCTAAATGAGGTCCTCAGCTGAACGAGGAACCCTGTACATTTCCTTGAACAGCCCTATTCTAAATCGCCTAAACTATGCTGATAGCTGCTTAGGTTCTTGAGTAGTTCTGCTCTTAAATGTAGGGAGGCCCTGAGAACTAATTTTTGCCCCAAAATAAAAATAGAAAGAAATTATGAGATTATTCCCTCCTGTCACTTTGGTTAACCCAGTCCTTCACCTGCCCTGTGTCAGTGTTTCCTGAGGGCAACTGCGTTGCTCAAATCACTAACACAGAGGTTCCTTAACTTGGGGCCTTAGAAACCATTGTGGGCCTTGGGGTCCATGAACCCCATGAAATTATTTGTAGACTTGTGTTATATGTACATTTTTCTGGGGAGAAGGTTCAAGAGATTCATAAGATTCTCAAACTCCTTGAAGGTTCAGAACCCCTGCAGGGAAGGGGGAAGAAAACCCTCCCATTAGGAAGCATGCTTTTGCAGTTAAATGGCGGTGATTGAGGTGATAGGGACTTCAAAAGTAAAATGCACCTTGTGATGCATAAGAAGCATACACAAATCAATAAATCAAGGGAGATTACACCAGTAGGACTAAATCAGGGCCTTCAAAGCTGGACTGAGTTGGTCCTGTTCTGGCACATATGGTCCACTGGAGACAATGTATGATTGTGTTTTTCTTTGGCCTAAAAATTATATTAAACATTTATTTTGAAATAGTTTTCTTCGTGTTTTTAATTTTTCTTCTGCTATGACGTCATGCAGCAGCCCCAGAAAAACAGCTGCTTGGAAAGGCAGCAACAGTGCCCTCTGGCTTTACAGTGCAGAGCTGAAGGCTCATTTTGACTTAACTGTAAGATGCAGTAGTGATTATCTCTGATATAAGACCCTCTTTTTTTTTTTTGAGATGGAGTTTCGCTCTTGTTGCCCAGGTGGAGTGCAATGGCATGATCACCGCAACCTCCGCCTCCCAGGTTCAAGCGATTCTCCTGCCTCAGCCTCCCTAGTAGCTGGGATTACAGGCATGTGCCACCACGCCTGGCTAATTTTTTATTTTTAGTAGAGACGTGGTTTCCCCATGTTGGTCAGGCTGGTCTCGAACCCCGACCTCAAGTGATCTGCCCGCCTCGGCCTCCCAAAATGCTGGGATTACAGGCATGAGCCACTGCGCCTGGCTAAGACCCTCTTCTTAAAGAAGGATTCATCTATGAAAATCTTGTTTCCCCTACTATTAGAAAAATATTTACAAAATGAATCTTGGAAAGACTATAAATGCATTTATCATCAGAAAAAGTATGTTTTAGAAGACAAATTCAGTCCAGTCTTCAAATATACAAATATCTAGGCTGGGCCCAGGGGCTCATGCCTGTAATCCCAGCACTTTGGAAGGCTGAGGTGGGCAGATCACCTGAGGTTCGGGAGTTAGAGACCAGCCTGACCAACATACAGAAACCCCATCTCTACTAAAAATACAAAA
>NW_012103032.1:2007041-2009874 GCF_000951045.1 Mandrillus leucophaeus
TTTTTTGAGAATTGGGGTTTCAGCTGGGCCCGGTGACTCACACACCTGTAACCCTAGCATTTTGGAAGGCCAAGGTGGGGAGAATGCTTGAGCTCAGTAGTTTGAGGCCAGCCTGGGTAACATGGTGAAACCCCGTCTCAAAAAAAAAAATTGGAAAAAAAACCAAAGCTGTGGTCTCCCTTAGTTGCCCAAGTTGCCCAAGCTAGAGTGCAGTGGCACTATCATATCTCACTGCAGCCTCAAATTCCTGGGCTTGAGTGATTCTCCCACCTCAGGTTCCTGAGTAGCTGGGACTAAAGGCGGGTACGAACACACCCAGCTGATTTACCTATATTAAACAGGGGGCTTTGATGACAAATGATCCCCAAGCCCACGCTAACCTTTCACTTAAGTCCTCTGTCAAGCATTTTAACTGAGCTGCTCAAAAGACCAGGCTTACAAATTAGCAATTTCAGTTTGTTCCCTTTTTCCTCCTGGGGCCTAGGTATTCAATCAGGAAAAACTGCTTCCCAAACTGACACAGCTAGCTGGACAGCTTTTCTTAGAGCCCTTAGGAGACAGGGTCCTTTAGACTTCAGAGTTTTAGGAGAGAGAGCTAGGGAGTTCCAGATTGGTTTAGTTCTGAAAAATATACTAGGTATCTCTAAAGAGGGGAGGCATAATAAAGATTAGACAGGCCAGGCACAGTGGCTTCATGCCTGTAATCCTAACACTTTGGGAAGCCGAGGCAGGAGGGTCACTTGAGCTCAGGCACTCGAGACCAGCCTAGGCAACATAGTTACCAACACAGGCAACAAACACCAGCCTCCTCTCTATTAAAAAGTAAATTTAGGCCAGGCATGGTGGCTCACACCTGTAACCCCAGCACTTTGGGAGGCTCACTTGGGATGGATCACTTGAGGTCAAAAGTTCAAAACCAGCCTGGCCAACATGGCAAAATCCTGTCTCTACTAAAAATACAAAAATTAGCCAGGCATGGTGGCGGGCACCTCTAATCCCAGCTACTCAGGAGGCTGAGGCAGGACAATTGCTTGAACCTGGGAGGTGGAGGTTGCAGTGAGCCGAGACTGCACCACCGTACTCCAGCCTGGGCAAAAGAGCAAGACTTTGCTCGGAGAAATGTAAATAAATATACTCTGCCCTAATGACTGCAAAAGTTAGAGAAACCAAAGAGGGACTCCACAGACTTAAACAACGAAAGCCACAACCAAATAGTCTACCTACTCAAGGGCTGGCTATATTTAGTCAAGCATTAGGTAATGCATCAGTTGTTGCCTTGATCACTTATACCCGTAACAGCTAGCAACAAATATTCACAACAGTGTGGTGGAAAAGTTGGTTATAGTTAACTAGTATTTGAAAATTAAGTACTCAAGTACACTTGAGTTTGTGGGGTTTCGAGGTTTGTTTTTTGGGGGAAAGTACTATTTTTCACATTTGCACAACATCACTGCAATAACAATTCCACTTTATTCTTTCTCACACAAAGTGTAAATGATTGAGGCTAGAAATAAAAGTTATTTTTTTAAAAAAAGAGAATGTTGTCAGGCACAGTGGTTCATGGCTCTATAATCCCCGCACTTTGGGAGGCCAAGATGGGCAGATCACCTGAGGTCAGGAGTTGGAGACCAGCCTGGCCAACATGGTGAAACCCCGTCTCTACTAAAATTGCAAAAATTGGCCGGGCACAGTGGCTCACGCCTGTAATCCCAGCACTTTGGGAGGCCAAGGTGGGCGGATCACAAGGTCAAGATATCGAGACCATCCTGGCCAATATGGTGAAACTCCGTCTCTACTACAAATACATAAAAAATTAGCTAGGCATGGTGGCACCCGCCTATAATCCCAGCTACTCGGGAGGCTGAGGCAGGAGAATCGCTTGAACCCAGGAGGTGGAGGTTGCAGTGAGCCGAGACTGCGCCACTGCACTCCAGCCTGGTGACAGAGTGAGACTTTGTCTCAAAAAAAAAAAAAAAAACCTCCAAAAATTAGCCGGGTGTGGTGGTGAGCTGCTGTAATCCCAGCTACTTGGGAGGCTGAGGCAGGGAGAATTGCTTGAACCCAGGAGGCAGAGGTTGTGGCGAGCCAGGATCGTGCCAAAAAGAAAAAAAAAAAAAGAATGTCAAATTTAGCCCTAAACTGCTGACCAAAGGATAGTAATCATACTTTGCAACTGGAGCAAAATATATGCTCCAGGAGGCAAAGTTTCAATCTTTGGCCAAATTTTTGCCAAAAAAAATCAAGAACAGGATGTTGGGGCCTAAACAAAGGAGCATAAAAAATTAACTGGCCAGGCACTGTAGCTCACACCTGCAATCCCAGCACACTGGGAGGCCGAGGTGGGCAGATCACCTGAGGTCAGGAGTTCAAGAACAGCCTGGCCAACATGGTAAAACCCCATCTCTACTAAAAATACAAATACAGGCCGGGCACGGTAGCTCATTGACTGCAATCCCAGCACTCTGGGAGGCCGAGGCGGGAGGATCATCTGAGGTCGGGAGTTCAAGACCAGCCTGACCAACATGGAGAAACCCCATCTCTGCTAAAAATACAAAACTAGTTGGGCATGGTGGCGTATGCCTATAATCCCAGCTCCTCAGGAGGCTAAGGCAGGAGAATCGCTCAAACTTGGGAGGCGGAGGTTGTGGTGAGCTGAGATCATGCCATTGCGCTCCAACCTTGGCAACCAGGCGAAACTCCATCTCAAAAAAAATAAAATAGGCTGGGCGCGGTGGCTGACGCCTGTAATCCCAGCACTTTGGGAGGCCGAGGCGGGCAGATCACAAGGTCAGGAGATCGAGACCATCCTGGCTAACATGGTGAAACCCTGTCT
>NW_012103032.1:2011834-2012710 GCF_000951045.1 Mandrillus leucophaeus
AGGATAAAGCGATCTTCCCACCTCAGCCTCCCGAGTAGCTGGTACTTGCCACCATGCTTAGCTATTTTTTTTCCTGGTTTTGTTTTTTTTTTTTTTGAGAGACAGGGTTTTACCCTGTTGCACAGGCTGGTCTCAAACTCCTGGGCTCAAGCAATCGCCCTCCTCAGCCTCGGCCTCCCAGAATTACAATTGTGAGCCACCAAGCCCAGCCTATTCCTACACTTTTTTTTGGGGGGATGGGGGGGTGAAGTCTTACTCTGTCGCCCAGGTTGGAGTGCAGTGGCGCGATCTCAGCTCACTGCCAGCTCCGCCTCCCGGGTTCACGCCATTCTCCTGCCTCAGCCTCCCCAGTAGCTGGGACTACAGGTGCCCGCCACCATGCCAGGCTAATTTTTTTGTAATTTTAGTAGAGACCAGGTTTCACCGTGTTAGCCAGAATGGTCTCGATCTCCTGACCTCGTGATCTGCCTGCCTTGGGCTCCCAAAGTGCTAGGATTACAGGTGTGAGCCACTGCACCCAGTCTCCTAGTTCTACACTTTCTATTGAAATATTTAACTAGCATATTGTTCTCCTGGCAGAGAGGAGAATTAGTTACCTATATTTTAATTAAAAAAAAAAAAAAAGTTAGGCCGGGCATGGTGGTTCATGCCTATAATCCCAGCACTTTGGGAGGGGCTGAGGGGGGTAGATCACCTGAGGTCGGGAGTTTGAGACCAGCCTGACCAATATGGAGAAACCCCATCTCTACTAAAAATACAAAATACAAAATTAGCCGGGCGTGGTGGTGCATGCCTGTAATCCCAGCTACTCGGGAGGCTGAGGCAGGAGAATCACTGAATCCCGGATGCGGAGTTTGCAGTGAGCCCCAGCCTGGG
>NW_012103032.1:2018300-2027526 GCF_000951045.1 Mandrillus leucophaeus
AGTAGGTGTTTACATAGCGACTAAGACTAGTTACTCCTCTAGGTATTTATGAGGGAGACAGCACCGATACCATTTTCAAATGAGGAAACTTATGAATATAGTTTGTAGAATTTGTCATAAAGAACATGAGTTTGTAGAATTTGTCATAAAAGCATAACACAACTCATCTCAGAGGGGACAGCTGAGGAGGAAGCTGAAAGTCTGGTTGAACAGTAGATGAACAACAGACTATGCAACAAAATGACCAGCTTGGCCTCATCATCAGTATTTGGCCTCTGGCCAAGCCAACCAAGTCAATGGCAGCACACACAGAAATAGAGCTTGGAGTTCCTAATTTTCAGTCCTTCAGTCCTGTGTTTTCTTTAGATAACCAGGAGGCCATTAATATACTGGTTTTATTCCCAATTTTTCTTTTTTTTTTTTTTTTTTTGAGACAGAGTCTCGCTCTGTGGCCCAGGCTGGAGTGCAGTGGCGCGATCTCAGCTTACTGGACCCTCCGCCTCCCGGGTTCATAGCTGGGAGTACAGGCGCCCACCACTGCGCCTGGCTAATTTTTTTTCTTTTATTTTCTTGAGATGGAATCACGCTCTGTCGCCCAGGCTGGAGTGCAGTGATGTGATCTCAGCTCACTGCAACTCCCGCTCCACGCGCCCCCTCCCCCGTTTCAAGGGATTCTCCTGCCTCAGCCTCCCAAGCAGTTGGGACTACAGGCGCACACCACCACACCCAACTAATTTTTGTATTTTTAGTAGGGACCGGGTTTCACCATGTCTGCCAGGATGGTCTCAATTTCTTGACCTCCTGATCTGCCCGCCTTGGCCTCCCAAAGTGCTGGGATTACAAGCCTGAGCCAGCACGCCCGGCCTATTTTTTTTTTTTTTTGAGACAGGGTTTCAACATATTGGCAAGGCTGGTCTCAAATCCTGACTTTGTGATCCTCCTGCCTTGGCCTCCCAAAGTGCTGGAATTACAGGCGTGAGTCACTGTACCTGGCCTATGCCCAATTTTTCTTAGCAAAGAATGGAAAAGCTTGTGGGTCAACCTTAAGGATAGTAACTTTCATTTACAAATGAGTTAACAAATTTCTGCTGCTGGTACCGTATTTGCCACTCAGTAGCATTCAAAAGTTTCACTAGATTACTTTATAATGGAGGATGAATCACAAATGTCTAGGATCCTCCCCCATTAAATTCTTGACAGAAGACCCACAAAGATCATCTTTAAACCCCTTTTCTGCTCCTATGACTATTTAAGTCCCACCAAGTTAGTTAGCTTTTGAAAGCTCACATCTCTTGATCAGTGTAGAGGCAACATGCCATATGCAGGTAAAAAATCAACCCACGGTAGGGATCAAGTATACTGAAGCTTCAGTTAGGAGTAAGTGGTTCCAGTTTTGGATTGAGGACCCTAGTCAATGATGATCCTATTTTGTAATCCAGTTGTAAGATATCTGGGGAGCAGAGGGAAAAAAGTTAACGCTATGGAGTTGTCACTCCAACTGAAGAAAAATTAATAGGAGGAGCAGAACTTCAGTTCTGGAAAACTTTTTTTTTCTTTTGAGACGGAGTCTTGCTCTGTCGCCCAGGCTAGAGTGCAATGGTGAGAGGCTCATGGCAAACAGTGCCTTCTGGGTTCAAGCGATTCTCCTGCCTCAGCCTCCCGAGTAGCTGGGATTACAGGCACACACCACCACACCTGGCTACTTTTGTATTTTTAGTAGAGAAGGGGCTTCACCATGTTGGCCAGGTTGGTCTCAAACTCCTGACCTCAGGTGATCCACCCACCTCCGCCTCCCAAAGGGCTGGGATTACAGGTGTGAGCCAGCGCGCCGGGCCAAGTTTTGGAAAACTTTTAGTAAGGCTGAAGGCTTAGGCATGTTTTGACCATTTGTAACTAATAATGACACTCATCACAAGGTACCCACAAAATTCACTGCCAGTCACCCTGCTACGTCAAAGCCTCTCCTACTTCAGAACCTACCTAGCCATAATTTTAACTGACATTTTAGCAACAAAACTTTTATTTGAAGATATCCTTGAACCACAAATCTCTCTGGATTTAGATTTCAAGCAGTAGAAAATAAGATGGTTTAATCTGCAATTCAGTAAAAGAACTTCACATCAAACTTCAATCTTTAAGAAGCTGCTACAGCTATACTGTAAGGTTACGAGTTTATTCTTTCAAAGCAGGTCTCCTCATCTCTTAAACGCTATATATATTAAGTAGATAAAAACTGCAATTTCTATTTTGGTAGCATTTAGGATCTACAAAAGTGATCTTTCAATTATTTGGAATTTCAAAATAGAGGTTACCTAGTAACAATGCATCAGTAGAACACAAAATACTCTCATTTTGTTTAGTCTGTGGGGGGAAAAAAATCTTTAAACTGGAAAGATTCTGTAGCCTTACGAAGATTATTACACTGGAATTGGAATTACTGTAGTTCGTTTTTCCCTCTAGGAGGGCAGCCATTTCTCTACAAGTTTTGTAAAAGTTAAGACTCGGATTTCAAAATGCAAGCAGATGTTGATGAAGCATACGAAATGGGCAACTCCATTTCTATTTCGGAGCCGCAGTGACTCCGACTTTGTGCCCCAAGCCTGTAAAGCACAAAACCTCATCCCTTTGGTGTAAACCTTCAAGAGAAGTGGGGCAGCACACTTCAGGCTTTTCACCAACAGGCTGGCGACATGCTACGTCAGGGTGTCCGGAGAATCGGGGCTGAATGGGAGAGATCTTGAGGGCAAGAGCCTCAGAGACCTTCAGGCACCGGGCTCGTGAAGGTTTCCACGTGCCCCTATCTAGCTGGTCCCAGGGGGAATTAGTGGTTGCTACAGTAGTTTAAGACGGCCGTGGTTTTTCGCAACCCGGGCGGCGAGATGGCGCTTTGGTGTAAGCGAGGTAAGGTGGGTGCACTGGGATCTCCGCTCTCGGAGCCTCCAGTTGACTGCCACGCCGACTTGCGGCCAGACCTGCGACCTCCGCCCTCCCCCGCGGCGCCAGCCTCTGGAATCTGGCGTCGCCCCCACTTCTCCAGTCGAAGTGGGAGTCCCTCTGTGCGGGACCTCGCCGCCATACCCAGGCCGAATGGGGGTGGGGAGGGAAGTTGGCAGAGCTCGGCCTCAGGATCTGCGCCCCTGTGGAAGGACGGCAGAGGACAGCCGTTTCACCAGCCTCTCCCGTGCTAGGGTCTCGGGAAACACGCGGTAATTACCGAAGAACCCCGCACTCTGTGAGATGCGAGGCTGCGGGGTTGCCGGGACATTTTGAGGACCGGGCTCGGCCGGGGAGACTCCAACCTTCACCCTCCCTGGCCCCCGGTCCCACTTCCCGCCTTCTCCCGGCGCCGCCACTTCAGGCAGCCCACTCGGCCCGGCCTCTCCCCGCGCCCGGACCACCCCCCACGGGGTGCTCTCACTGCGCAGCGAGTCCCTCCGCTGCCTCCTCCCAGCCCAAAATGGCGGCGATGGCCGCCGATCTTCTCGTCGCCTTCCTCAAAGGCCAAGGATCCCTCCGCGCATACTGCCCCGCCCATCTTAGCCGGATCTCTTTTCTGCCCCGTAAAGATTAACGCCATCAATGAACTCTTTAATTGAGTTCGGAGAAGGCGGGTCCAGTTGTGCCTCCTCATAGCTAATCGTTGCCAAAAGTGAGAATATTGGCAGAAGGCTTGACCAATCAAAGAAGGCAGCGATGCACGCGCTGTCTGTACCCGCTCAAGGGTAGATGGGTTTCGGAGTCTCGGGTGTGGCTGTTGACGTGACAGGCGCTCGGATCGCTTTTCAGGCTAGAAGAACTACAATCCCCAGGAGGCACCGCGCGTCCAGGCTATCTCCTCCCCCCATCTTAGTGGCCTGAGCGGCTTGACCACAGCTGCTGCAACTGCAGCAAGAGGTAGGGCTGAGGCGTTGGGAATTGCACCGACAGGCAGTCGCACAGAAAGACACACAGATGTAGTGGTGTGCATAGCCCTTGACAGCGAATAGGTCAGTTCCACTTTTGCAAAACCTCTTTCCATGACTATCTCCCCTCTTCCAAGGACTCCATCCTTGTCCCAGTTGGGTTTCCCGCTCAGCTGCATGTAGCGCAAAGACCTCTTTCCCCTTTCCCCTGTTTCCCTTTCTGAGAGGAAGGAGGGAGGCAGGCCATGACCTTAGAGGAAAAGGCCTCAGCACTAGGCTTGGCCCAGGTCCCAGCTGTGCTTCTGGCCTTTGGAGCCCAGCTTGGGGAGAAGGTTGGGGGTGCAGGGCTGCATGAAGATTGAGGCCCCTGGAGACAGTGGGAAAGGACTCCTGAGCTTGCTCCATGTTCTCCCGTGGCAGCAGCAGCCCCGCTGCACTCCCAGCCTTCCCAGGCAGTCCTCCTTTTCCCCTTTGGTGGTTGGGGAAACAAAGCTTACACCTGGCTTCCTGGCTGCCAGCCTGGGCCTCGATGACTTCCAGGAGGACGGTACAGGACATGAGACCTGGTGAGAGACCCGAGGGGCAGGACAGGGAAAACGGCCCCTGAATCCCACTTGGCCCCTTGCTGGCTGGAGGTGTGAAAACCAGTGGTGGAGGCAGCCTTCGGGGCCTGCATTTGAGAATAAGGGTATGAAGAGCTGGGGTACAAAATGGCTGCCGCTGCCTGGGCAAACAATTCTGGGCAGCCAGAGTCTTCCTGAGAACGTTCCTTCAGAACTTGGATTTCTGATGTTGTTCAAAGCAGGTGTCACTAGTTCCAGGTGTCTGCTGAAAGATTTGGAACGGAAGATGATGGCCACTCCGAACCAGACCGCTTGTAATGCAGAGTCACCAATAGCCCTGGAGGAGGCCAAGGTAAGCCCCTGCCCTCCTGCCCACCCGAGTACCCCGAGCATGGGTCCCACAGCTGAGATCCAAACTTCTTGTCTCAGATATGTTGGTAGATTTGGAAAACCAATATTTTGATGAGTCCCTACTATGCACTAGGCAATAGGCCGGAATCCCAGTCTATGCTAGCTTATGAAATCTTAGTAACTGGCCGGGTGCGGTGGCTCACACCTGTAATCCCAGCACTTTGGGAGGCCTAGGTGGGTGGATCACCTGAGGTCAGGAGTTCGAGACCAGCCTAACCAACATGGCGAAACCCTGTCTCTACTAAAAATGCAAAATTAGCCTGGCGTGGTGGTGGTGCATGCCTGTAATCACAGCTACTTGGGAAGTTGAGGCAGGAGAATCACTTGAACCCAGGGGGCAGAGGTTGCAGTGAGCCAAGATCTCGCAATTGCACTCCAGCCTGGGCGTCAGAGCGAGACTCTGTCTCCAAAAAAAAAAAAAAAAAAGGAATCCTAGTAACCCTTTCAGGCAGGAATTATTTCCAATTCCCAGAAGCCAAGGTTCTGAGACCTGAAATACCTGTTCCAGAATCATGCTGTCTACCAGCAACAGACCCAGGGTTTAAACTTAGGGCTTCCTGACAACTGAACATTGCCTTGACCTCAAGTTCAAAGAGGGCATGGAGGGACTGGGTTGAATGTGTTTTGTCCAGGCCATGAACCAAGTCTGAAGCAGGAAGAAGAGTTTTTGGTTCATAATTTGAATGGACCCAGGCAGGCAATTCACTTGAGACCAGGATTTCAAGACCAGCCTGGCCAACATGGTGAAACCTCATCTCTAGTAAAAATACAAAAATTAACTGGGCATGGTGGCACATGTCTGTAATACCACCTACTCAGGAAGCTGAGGCATGAGAATCACTTGAACCCGGGATGCAGAGGTTGCAGTGAGCTGAGATCACACACTGCACTTTAGTCTGGGCGACAGAGTGACACTCCATCTCAAAAAAGAAAAAAAAAAAAAAAAAAAAAACAGGCCAGGCAGTGGCTCACGCCTGTAATCCTAGCACTTTTGGAGGCTGAGGCAGGTGGATCATCTGAGGTCGAGAGTTCAAGACCAGCCTGGCCAACATGGTAAAACCCTGTCTCTACTAAAAATACAAAAATTAGATGGGTGTAGTGATGGGCGGCTGTAATCCCAGCTACTCAGGAGGCTGAAGCAGAAGAATCACTTCAACCCGTGAAGTAGAGGTTGCAATGAGCTGAGATCGTGCCATTGCACTCCAGCCTGGGCAACAAGAGCAAAACTCTTTCAAAAAAAAAAAAGAAAAGAGCTCGAAGCTGGGCGCAGTGGCTCATGCCTATAATCCCAGCACTTTGGGAGGCCGAGGTGGGCGGATCACTTGAGGTCAGGAGTTGGAGACCAGCCTGACCAACATGGAGAAACCCCATCTCTACTAAAAATACAAAATTAGCCAGGTGTGGTGGCGCATGCCTTTAATCCCAGCTACTTGGGAGACTGAGGCAGGAGAATCACTTGAACTTGGGAGGCGGAGGTTGCTGTGAGCAGAATTTGTACCACTGCAGTCCAGCCTGGGCAACAAGAGGGAAACTCCATCTTCAAAAAAAAAAAAAAAGAGTTCGAGACAAGCCTGGCTAACATGAGGAAACCCCGTCTCTACTAAAAATACAAAAAAATTAGCTGGGCATGGTGGTGGGTGCCTGTAATCCCAGCTACTCAGGAGGCTGGGGCAGGAGAATTGCTTGAAACTGGGAGGCAGAGGTTGCAGTGAGCCGAGATCACGGCCCTGCATTCCAGCCTGGGCAACACAGTGAAACTCCATCTCAAAAAAAAAAAAAAAACCCTGAAATTAGCCCAGTGTGGTGGGGCATGCCTGTGATCCCAGCTGCTTGGGAGGCTGAGGCATGAGAATCACTTGACCCCAGGAGGCAGAGGTTGCAGTGAGCTGAGATCACGCCACTGCACTCCAGCCTGGGTGATGAAGTCACACTGTCTCAATAAAATAATTTGGAATGGAGGTAGGGGGTTAGGATATAACCCGCAAAAGAGGAGAGAGAAAGATCGTATCAGACCCTCAGAGGATGCCACTTTCCAACTTGGCAACAGGAACCTATGCTTGTTCAGCCCGTGTTCTCTCACTACCTGCCCTTACCCATTCTTCCTTAGTCCATGCCTCCCTATAGATGAGCAGGGAGCTTAGGAGAGGGGTCAGAGAGCTTCTGACCCACGCTGCCTAGCCTATTCCGTGTTTTCTGGATTTACTGAATTTGGAATTCATGATGTGTCAGGGCTACAGTGTTCAGCCAGGTCACACAGCTTATCTACAGTAGTGGTCATGGTGGTAGAGGGCCAAGTCTTCAGGAGGGAGGCAGCAGGTAGGGCTAGGGGGCTGAGTTTGCTTGGGTGAGGGTGGAGGATCAACAGGGCACTTTTACTGAGGGCTGGGAACATGTGACTGTGCACACTAACAAGCCACCCTGCCTTGGCATCCCAGTGGCCTTGCCTGTCCCAGGTGGGGCAACAGCTCTATCTCATTTGGCCCAAGCCACTGGTGGAGACAAGGGCTATTGCTTATATTTAGTGATCTTCCTGCAGGTGAAGTAACACAACAAACTCCACATACATACATACCCCATACACATACACAGCCTGACATACCTCCTTTTCCCTGAAATTCTCTTCAGGGTCTGCAAAACACACATGACATATGCCTGGCTCTTAAGGGCTGCGCATACACCACATTCCTCAGTACACACCCTGTGTGCATGGACCCATGCTCACATGTCTGTGAACTGCATTGCATATTACTCAACAACATACCAGTGGTAGTGGTTATTATTAGAAATTGTCCAAACCACAGACTTAGAGCAATTCATTTCCCATCTCCCACACCCAGTACTCCCACCCTTCCCACAACAGAGATAAACAGATGCCCTGAGCCTATACTGTCTTGACAGAATCTTTCTACCTCTTAGATAAGTTCTGGAACTCTCTCACTGCAGACTGGAGGCCGACCCTCCCTCTCCTTGGAGAGGACCTCTTTCCTGCCATTCATATTGGAGAGTGATGCCAACTACCAACTTCTGCCTAGAATAAATATGTTCCATCATTTTATTTTATTTTTTAATTTAATTTAATTTTTAAATTTAATTTTATTTTTTGAGACAGAGTCTTACTCTGTTGCCCAGGCTGGAGTGCAGTGGCACGATCTCGCCTCACTGCATCCTCCACCTCCCAGGTTCAAGCGATTCTCCTGCCTCAGCATCCCGAGTAGCTGTGATTACAGGTGCCTACCACCATGCCCGGCCAATTTTTTTTGTATTTTTAGTAGAGATGGGGTTTCACCATGTTGGCCAGGCTGGTCTCAAACTCCTGACCTCAGGTGATCTACCAGCCTCGGCCTCTCAAAGTGCTGAGATTACAGGCATGAGCCACCATGACCAACCTGCTATATCTTCTTTATGCCAGAAGGATAGAGAGGGGAGTCTTATTTGTCTGTTTTTTAAAATTATTATTTTTATTTTATTTATTTATTTATTTTTTGAGACTCCAATTCTGTCACTCAGGCTGGAGTGCAGTGGCGTGATCACAGCTCACTGCAGCCTCAACCTCCCACTTCAGCCTCCCAAGTAGCTGGGATTACAGGTGCTCACCACCATGCCTAGCTAATTTTTTGTAATGTTTGGTAGAGATGGGGTTTTGCCATGTTGCCCAGGCTGGTCTTGAACTCCTGGGCTTCAGCAGTCCACCTGCCTCGGCCTCCCAAAGTGCTAGGATTACCAGCATGAGCCACCATGCTCGTCCATAAGTCTTATTTCCCAGTATCTTTTGGATCTCCCTATCTTACAGGTTTTAGGCCACTTAACAGATATTTACTGAGCACTGCCCTTGTGCTGTGCATAGGAATATAGTGGTGACTTGGACAGACAGACAAGATGTGTTCTTACATGAGGAAGACAGATGTTAAATGGCCATATGCTAAATGCTGTGTGCTAATTGCGTGACATGATAGAATCACTAGGGAGGGTAGATGGGGAGTCTACTTTAGGTAGGGTGGTCAAGGAGGGGCTCCCTGAGGAAGTGACATTGGAACTAAGCTCTAAAAGGTTAAAAAAAGGTGGCTGGGGGCAGTGGCTCATGCCTGTAATCCTGATACTTTGGGAGGCTGAGGCAGGTGGATCACTTGACATCAGGAGTTTGAGACCAGCCTGGCCAACATGGTGAAACACTGTCTCTACTAAAAATACAAAAAGTTAACTGGGCATGGTGGTGGGTGCCTGTAATCCCAGCTACTCCGGAGGCTGAGGCAGGAGAATCGCTTGAACCTGGAAGGTGGAGGTTGCAGTGAGCTGAGATCGGGCCACTGCACTCTAACCTGGGCAACAGAGGGAGACTCTTGTCTCAAAAAA
>NW_012103032.1:2027576-2028850 GCF_000951045.1 Mandrillus leucophaeus
TGTATTTTTAGTAGAGACAGGGTTTCACCTTGTTAACCAGGATAGTCTCGATCTCCTGACCTCGTGATCTGCCTGTCTCAGCCTCCCAAAGTGCTGGGATTACAGGCGTAAACCACCTCACCTGGCCTGTTTGTTTTTGAGATGGAGTCTCGCTCTGTCACTCAGGCTGGAGTGCAGTGGTACAATCTTGGCTCACTGCAACTTCTGCCTCCCATATTCTCCAGCCTCAGCCTCCTGCGTAGTGGGGATTACAGGCATGCACCACCACACCTGGCTTATTTTTGTATTTTTAGTAGACATAGGGTTTCACCATGTTGGTCAGGCTGGAGTCAAACTCCTGACCTCAGGTGATCTGCCCACCTCGGCCTCCCAAAGTGCTGGGGATTACAGGCCTGAGCCACCACGCTGAGCCTAAAAACAACTTATTTCGGCCGGGCGCGGTGGCTCACGCCTGTAATCCCAGCACTTTGGGAGGCCGAGGTGGGCAGGTTACTTGAGGTCAGGAGTTCCAGACCAGCCTGGCCAACATGGTGAAACCCCATCTGTACTAAAAATACAAAAATTAGCCTGGCATGGTGGTACACACCTGTAGTCCCAGCTACTCAGGAGGCTGAGGCAGGAGAATCGCTTGAACCCGGGAGGCGGAGGTTGCAGTGAGCCGAGATGGTACCATTGCACTCCAGCCTGGGCAACAGAGTGAGACTGTCCCACACACACACAAAAAAAAAGATGAAGAAAAAGTCAGCCATGCAAGTAGCTGGAAGCAAGATCAGCTACATAATTTGTGGGGCCTAGTGCAAAAGGGCACCTTATTCAAAAATTATTAAAAAGTTAAAGATAGTGGCCGGATGTGGTGGTGCATGCCTGTAGATCCAGTTACTTGGGAGGCTAAGGCAGGAGGATTGCTTGAGCCCAGGAGTTTGAGGATGCAGGGAGTTGTTATTGCACCACAGCATTCCTGGCTGGGCAATAGAGTAAGACCGTGTCTCTGAAAATAAAAGGTCTTTTTTGTTTGTTTGTTTTTGAGATGGAGTCTTGCTCTGTCGCCCAGGCTGGAGTGCAGTGGCTCAATCTCAGCTCATTGCAAGCTCCGCCTCCTGGGTCCACACCATTCTCCTGCTTCAGCCTCCTGAGTAGCTGGGATTACAGGCGCCCGCCACCACGCCTGGCTAATTTTTTTGTATTTTTAGTAGAGACAGGGTTTCACCTTGTTAACCAGGATAGTCTCGATCTCCTGACCTCGTGATCTGCCTGTCTCAGCCTCCCAAAGTGCT
>NW_012103032.1:2029085-2033789 GCF_000951045.1 Mandrillus leucophaeus
GCCTGTAGTCCCAGCTACTCAGGAGGCTGAGGCAGGAGAATGGCGTAAACCCGGGAAGCAGAGCTTGCAGTGAGCTGAGATCCGGCCCCTGCACTCCAGCCTGGGCGACAGAGCGAGAGACTCCATCTCAAAAAAAAAAAAAAAAAAAAACTTATTTTAGGCCGTGCGCAGTGGCTCACTCCTGTAATCTCAGCACTTTGGGAGGCCAAGGCGGGTGGATCACCTGAGGTCAGGAGTTCGAGACTAGGCTGGCCAACATGGTGAAACCCTGTCTCTACTAAAAATACAAAAAATTAGCCGGGCGTGGTAGCACATGCCTGTGATCCCAGCTACACGGGAGGCTGAGGCTGGAGAATTCCGGAGGAAGAGGTTGCAGTGAGCTGAAATTGCGCCACTGCACTCCAGCCTGGGTGACAGGGAGACTCCGTCTCAAAAAATGAAGTAAAATAAGGGTTTTTAAAAATAATATGTTTAAGACAAGGACAGCATGAAGCCAGGTGTGAGGCCTCTGTGGAACTTAACAGGTCACCTGCCCATGAAGCCAGCTGTGTTTGAAAGTCAGGCTTTCTGGGAAGAGGGAAGAGCCAGTGGCATTTGGGCTTCTGATCAAGCAAATGTATCAAGATCTGCCTTCTATCCCAGTTTTCTTCTTCTCCTACTTTACTCATTTGGACAGTATTTATGGAACTCCTACTCAGTGCCAGGTATTATTCTAGGCATTGAAATTACAGAGTGAAACACACAGGCAAAATTCCTGCTGTCACCATGAGTTTACTTGGGGAAGGCTGGGGGACAGACAATAGACAGGTCACTTTGTAAACAAATGGTTGCAAAAGGGTGAGGGGCTAAGAGTGACCAAGTTAGCTGAGTGTGGGAAGGTTGGCTTCAAACTGGGTAGAGAGGGAAGGGTTCCACCTCCAAGGACAGGCTGTCTGATCCATCCTTCTTCCTCCTCCCCCTCTTTAGACCTCTGGTGCCCCGGGGAGCCCCCAAACACCCCCTGGGCCTCATGACTCTGGTGGTTCCCTGCCCCTGACACCCCGGATGGAGAGCCACTCAGAGGATGAAGATCTTGCTGGGGCTGTCGGTGGCCTGGGCTGGTACAGTAGGAGTCCCCGGACCCAGAACCCAGGGGGCTGCTCAGCGGAGGCTGTGCTGGCCCGGAAGAAACACCGTCGGCGGCCGTCCAAGCGCAAACGGCACTGGCGACCCTACCTGGAGCTGAGCTGGGCTGAGAAACAACAGCGGGATGAGAGGCAGAGCCAGAGGGCCTCCCGGGTCCGCGAGGAGATGTTCGCCAAAGGCCAGCCCGTGGCCCCCTACAACACCACCCAGTTCCTGATGAATGACCGAGACCCGGAGGAGCCCAACTTGGATGTGCCCCATGGGATCTCCCACCCAGGTTCCAGTGGGGAGAGTGAGGCCGGGGACAGTGATGGGCGGGGCCAAGCGCACGGTGAGTTCCAGCGGAAGGACTTCTCTGAGACTTACGAGCGCTTCCACACCGAGAGCCTGCAGGGCCGCAGCAAGCAGGAGCTGGTGCGAGACTACCTGGAGCTGGAGAAGCGGCTGTCGCAGGCAGAGGAGGAGACTAGGAGGCTGCAGCAGCTGCAGGCGTGTACTGGCCAGCAGTCCTGCCGCCAGGTGGAGGAGCTGGCTGCCGAGGTCGAGAGGCTCCGGACTGAGAACCAGCGGCTTCGGCAGGAGAACCAGATGTGGAACCGAGAGGGCTGCTGCTGTGATGAGGAGCCGGGTACCTAGGGGTGCCTCCCAGCCTGGTGGACCCAAGGAGAAGGTCCCATTTTGTGCACACTCAGGCCAGCTGGGTCTCAAGGAGGCAGGTGGCAGATGAAAACCACCGTCAACACCCTTTGCCCCCTGAGAACGGCTAAATTGGTTCAGACTCCCACCTCACCGTTTCCACAGTTGGCTCTTTCGTGTCGTCTTACTCTTTACAGAGAAATTAAATGGTCTTAGTGGGACCAAATGGGAGTATCTAGGATTGATTTCACTAGGGCTGTTGTGAGAACCAAAACATTTTTGCCCCAGAGAAGTCTGAGTGGGGTCCCAGTCCCCACTGCCCCAAGCCTGGCAGGACAGCGGACCTCTGGATGGGGACCTCCCAAGTTCTCCAGGATACCTGAATCCTGCTCTGTGGGTGTTGGAGCAATCAGACTGCAGGAAAGGTTTTCTAGGTGGGAGGGAACTCCGTCAGGAGCCCCCAGTTTCGGCCAGAAACTGAAGCTCAAAATACCAGATCGCTGTGAGGAGTTGTGAGCTTTCCCTAGAGGAGAGAACGGGGGTTTTTGGAGAAGACCCAGGGGTTCCTTCAGAGTTTGCTGCTGAGCTCCCTGTATTCTCCCCACAGTTTAAAGGCTGGACTAGACGGGTTCTGGGTGCCTTGTGCCTCCTTGTTCTTGACAGCCCCCAACCCCGACCCCTCTCAGCAGGGGGTTGGGCCTGAGGTTAGTCATCATATGTTTGTGTTTGTCCCTTTACCTCCCAAGGGTACTAAGGGAGGTGCTCTCCTGGTGGAAAATAAAGTCAAGAGACAGAGGGGGACAGCACATGGATCCCCCGCAGAGCACAGCAGCCTGGCTCTCCTGGTGCCTGCTGTGCGCCTGTGCGTCCTGCTCCTCTCAGCCTCATCATGTGGGTGTGAATTCCCTCTGAAGTGTGTGAGGCCCTTGCCTGTCTGTGCATCAGAGACAGCTGGGTCAGCCTGGGTAAGGCAGATACCACCAGCCAGCGTCAGGCTCTGAGACAAGCTCACTCACCCCTCACACTCAGACCCACCCTTCCCCAGGCACCCTGTCTCTTCCATCCCTTCCTGGTGCCCTTGCAGGCTAGTGTTGGGTGTCAGGCAGCAATGAACATGGATAACTAGTGGTGGTGGAGGAAATTAGTCAACTCACCAGTGAGCCAGTGCTGGCTGTGCCACCAGGCAAGGGGAGGGGCAGAGGCCTGGCTGCCCAGCCTGGCTTCTCTTCCAGGCCCTCATCTTGACAGGCCACATTGGGCAAGATGAGGCTCAGCCCAGGAGCTTCTGGGGATGGAAATGTTGATGAAATCTTGTGTGTTGCCAGGACAACTTTCATTTCTATCCTGCCACACCCAGGCCTGGCCAGAGCCTCCTACAATGAAACACAGAACAGATTCTAGGAACGCATGGGTTTCAAGAGAAAGCAAAATCCCATCCTGGGAGACCTGCCCCTAGAACCCTGGGTCCTCAGACGGCTCAGTCAGGAAGGGCAGCAGGAATGATCATCCCCA
The DNA here is from genome assembly GCF_000951045.1 of Mandrillus leucophaeus. NCBI lineage: Eukaryota > Metazoa > Chordata > Mammalia > Primates > Cercopithecidae > Mandrillus > Mandrillus leucophaeus. The sequence continues at coordinate 2,032,359 of NW_012103032.1, forward strand.
CTTTGCAGATGGGAAACCGGAGGCTTAGCAAGGAAGTGGCTTTTCGGATTCCAGGAGAGCCTCTGGAGGCCTGCCTGCCCCTGTGGAGTGCTGTGGGGTGCTAACCTGGGACCCAGAGGCCCCTTGGCATTTGCTGGCAGCCTCCCAGCTGCATTCCTCAGCATGGAGCCTGAGGGAGAGAGGAGGCCCGGGACAAAGGTGGACAAAGGTTGTTTACCCGGAGGTGCCTCTGTGTGTGTGTATGTGTGTCTAGGAGGTGAGAGAAGATTCCAGAGGGCTGCTGGAGTGTCGGGGGAGGGGTGTGGGTGCGGGTGCTGGGGGCGCATTGTGGGCTGGTCGTGCCAGGGAGGGGCAGGTGAAGAGTCTGGCCCTTCTTGGCCCAGAAGCTGCGGAGCCTGGAGGAAGGAAAGCTGCCAGCCGCTCCCCCAACATCCCCCTTCACATAAAAGGCTGAAGGGCGCAAATAGGGCAGCACCTCGGTGGGTTAATTCCCGCACCCCCGCCTCACCCCGCTGGAGGGCGGGTGGGGCAAGAAGAGAACAAAGGAGAGGATGCGAGCCGGGAGTGTGGGAGGGCCTGAACCCAAATGGGAGGGGTCGGTGAAGAGGGTCCCTGTCCGCCCCTCCCCCCGTCTGGCTCCCTGATTCCTGGGTAAGGGGTGTGCAGGGAGGAGATCGTCCTGGGGCCAGAGCTGGGGCTTAGCACTGGAGAGCCGGCTCAGCTGTGGGTGGGAGCCAGGCCTGGGTCCCTTGGTGCCCCGCCCCCTTCGCTGCTTCCAGTTGTTCCCACACCTGCTGCTTGGTCTTGAAGCCTAGGCCTCCACTCCGCCCACTGCAATGGTAGAAGCTCCAGTTTACAAGACACCCCTACCCCCACATCACACGCCCTAACTGGGGAAGTTGGGCTTGGACACAGCCTCCCTGGGCCTTTCCAGAGCTGCCCTCACGCCCTGTGCTTTCTGGGACCCTCTTGGTCAACTGGGTCGGGGAGGGAAGCGCAGAGAACAGATGTTTCACGGGAGTGACTATTGAAGCCTCCCACCAACCTCCCACCACCCCGGCCCAGCCTGGCTTAGGATCCCTTTTTCTTCCCCGGCAGGAACTCCCCGACCCCAGGTGGAAACTCCTGTGTCCAGTGGACAGACCCTGCCTGCGATAGGGTCAGGGAATGAGGGAGAGGGGTGGGCGGAGGTTGGTGAGGTGGAGCAGGAGGAAGCTGTCAGGGAGTGGGGAAGGGGGTCCAAAGGGAAGTAACGGTATTGGGGGGAAAGGTAGCCAGGTCCCATTGCCCCTATTGGGAACAGGCAAGTGTGGCACTGGCCCTTTAAGTGGGGGTGCCAGTTAGTGCCCTCCCCCAACCAACCCAATTCATGGGCACACTGAGCATGTGCAGGGGCTGTGTATGTGGGGAGGGGAGGGGAGGGGAGGGGAG
>NW_012103032.1:2033839-2036248 GCF_000951045.1 Mandrillus leucophaeus
AGCAAAGATCACAAGGCAAAGGGCAAAAGCAGAATTACTGATAAGGGTCTATGTTCAGCAGTGCCCATATTGCCTTGAAAACATCTTAAACAACAGAAAACAGGGTTTGAGAGCAGAGAACCGATCTGACCTCAAATTTACCAGGGCAGAGTTTTTTCCCCACCCTAGTAAGCCTGAGGGTACCACAGGAGACCAGGGCATATCTCAGTCCTTATCTCAACTGCATAGGACAGACATTCCCAGAGCGGCCGTTTATGGACCTCCCCCCAGGAATGAATTCCTTTCCCAGGGTCTTAATATTAATATTCCTTGCTAGGAAAAGAATTTGATATCTCTCCGACTTGCACATCCGTTTATAGGCTCTCTGCAAGAAGAAAAATATGGCTCTTTTTGCCCAGCCCCACAGGCAGTCAGACCTTATGGTTGTCTTCCCTTGTTCCCTAAAATCACTGTTATTCTGCTCTTTTTCAAGGTGCACTGATTTCATATTGTTCAAACACACATGTTTTACAATCAATTTGTACAGTTAACCCAATTATCATAGTGGCCCTGAGGTGATGTACATCCTCAGCTTACGAAGATAACAGGAATAAGAGATTAAAGTAAGACAGACATAAGAAATTATAAAATTATTAATTTAGGAACTGATAAATGTCCATATTAACATGAAATCTTCACAATTTATGTTCCTCTGCCGTGGCTCCAGCAGGTCCCTCCATTTGGAGTCCCTGACTTCCCACAACAGAAAAGAAAGAAAAGGAAAGGGAAGGAAAGGGGAGGGGAGGGGAGGGGAGAGGGGGGCATACATTCCGGAGGGAGCTTCTCATCCCCCTACTTCCGGTAGCTGCCCCCACTTCTCCTTCCTGGGTCTGACAAAGGAGCCCATGGTGCTCACCCAATCCCTTCCCCCACCCCAGGCCCCAGGGGGTGCTGCCCTCTGCAAGTGCTGAAGCTGTCATGGGTGCTGGCCAGGCCCTCTCTGCCCTGGGGAGTCTCCTGGCCGCCTGGAGGTGGCACACACGTAGCCCAGTGCCAGCCTCACTTCCCTGGTGTGGGCGGCGGCGAATCTTCCTGCTGCCTACGTGTTCCATTTCATTCCATTGGTGCCAGGGTTTTTAAAAGAACCATCCACCTGTGATGCCACTTTGAAAGTGAAACAGCTCAAAGGATGCAGGCCCTACCCCCCCACCAGGACCTTCCAGTCAGAGAGGAAGCAAACAGCCCAGAGGCTGCAAGGGCCTTCCCTGAATCCCACTCCTTCTGCTTCTCCCCTGCTGGCCAAGGAATCAAAGTCAGCTTCCTCCAGACTACCTTTACCTGCAGCCTGGGACTCTCCCTCGAACCTTTCCACCACCTCAACCTTACCTGTTTCTGCCAAGTCTTTTCCTCTCCCAGCCCTCAGCCCTTCTGTTACCTCCCCTACCCCTTTAGCACTTGTCCACTCTTAGCTACTGGTACCATTATTTTTCTTTTTTCTTTCTTTCTTTTTTTTTTTTTGAGACAGAGTCTCACTGTTGCTCAGGCTGGAGTACAGTGGTGCGATCTCAGCTCACTGCAACCTCTGCCCCGCCTGAGTTCGAGCAATTCTCCTGCCTCAGCCTCCGGAGTAGCTGGGATTACAAGCGCCTGCCACAATGCCCAGCTTATTTTTGTATTTTTAGTAGAGATGGGTTTTCACCCTGTTGGCCAGGCTGGTCTCGAACACTTCTGACCTCAGGTGATCTTCCTCCCAAAGTGCTTGGATTATAAGCGTGAGCCACCGCGCCCAGCCTATTTTTCATTCTTTTTTTGTTTGTTGTTTTGGTTTTTGAGATGCAGGTTCACTCTTGTTGCCCAGGCTGGAGTGCAATGGCGCAATCTCAGCTCACTGCAACCTCTGCTTCCCAGGTTCAAGCAATTCTCCTGCCTCAGCCTCCCAAGTAGCTGAGATTACAGGTGCCTGCTACCATGCCCAGCTAATTTTTATATTTTTAGTAGAGACGGAGTTTCACCTTGTTGGCCAGGCTGGTCTTAAAAACTCCTGACCTCAGGTGATCCGCCCATCTCAGCCTCCCAAAGTGCCAGGATTACAGGCCTGAGCCACTGCACCCAGCCTATTTTTCATTCTTGAAGTGAAATTTACATGCCACGAACTCGCCCCTTTAAAATTGAACAAAGGCCAGGCGTGAGTGGCTCATGCCTGTAATCCCAGCACTTTGGGAGGCTGAGGTGGGCGGATCACCTGAGGTCAGGAGTTCGACACCAGCCTGGCCAACAGGGTGAAACCCCATCTCTACTAGAAAATATAAAAATTAGGTCGGACACGCTGGCTTACGGCTGTAATCCCAGCACTTTGGGAGGCCGAGGCGGTAGATCACGAGGTCAGGAGTTTGAGACCAGCCTGACCAACATGGTGAAATCCCGTCTCTA
>NW_012103032.1:2037677-2040198 GCF_000951045.1 Mandrillus leucophaeus
GATCTCCTGACCTCGTGATCCGCCCGTCTCGGCCTCCCAAAGTGCTGGGATTACAGGCTTGAGCCACCCCGCCCGGCCACCACTTCTAGTTTCAAACATTATCACTACGAAAGGAAACCCCGTACCCATTAAGCATTTACTCCCCATTCCCTCCTTCCCTCGCCTGGCAGCCACCAATCTGCTTTCTGTTTCTATAGGTTTTCTCATTCTGGATATGCTGGTGGTAAAGCCACGAAGGGAAAACTCTCTGGTCTCCTGTTGTCTGTACCTGAAACGCACGGACTCCCTGAGGGTGCTGCTGTAGAGAGAGCACTGGACCAGGAGTCCTGAGCCCTGTGATCCATCCCAGTTCTGCTTCTCACTCAGGGGCTCTTTTTCTTCATTTGTTTCAGGGGTTGGGAGGTGGGCTCAGGCCAGTCTAGGATCCTGCATCCTCCAGGATCCATCCCTGGCCAGGGGGCTTCTACCTGGAACAATGCTGCCTGGCCTACCACCCCTTTGACTTCCTGCCTCCTCCCTGTGAGTCCAGGCAGTGGAGGTGGAGCCAGGGGACAGTGTGATTAATACTGTGGGGTTTAGGGTAAGACACAGGAGATGAAGAAACTTGAGCTCAGAGAGGTTGAGAAACTTGCCCAAGGCCACACAATTCCTGCCATACTGGAGCCGTAGCCGGTTCTCTGATTGTAGTTTGAGCCCTTGACCACCTTCATCTCCTATCTTCAAAGAGATAAAGTAAATTAAAGGCTTAGCCAAGTGCCAGCTGTGTGGGAGGTGCGCTCAGATGGAAGCAGCCATACATTTTACGACTTTCAGGACATTGTGTAATCATGAGTAGCTCCATTACAAGGTGGTTCTCGGGAGTTCTCACTGTCTCCCTCCCTTAACTGTTTTGTTTTTTTTTTTTTTTTTTTTTTGAGACAGAGTCTCACTATGTTGCCAGGCTGGAGTGCAGTGGCGCGATCTCGGTTCACTGCAACCTCCTACTCCCTGATTCAAGCAATTCTTCTGCCTCAGCCTACTGAGTAGCTGAGATTACAGGCACAGGCCACCGTGCCCAGCTAATTTTTGTATTTTTAGTAGAGACGGGGTTTCACCATGTTGGCCAGGATGATCTCCACCTCCTAACCTCGTGATTTGCCCACCTCGGCCTCTCAAAGTGTTGGGATTACAGGCATGAGCCACCGCGCCCGGCCTTCCCTCCCTTAACTTTGAAGCAGGTTTCCTCTCTGCCCTCTCTACCAGCTTCTCTAGGAGGACAGTTTTTCTTTTTTTCTTTATTTTTTTTTTTCAGACACAGTCTCGCTCTGTCGCCCAGTCTGGAGTGCAGTGGCGCCATCTCGGCACACTGCAAGCTCCGCCTCCCAGGTCCACATCATTCTCCTGCCTCAGCCTCCGGAGTAGCTGGGACCACAGGCACCTGCCTCCACGCCCGGCTAATTTTTTGTATTTTTAGTAGAGACGGAGTTTCACCATGTTAGCCAGGATGGTCTGTGTCTCCTGACCCCATGATCCACCTGCCTCGGCCTCCCGAAGTGCTGGGATTACAGGCGTGAGCCACCACGCCTGGCCTTTTCTTTTCTTTTTTTTTAAATTGAGACAGTCTCGCTCCATTGCCCAGGCTGGAGTGCAGTGGCGCGATCTCCACTCACTGCAATCTCCACCTCCTGAGTTCAAACAATTCTCCTGTCTCAGCCTCCTGAGTAGCTGGGACTACAGGCATCTGCTACCACGCCTGGCTAATTTTTGTATTTTTAGTGGAAACGGGGTTTCACCTTGTTGGTCAGGCTGATCTCAAACTCCTGACCTCAGGTGATCCACCCGCCTCGGCCTCCCAAAGTGCTGGGATTACAAGCGTGAGCCACTGCGACAGGATGAGGACAGCCTTTGTGGGGGGTGGGAGGGAGCCCTGGACCCTGAACCCTTCAGGCAAGTGGGTGTGTGGGAAGCACTGTTTTTCTTCCCCCTCAAATAAGGAGGAGATTTTATTGTTCCTCCCCGCATCCCTTCAAGCTGTATTTATCCATATTTTCATGGCTGAACCTCTACCCTTGCCCCTCAAACAGGAAGTCCTTTATGGAGCCAAAGAAAGGAGGGGACTGCTCAGGCCTGGCCTGTCAGGGGGACAGGCTGCACAGCTGACACCCAGTTGGCCACTGTGTCCCGGCAGCTTATAAGCATGGACATTCCAGAGACCACCTGCCCCAGAAGCCCCCTCTATACCCCATTTAAGATGGAAAACCCCAGAGGAGCCCTCAAGGCACCTGCTGTGTCCTGCCTCAGGGCTCAGCCATGTGGTGACTGCTTTGCTACAGTTCAAGGACCTGGACAGGCTCCCTCCTGGCCCGAACCTTGAGCCGAGCCCTGTGGCCACCAGGCTGGCAAGTTCCCAGCCTGAGGACCGTGGAGGCCCCAGGCCCCGCATCCTTCCAGGCTTGACCTCCATGCCTTTGCTTCTCAGTGCCAGCCAGCTGTTTCCTTTTTGAGCCTCTGAGAAAGAGGATTTTTTTTTTTTTTTTTTTTT
>NW_012103032.1:2041143-2043592 GCF_000951045.1 Mandrillus leucophaeus
AGGATGGTCTCGATCTCCTGACCTTGTGATCCGCCCGTCTCGGCCTCCCAAAGTGCTGGGATTACAGGCTTGAGCCACCGCGCCCGGCCACGCCTGCCTAATTTTTTATATTTTTAGTAGAGACGGTGTTTCACCATGTTGGCCAGGCTGGTTTCCAACTCCTGACCTCAAGTGATCTGCCCACCTTGGCCTCCCAAAGTGTTGGGATTACAGATGTGAGCCACTGCACCCAGCCCAGAATTTCTGATTTAATTGTTCTGGGATTTTTGAGGCTCCCTGGGGGATGCTTAGGTACACCCAGGGCTGAGAAGGAGAGTTCAGAGAGCTGCAAAGGTTTTCTCTGCCCGGCTTGCCCTGACCAGGAGTCCCAGGTGTGGGGTGCCTTGCACCTGCCCACATCCCTAGGAGGATTCCAAGATGGCACTACTTTCAGGGTTTAGATACCAGGCAGAGGAGCTTTAGAGGGTCAACCAGGAAATGGGCAGAGTTCAAGTTAAGGGGAAGGAGGAATTTCCAACACGCAGCTGGGCGGTCAGGCTGTCCCCAGAGACTCCTGGCTCCCATCAGTGGATGTGCCAGGGTGCCTGTGAAAGGGCAGGAGGTCAGACCAGAAAACATGCCAAGTGCCCCTCCAGCAATCAGATTCTGAAAATCTGCCTAGCAAGGAGCTGTTGCTTTTTGGCCACAACAGCACAATGCCCTGTCCCGGGGTGTGTGTGTGTGTGTGTGTGTGTGTATGTGTCTTCTGCCCTATCCAGGCAAGGGGGCCTCTTCACTGAGGTTTACTCCAGGCCTCCTGCTGGTGGCATACATGGGGGCGAGTACTGTGTATCAGCTCCCCAGGAGTTTCAGAATGAAATGCTATCCTTGCTTCCTCTTTAGTGTCTTCTTGATTATCCCAGCCCCATTTCTTCTGCTTCACTCAGAGCAGAGGTGGGGAGGAAGGAGGCCACTTGGAGGTCAGGACAGGGAGGGTTCTCTAGAGCTAGCTGAGTTACTCTGAGGTCTTGGCAAGTGCAGAGATTGAGAGCACAGACTGGTGTTGGACAGCCCAGGTTCAAATCCTGACTTTGGGCAGGTGCAGTGGCTCACGCCTGTAATTCCAACACTTTGGGAGGCTGAGGCAGGTGGGTCACTTGAGGTCAGGAGTTTGAGATCAGCCTGGCCAATATGGTGAAACTTCGTCTCTACTAAAAATACAAAAATTGGCCAGGCATGGTGGTGCATGCCTATAATCTCAGCTACTTGAAGGCTGAGGCAGGAGAATCGCTTGAACCTGGGAGGTGGAGGTTGCAGTGAACTAAGATCATGCCATTGCACTCAGCTTGGACGACAGAGCGAGACTCTGTCACACACACACAAAAAAACAGTTCTGGCCCGGCGCGGTGACTCACGCCTGTAATCCCAGCACTTTGGGAGGCTGAGGTGTATGTATCACAAGGTCAGGAGATCAAGACCATCCTCGCTAACACGGTGAAACCCCGTCTCTACTAAAAATACAAAAAAATTAGCTGGATGTGGTGGTGGGTGCCTGTAGTCTCAGCTACTCGGGAGGCTGAGGCAGGAGAATGGCGTGAACCCGGGAGGCAGAGCTTTCAGTGAGCTGAGATTGCGCCACTGCACTCCAGCCTGGCGACAGAGCGAGACTCCATCTCAAAAAAAAAACAGTTCTGTCTTGCCTGGCTCACTGCCGCTCCCTACCCTCTGCAGAGCAGGCTAGGCACCTTTCCATTGTCCTGCCTGGACACATACATCCCCCTCTCCTGGTGAAAAGATGCCATGACTCATCAGGAACACAAGCAGTACCACAGCACCATTTGTTCATTCAACAGATATTGACTGGGTGCATTTTTTCCCTAAGGTTGCTATAATAAAGTACCCCCGAGTGGTTTACAACAATGGAAATGTATTGTTTCAGTTTTGGAGGCCAGAAGTCTGAAATCAAGGTGTTGGTAGGGCCATACTTCGTTTAAGGCCAGTAGGAGAAAGATCCTTCCTTGCCTCTTTATTTTTATGTGTAGAAACGGGGTATTGCTATAATGCCCAGGCTGGTCTGGAACTCCGGGCCTCAAGTAATCCTCCCACCTTGGCCTGTCAACAAGCTGGGATTACAGGCATAAGCCGCTGCAACTGGCCTTCCTTGCCATTTTCTTTTTCTTTTTTTTTTGAGCCGGAGTCTCGCCCTGTCACCCAGGCTGGTATGCAGTGGTGTGATCTCGGCTCACTGCAAGCTCCACCTCCTGGGTTCAAGTGATTCTCCTGCTTCAACCTCCCCAGTACGTAGGATTACAGGCACATACCACCATACCCAGCTAATTTTTGTATTTTTAGTAGAGACAGGGTTTCACCATGTTGGCCAGGCTGGTCTCAAACTCCTGACATCAGGTGATCCTCCTGCCTCGGCCTCCCAAAGTGCTGGAATTACAGATGTGAGCCACCATGCCCAGCC
>NW_012103032.1:2044007-2046395 GCF_000951045.1 Mandrillus leucophaeus
GATCTCGGCTCACTGCAACCTCTGCCTCCCGGGTTCAAGCGATTCTCCTGCCTCAGCCTCCCGAGTAGCTGGGACTACAGGCGCCCGCCACCACGCCCAGGTAATTTTTTGTATTTTTAGTAGAGACCGGGTTTCACCGTGTTAACCAGGCTGGTCTTGATTTCCTAACCTCGTGATCCGCCCGCCTTGGCCTCCCAAAGTGCTGGGATTACAGGCATCAGCGACTGCGCCCAGGTCATATGATTTATTTGGGTGATATGGTGAGATCCATTTCATGAGTGGGAAGACTGTCTTTTGGAGATCTGAAATTACTTGTTTAGGGTCAAGCGACTTATAAGTAGTAACACAAGCAATAACAATATCTCCAGCCCTTGTTCAATGCCAACCATTGTGGTATGGCTTGAATGTCCCCTCCAAAACTAGTGTTAGGGTTTAATTAACATTGTGACTTTTTTTTTTTTTTGAGATAGAGTTTTGCTCTTGTCACCCAGGCTGGAGTGCAATGCTACAATCTTGGCTCACGGCAACCTCTGCCTCCCAGGTTCAAGCAATTTTCCTGCCTCAGCCTTCCAAGTAGCTGGGATTACAGGCATGTACCAACACGCCCAGCTAATTTTTGTATTTTTAGTGGAGACCAGGTTTCATCACGTTGGCCAGGCTAGTCTGGAACTCCTGACCTCAGGTGATCCGCCTGCCTCGGCCTCTCAAAGTGCTGGGATTACAGGGGTGAGCCACCGCACCTGGCTCATTGTGACAACATTAAGAAGTGAGACATTTGGCCAGGTGCAGTGGCTCACACCTGTAATCCCAGCACTTTGGAAGGCTAAGGCAGGTGGATCATGAGGTCTGGAGTTGGAGACCATCCTGGCCAACTTGGTGAAACCCCCTCTCTACCGAAAAAACAAAAAATGAGCCAGGTGTGGTGGCACGTGCCTGTAGTCCCAGCTACTCAAGAGGCTGAGGCAGGAAAATCACTTGAACCCGGGAGGCGGAGGTTACAGTGAGCCCAGATTGCACCACTGCACTCCAGCCTGCTGCCAGAGACAGACTCTGTCTCAAAAAAAAAAAAAAAAGAAAAAGAAAAAAGCAGTGAGACATTTAAGAGAGGATTAGGTCATGGGAGCTCTGCCCTCATGAATGGATCAATGCCGTTATCGAGGAAGTGTGTTAGTTGTGGGACTGGGTCCTGATAAAAGGATAAGTTTGGCAGATTTCCTCTCTCAGTCTTGCATACTTCCATCATTTGATGCCTTCTGTCATGTCATGATGCAGCAAGGAGGCCCTCACCAGACAGGGCCCCTTGATCTTGGACTTCTCGCCCTCCAGAAACATAAGCCAAATAAATCTCTTTTTTAAAAATAAATTACCTAGTCAGTAGTTTTTTATGCTTATTTGATGCTTATTTTTTATGCTTATTTTTATGCTTATATCTTATTTGATCGCCATAAACATTTTGCAGGATAAATAAATTGAAGTAAGGTGTCCAAAGTCACATCGTTAATAAAAGGTCACATCCGGGCTGGGTGTGGTGGCTCATACTTGTAATCTTAGCACTTTGGGAGGCTGAAGTGGGAGAATCACTTGAGTTCTGGAGTTGGAGACCAGCCTGAGCAACATAGTGAGACCTTGTCTCAATTTAAAAAAAAAAAAAAGTCACATCAGGAGTTGAGCCCAGGCAGCCCAGCTGCAGCATCCAGCTCAGCCACCCCATGTTGCTCATTACATCAAGACACAACCTCGGCTGGGCATGGTGGCTCACGCCTGTAATCCCAGCACTTTGGGAGGTTGAGGCAGACAGATCACAAGGTCAGGAGTTTGAGATTAGCCTGGCCAATATGGCGAAACCCTATCTCTACTAAAAATACAAAAAGTAGCCGGGTGTGGTGGTGGGAGCCTGTAGTCCCAGCTACTTGGGAGGCTGAGGCAGGAGAATCGCTGGAACCGGGGAGGCAGAGGTTGTAGTGAGTCGAGAGCACCATTGCACTCCAGCCTGGGCAACAGAGTGAGACTACATCTCAAAAAACAAAAACAAAAAACACACAGCCTCGTGTCTCTATTGCTGCCCTCTGCTCTACACCAGCAGGTCAAACCTTAATGTCCCCTCCATGCCTAGCAGAGAGCCACCTGTTTGCTCTTCCTTATCAACTGCATCAATTGCTACCTTCTATCTTCCTTTTTTCTTCTACCTTCCCTTTATTTTTTCATGAAGATGGGGTCTTGCTGTGTTGCCCAGGCTGGTCTCAAACTTCTGGCCTCAATGGATTCTCCTGCCTTGGCTTCCCAAGGTGCTGAGATTACTGGTGTGAGCCACTGTGCCCAACCCCTTCTCCCTTTCTCCCTTCCCCTTCCTTCTTCCCTCCTCTTCCCCTCTTACTCTGGACAGAGTTT
>NW_012103032.1:2047593-2048528 GCF_000951045.1 Mandrillus leucophaeus
CTGGGATTACAGGCATGAACAACCCCTCCCGGCCCAGAGTTACTTATCAAATGTTTAATTTAGTATATGATATTTTAGTCATAAAATATTATACAATATTTTATACAATATTTTATATTTATGGCTAAAATGTTGATGGGGTTTTGCCATGTTGCCCAGCAAAACCCTGTCTCTACTAAAACACCTATGTACCCATCACCCGGTTTAAGAACTATCAACTCTTATGCTGTGTGTGGGAAGCATTTAATGCTGTGTAGGAAGAAAAAAAGTTGCAACGTTGTGGTGATTGCTGCCGCCCCAGCATTATTCTGCTCTCTAATTGTACTCTCCCTCCTAGAGGTAATTGGGATCCTAGCTTGGTGACAATCATTTCCATGCATCTTTAGAAACACCAAGTTGCTTTTGACTGACAATAAGGGAATTTGGAGCTTGATTCTTGACAAGGAAATATAGCAGAAGGTAGGTCTAAAGATGGAGGTGTAGCTTGAGTGGAATCTCTTTTGGAAATATATTATGATGAAATATTTCAGACACAGAAAGTCATATATGGAATAATAGAATGAACCTCTTGCTTAGGAAATAAAACATTAAAAATACTACCCTCCCCTCCTCAAAATAGTCCCCAGGGTTTCCTCCCTGATTGCATCCTTCTTTTTTTTTACTCTTTTCTACCCAGGCTGGAGTGCAATGGCACAATCTTGGCTCACCGCAACCTCCACCTCCCGGGTTCAAGTGATTCCTCTGCTTCAGCCTCCCCAGTAGCTGGGATTACAGGCATGCACCACCATGCCTGGCTAATTTTTGTATTTTTGGTAGAGACAGGGTTTCTCCATGTTGGTCAGGCTGGTCTTGAACTCCCGACCTCAGGTGATCCTCCTGCCTCAGCCTCCCAAAGTGCTGGGATTATAGGCATGAGCCGCCATGCCCAGCCTTTT
>NW_012103032.1:2054793-2055200 GCF_000951045.1 Mandrillus leucophaeus
CCACCCTGCCCAGCCATATATATATATTTTTAGTAGACACAATGTTGGCCAGGTTGGTCTTGAACTCCTGACCTCAGGTGATCTGCCAGCCTCGGACTCCCGAAGTGCTGAGATTATAGGCGTGAGCCACCATGCCCGGCCTGATTTCATCCTTCTAGATGAACTGCCCTTCTGAATTTGGGGCTTATCATTTTGACCTGGGTCTTGGGGGAGGAGCAGCTGTTTGGGGTCAAGTAGGTGTAGGAAGGGGAGTCAACAACAGAACAGCAGGGTAAAGACCCAGGGGAGTGAGTTTGGGGGGCAGGTATTGGCATGGCTGGTAAGCTGGGTACCTGTTGGGAAGGGGCTGGGACAGGTAAGTAGCTAGCCCCACTCTCTTCTGGGCCCTGGTTTCCGTATTTCCCTCT
>NW_012103032.1:2055414-2057118 GCF_000951045.1 Mandrillus leucophaeus
ACGGGGTTTCACCGTGTTAGCCAGGATGGTCTCGATCTCCTGACCTCGTGATCCGCCCGTCTCGGCCTCCCAAAGTGCTGGGATTACAGGCTTGAGCCACGGCGCCCAGCCATCACACAGAATCTTAATGATGTTAGCTTGACTCCAAGATCCTGAGGGTAGGGAACCTCTTGGTCATTGTCACCCCAGTGGCTAACACAGTGACTGGCACAAATGACTTTTTGTTAAATACTAAATTGATCCACGAACGAATGAGTAACTGATTGATTTCAGCCTGCCTGGCGAGGGAGTTGCTGGTGGCAAGAGGACAGTCTGAGTGCAAAGTGTGAACGAGAGCATTTTTGAAGAGAATTGTCATTTTATTACCATTCAGTACAGTAACACCTCTGCCTTCATCAGTGTGGCCTAGTAGAGACCTTGCTTGAATGTGTATCAGTCAGGGTGAGAAATCTGCTGTGCGGGCAGGTGTGTGATGATGCAGTAACCAGATGGGCTTCTTGCAGCTTCAACCACCACCAGCGTCATTCACTACTCTTCAAACTATCAGCTTTGATTGGAGTTAAAGGAATAATCAGTCTCCCACAGAAGTAGGACCTATTTCTCTTCCTTCAAAATAATCCTCAAAGCCTGTGAATCCCCTCCAGTGTGCTTATTATGTGGTTAGCTCTGCTCATGGCTGCAGAGGCAGCTCGTTTTGCATTCCTAGAAGCCCCTCTCAGGGCTGGGCATGCTTCAGTGGGTTTTGAGTGGTGAGAAGTGCTTTTCTCAGAGGCTGCATTCCACATGAGGCCTAATAAACAGATAACACGCGTCTGCAATTAGTGGCATCTCTGCACGCAGACTTAATGTGCTGAAGGCTGTTTGTTGATTTTCTTGCACTGTTCAAAGCGATGCCACAAGCTGTTTGGGCCAGGCTTTGGCTTAGAGAGCCCCCTCTTCCATTTTGTCCCATGAAAAAGACAAAGCAGTGATATAAAAGAGCCCAATGGGTTGAGCTACATCTATCACATAGGCAAATCTGAAAAGGTTTCCAATAAAGATCAAATTATTAAAAGATTTGGCTGGGCGTGTTGGCTCACACCTGTAATCCCAGCACTTTGGGAGGCCAAGGCGGGCGGATCATGAGGTCACGAGATCGAGACCATCCTGGCCAACATGGAGAAACCCTGTCTCTACTAAAAATACAAAAATTAGCTGAGTGTGGTGGTGCGTGCCTGTAATCCCAGCTACTCGGGAGGCTGAGGCCAGAGAATCACTTGAACCTGGGAGTCGTAGGTTGCAGTGAGCAGAGATCATGCCACTGCACTCCAGCCTGGTGACAGAGTGAGACTGCGTCTCGAAAAAAAATAAATAAATAAAAATAAAGAGATTTGAGCAGTATTTATCCATAGAAATTTGGGGCCACCCAATTCTGAATGTGCAGGTTTTTTTTTTTTTCCCCCCAGACAGGATCTCACTCTGTTGCCCAGGCTGGAGTGCAGTGGCGCAATCATGGCTCACTGCAACCTCTGCCTCCCGGGTGCAAGTGATTCTCCTGCTCCAGTCTCCTGAGTAGCTGGGATTACAGATATCCATCACCACACCCAGCTAATTTTTGTATTTTTAGTAGGGGTTTTGCCATGTTGGCCAGGCTGGTCTTGAACTCCTGACCTCAAGTGATCCACCTGCCTCGGCCTCCCAAAGTGCTGGGATTACAAGCATGAG
>NW_012103032.1:2058238-2060081 GCF_000951045.1 Mandrillus leucophaeus
GGAGTCTCGCTCTGTCGCCCAGGCTGGAGTGCAGTGGCGCGATCTCAGCTCACTGCAACCTCCGCCTCCGGGGTTCATGCCATTCTCCTGCCTCAGCCTCCTCAGTAGCTGGGATTACAGGCACCCACCACCACACCCGGCTAATTTTTTGTATTTTTAGTAGAGATGGGGTTTCACCATGTTAGCCATTATGGTCTTGATCTCCTGACCTCCTGATCCGCCTGCCTCAGCCTCCCAAAGTGCTGAGATTACAGGTGTGAGCCACTGCGCCCGGACAATTTTTAAATTTTTTGTAGAGATGGGGTGTCACTATGTTGTCCAGGCTGGAGTCAAATTCCTGACCTGAAGGGATCCTCCTACCTCAGCCTCCCAAAATGCTGGGATTATAGACAAGAGTCACCACTCCCAGCCTAGAAAAACTTCTGAAACTTTTTCCTTTGTGCATATCTCAGTCCCTTCTCTCCCACTGAAAGAAAATCTCTGTTATGAATTCAGTGTTATCCCTCCTCTGCTTCTTTTTTTTTTTTTTTTTTGAGACGAAGTCTCACTCTGTCACTCAGGCTGGAGTGCAGTGGTGCAATCTCTGCTCACGTGAACCTCTGCCTCCCAGATTCAAATTATTCTCCTGCCTCAGCCTCCCAAGTAGCTGGGATTACAGGTACCCGCCACCATACCCGGCTAATTTTTGTATCTGTAGTAGAGACGGGGTTTCACCATGTTGGCCAGGCTGGTCTCACACTCCTGGCCTCAGGTGAACCACCCGCTTCGTGGGATTACAGGCATGAGCACTTGGTCCACTGTGTATCTTTTATTTGTACTACCTATGTATGTATGTTTAAATAATATGTAGTCTTAAGCACTTTAAAAATTTCTATGAATCATACTGCCAAAATCTTATAACTTGCTGCTTACTTAAAATGTTTTAAGATTTATTTATGTGGGCTGGGCATAGTGGCTCACGCCTGTAATCCCAGCACTTTGGGAGGCCGAGGAGAGTGGATCACCTGAGGTCGGGAATTAGAGACCAGCCTGGCCAACATGGCAAAACCCCATCTCTATTAAAAATACCAAAATTATCCAGGTGTGGTGGCACATGCCTGTAGTCCCAGCTACTTGGGAGGCTGAAACAGGAGGATCGCTTGAACCCGGGAGGCGGAGGTTGCAGCGAGCCAAGATCACACCACAGCACTTCAGCCTGGGTGACAAAGGGAAACTCTGTCTCAAAAAAAAAAAAAGATTTATTTATGTGATACATGTAGCTCAATTCATTTGTCTTTGTTCTTTGTCTGTTTTTATATTAAGGGTAATTTTTTAATGGAAGTATGTAACATTTATACAAAAGAGTAGATAAATAGTAAGTGTACAGCTTAATGAATTTTCATAGTCAACACACCTGTGTAACCACACCCAGTGAAGAAACAACTGTCCAGGAATGGTCGCTCATGCCTGTAGTCCCATCACTTTTTGGGGACCAAGGCAGGCAGACCACTTGAGCCCAGGAGTTTGAGACCAGCCTGGGCAACACGGAGAAACCCTGTCTCTACTGAAAATACAAAAAATTAGCCGGGCACAGTGGCACGTGCCTGTGGGTCCAGCTGCTTGGGAGGCTGAGGTGGGAGGATTGCTTGAGTCTGGGAGGCAGAGGCTGCAGTGAGCTGAGGTCTCACCATAGCACTCCAGCCTGGGCAACAGAGTGAGCCTTTGTCTCACAAAAGAAACAACAAAAGAAGAGAAACAATTCTATCTGTACCCAGAACCATCCAAGCCCTGTTTTTTCTTTCTTTTTTTTTTTTTTAAGTAGCACAATAACGTTTGTTTATTTATTTATTTATTTATTTATTTA
>NW_012103032.1:2060871-2067934 GCF_000951045.1 Mandrillus leucophaeus
GGATATTAGCCGTTTGTCAGATGAGTGGATTGCAAAAATTTTCTCCCATTCTGTAGATTGCCTGTTCACTCTGATCGTAGTTTCTTTTGCTGTGCAGAAGCTCTTTAGTTTAATTAGATCCCATTTTTCAATTTTGGCTTTTGTTGCCGTTGCTTTTGGTGTTTTAGACATGAAGTCCTTGCCATGCCTACGTCCTGAATGGTATTACCTAGGTTTTCATCTAGGGTTTTTATGGTTTTAGCCCTGTTTTCTTATTGTTGTTTTTTTGTTTGTTTTGTTTTTTGAGACAGAGTCTAGCTCTGTCACCCAGGCTGGAGGGCAATCGCATGATCTCAGCTCTCAGCTCACTATAACCTCTGCCTCCTGGGTTTAAGAGATTCTCCTGCCTCAGCCTCCTGAGTAGCTGGGACTACAGGTGTGCACCACCACGCCCAGCTCATTTTTGTGTTTTCAGTAGAGACAGGGTTTTGCCATGTTGACCAGGCTGGCCTCGAACTCCTAACGTCAGGTGGTCTGTCTGCTTTGGCCTCCCAAAGTGCTGGGATTACAGGCATAAGTCACTATGCCCAACCCCAAGCCCTGTTTTTAATAACTGTTCCCCAAGGTAACCTCCATCCTGACCCCTAAAGTAGATTAGTTGGCTGTTTTGGAATTTTCTATGAAAATAAACATGATACATGTACCTCTTTAGTGCTCGGTTTCTTTCCTTCAACATTATATCTGTGAGATTTATCCATGTGGTTATGAGTAGTAGCTGTTAATTCTTTTTCATTGCTGTATAGTATTCCATTGAATTAATATACTGAAATGCCTTCATTCATTCTGCTGCTGCTGGACATTTGGGTTGCTTCCAGTTTGGGGTTATTATGTATGATTAGTGCTTCTGTCAAAATTATTTTACATGTCTTTTGGTACACATGTGCATGCATTCCTCTTGAGTTTTATATCTAGGATTGCAGTTGCTGGGTCATACTATATAAGTATACTCATTTTTAACAGAAAATGCTAAATGGTTTTCCACCCTCACCAGTTGAGTATGAGAATTCCTTTGCTTCACGTACTTGGCCCACACTTGGTGTTGACTGCTTTTTTCATTTTAGTCATTCTAGTGGGGATGGACTTCCTTGTTTTGCTTTGTTTTGAGATGGAGTTTCGCTCTTGTTTCCCAGGCTGGAGTGCAATGGCACAATCTCGGCTCACCGCAATCTCTGCCTTCCAGGTTCAAGTGATTCTCCTGCCTCAGCCTTCCCAGTAGCTGGGATTACAGGCATGCGCCACCACGCCTGGCTAATTTTGTATTTTTAGTAGAGACGGGGTTTCTGCATGTTGGTCAGGCTGGTCTGGAACTCCTGACCTCAGGTGATCTGCCCTCCTTGGCCTCCCAAAGTGCTGAGATTACAGGGGTGAGCCACCACTCTCGGCCCAACTTCCCTGTTTTAAGTTAAATTTATTGTGCTAAGCATTTTACATGCACTTTTTTTTTTTTTTTTTTTTTTTTGAGACTGAATCTTGCTCTGTTGCCCAGGCTGGAGTGCAGTGGCATGATTTCGGCTCACTGCAACCTCTGCCTCCTGGGTTCAAGTTATTGTCATGCCTCAGCCTCCTGAGAGTTGGGATTACAGGTACATGTCACTGGTGACGCCTGGCTAATTTTTGTATTTCTAGTAGATAGGGTTTCACCATGTTGACCAGGCTGGTCTCGAACTCCTGACCTCAAGCAATCTGCCAGCCTTGACCTCCCAAAGGGCTGGGATTACAGGCATGAGCCACCATGCCAGGTCTTTATATCATCTTCTTATTTTACCTGCATATCAACTCCATGGGAAGGTACTGCTGTTAACCCTGTTTTACAGATGGGAAACTGAACTTAGGGAACTTCAAGACCACATAGTGAGAGCTAGTGCAGGACCTCCAGGCTTTACTGTCCCTAGTTGCTGTGGTCTGGCGCTGTCTGGTAGTGATCGAGGGGAGGGGGGTCCCCAAAGACAAATCATTGGAAGCCCATGACACAAATACAGTAACTGGGATATTATTCGAGGTGCACTGGGGGCCCCAAAGCCGAATGAGATGAATTCCACTGCACGGGCTGAAAGGAGTCACAGAGAAGGCCTGGATTGAACTGGATCTTCGGACAAATGTAGAGCGATAGTACCCACCTCTGATGGTCCTAGTGAGGATTTAAGCTGCTTTAAGCGTTAGGTAAAGCTCCTGGTACTCGCACGTAGTGGGTGCCCAGTGAAGGGCTGTTGAAGCAGTTAGTGAACGCATGTAGGATCGGGAGACCTACGCACCGTTATGGTCCTTCCTGGAGCCAGGGGATGGACAAAATGACCTCTCTAGGCCTCTTTCATCCTGAGTTTGAGTAGGTCAGGGGAGAGCCTAGGGTAAAGGGCCAGCTGCACTAGCCCAGGCAGGTAATGACTCCCCCGCCCCAGCCCCTACGACTGCAGAGGGGCCGCGAGAGCAACTCCTTTCTAGACAGGGAACAAATAATGTCACAGGGCATTGTCTGCGCCGCTCCCCAGCACCCTGTCACCTCTTCTCCAGCTCTACCCCGAGCTCTGGATCCAGCAGAAGGAACTGGAGTCTAGGACCCACAACTCCCAGAAAAAGGCCCAGGCAGGGGGATGGGCTGGGGAGGTGTGTATTTGTTTTGAAAGCCTGTTTTGGGTGGAGGAGGAGGAGGAGGAGGAGGAGGAGGAGGAGTTGTTAGGGAGATGGGGTGGAGGAGAGGGGGAGGATTCGTTTGCAGCTTAGATTTTAGGGCCAAGGATTGAAGCCTCTTCCTGCCGTCCTCCCCTCCTCCACTTGGCGTTATCCCAAGGAGTTGCCTTGGGGCTTCCGTGATGGCGGCGGGAATGCGGGGAAGCTGTGGGCCTGGGAGCCCGAGGCGAGATGGGGGCAAAGAGAAGTGAGGCTGCTCACAGACCCTGGTGGGCTGTGTTCTGGAAGAAAACCATGGGCTCACCAGCTCCAGGGCCCGACTGAGCCTCAGCCAGGTTCTGCCAGAGCTGGCTCAACAGCGGCACCTGCCGGTTGGGGCCCTCTCTGCGGGGCAGGGCTCCTCCACCGCCCTGGGAGCCCCGCGGGTGAGTCACTCCTGGCCTGGCTCGGTGGCCTCCCCAGCTGTCAGATCAGAAAATGTTGTGAGCCGAGGAATGTTCCGAAGCGAAGGGCCTCTGCCCTTCTGGCCGCCATCTGTGCCCCTAACACTACCCTGTTCACCCGGGACACTGACCGAGGGCCAGGACTGGGGAAAAAGAGTAGGATGAAGGCCACTCACTTTAGGGAGGTCCTGGTTTGGGTAGTTAATTTTTTTTTTTTTTAATTTGAAAATACTTTAAAGCTTACAAAAGAGCTTCAAGAATGATACAAAGATTCTTCATCCCTTACCTAGATTTATCAGCTGATAAAATTTTGCCCCATTTGCTTTCTTTCTCTCTTTGTATATGCAGTAGATAAAAACGTAGTTTTAGTTAGTTGAACGTGGGGGACAAGAAAATGAAAAATAAAAAATTAACAAAACAACATAGTTTTAGGCCAGCAGCAGTGGCCCACGCCTGTAATCCCGGCACTTTGGGAAGCCAAGGCAGGAGAATCACTTAAACCCAGAAGTTTGAGACCAGCCTGAGCAACATAGTGAGACCCCGTCTCTACAAAAAAATAAACACAATTAGCCAACTGTGGTGATGTGTACCTGTAGTCCCAACTGCTCAAGAGGCTGAGGTGGGAGGGTTGCTTGAGCCAGGGAGATTGAGGCTACAGTGAGCCGTGATTGCACCACTGCACTGCAGCCTCGGTAACAAAGTGTGGCCTTGCCTCAAAAAACAAAAAACAATAAAACCATAAAAACGTAGGTTTTTTTTTTGTATATTAACTGAACTGAAAGTGGCAGCCATCGTGCCCCTTTGCCCCCAAATACTTCAGTGGGTATTACCTAAAAACAAGGATATTTTCTTGCATCACCACAGTTCAGTGAAATTTAACATCAATACAATAATTTACTGTCTATATTCCAATTTTTATCAATAAGGATCCTTTACAATATTTTTTCCCTCTAGTATAAGATCCAGATCAGGATCACACATTGCATTTAATTGGCTTCCTCTTCTCCTTTTTTTTTTTTTGAGACAATGTCTCACTGTGTCACCCAGGCTGGAGTGCAGTTTCATTATATTGGCTCACTGCAGCCTCTACTTCCTGGGCTCAAGAGATCCTCTCACCTCAGCCTCCTGAGTAGCTGGGACTACAGCCACGTGCCACCACACCTGGCTAATTTTTCTTTTCTTCTTTTAGAAATGAGGTCTCGGCCAAGCGCGATGGCTCACGCCTGTAATCCCAGCACTTTGGGAGGCCAAGGCAGGCAGATCACAAGGTCAGATGATCAAGACCATCCTGGCTAACATGGTGAAACCCTGCCTCCACTAAAAATACAAAAAATTAGCTGGGCGTGGTGGTGGGCGCCTGTAGTCCCAGCTACTCGGGAGGCCGTGGCAAGAAAATGGCGTGAATCCGGAAGACGGAGCTTGCAGTAAGCTGAGATCATGCCATTGAACTCCAGCCTGGGTGACAGAGGGTGAGTCCGTCTCAAAAAAAAAAAAAAAAAAAAGAAATGAGGTCTCACTATGTTGCCCAGGCTGATCCACCCACCTCTGCCTCCCAAAGTGCTGGGATTACAGGCGTGAACCACTGTGTCCAGCCATTTTTCTTTCTTTTTTTTTTTTTTCTTGAGACACAATCTCGCTCTGTCACCAGGCAAGAGTGCAGTGGTGTGATCTTGGCTCACTGCAACCTCCGCCTCTTGGGTTCAAGCAATTCTCCTGCCTCAGCCTCCTGAGTAGCTGGGATTACAGGCACTTGCCATCATGCCCAGCTAAGTTTTGTATTTTTAGTAGAGATGGGGTTTCATCGTGTTGGCCAGGATGGTCTCAATCTCCTGACCTCATGATTTGCCCTCCTCGGCCTCCCAAAGTGCTGAAATTACAGGCATGAGCCACCATGCCTGGCCATTTTTCTATTTTTCGTAGAGACGGGGGTCTCCCTATGCTGGTCTTGAACTCCTGGGCTCAAGCAATCCTCTTGCCTCAGCCCCCAAAGTGCTGGGATTTCAGGCGTGAGCCACCACACCCAGATATTTAGGCTTCTTTATTTTTATTTTTTTATTTTTTGAGACCAAGTTTTGCTCTTGTTGCTCAGGCTGGAGTGCAGTGGTGCGATCTCGGTTCAGCTGGGTTCAAGTGATTCTCCTGCCTCAGCCACCCAAGTAGCTGGGATTACAGGCTCATGCCACCACACCCAGCTAATTTTTGTACTTTTAGTAGAGATAGGGTTTCACCATATTGACCAGGCTGGTCTTGAACTTCTGGCTTCAGGCCATCTGGCTGTCTCAGCCTCCCAAAGTGTTGGGATTACAGGCGTGAGCCACCGCGCCGGCCTAGGCTTCTTTAATCTGGGGCAGTTCCTCATCTTTTTCATCTTTCATGACATTTTTTTCAGAGTAGGACTCCCCCACACATTTTCCCTTTTAATCGAATGTACCTTATTTGCGGTTTGTCTGGTATTTCCTTATGGATAGATTCAGGCTATGTCTCCCTGGTGCAAATATAAGCAATATTATATTGTTTGAGTGGAGTTCTCCACTTTAAGGGATTCATGGAACTTCTGAACCTCTGAAGTTGATTAACCCCTGAGTTGTCTGTCAAAAAAAATCGGATTTTCGAAACAAGTTAAGAAGGACATCATTAATTATGCATGTGTTATCTCTGCTGATGGCTGGCTAGGCTCTGCCTTCTCTCTCTCCCTCTTCCCCTCTGACGACCAAACTTGCCCTTGAAATTTCAACAGCTGCTGTTGAAAGCATTCTTTTTGAAGGCCACTAGGGACACCCTAATTGCCCAACTCAGTCGCTTTCATAGTCTTCATCCTCTTGACCTCTTCTCAGGGCAACGGACTAACCCGCCCTTCTCCCTAAAACCACAGAAGGCTGCGCTTGGCTGCCCCAGTCTCCGCCCATCTCCTTCATCAAAAATGACAGAATGCCAGTTGCTCTGGGAGGTACAGAGGTGGATCCACTGTGGAGCCAGCTTTGCAGGTGGTGGCTTGTCTGGCAAATTCTGCAGGTCCTGGTCTTTTTTTCTTTTCTTTCTATTTTGAGACCGAGTCTCACTCTATTGCCTAGGCTGAAGTGCAGTGGCATGATCTCAGCTGACTTCGACCTTCGCCTCCTGGGTTCAAGTGATTCTCTTGCTTGAGCCTCCTAGGTAGCTGGGATTACAGGTGCCCACCACCATGCCCGGCTTATTATTGTATTTTTAGTAGAGACGGAGTTTCACCATGTTGGCCAGGCTGGTCTCCAGAACTCCTGACCTCAGCTGATCTAGCCGCCTTGGCCTCCCAAAGTGCTGGGATTACAGGTGTGAGCCACCGCACCGGGCCTGGTCCTGGTCTTTCTTGTATACTCCTCACACCCCAGCTAAGATGTTCTCCCAGCTCCTGTCCTCAGATGGAGTGCCTGGAATTGTTCTTTCCCCTGGATAGCCTCACCTTCCAGTGGTTTCAACTTTGCCTCTCCTTCAACAACCCAGGAGGGCAGCCCTGAGTCTCCGACCCTGACCCAGTGGATATCCAGGCAGAATTATGTCAGGAGTGGGTCTGGGCTTAGTGTTTCTTCCTCAGTGGCCCCTAGGGCAAACAGACCTCCCCTCATACTCCTTTCCCAGACTGTGAGCTCTTTTTAGGCAGGCTGGGGCCTAATTCTTCTCTATCCCTTGGTGCTGGGCATGCAGTTGGCCCTCCATCAATATTTGTGGAATAATGGCCAGGTGCAGTGGCTCACACCTGTAATCCCAGCACTTTGGGAGGCTGAGGCGGGAGGATTACTTGAGGTCAGGAGTTCAAGACCAGCCTGGTCAACATGGCAAAACCCAGTCTCTACTAAAAATACAAAAATTAGCTGGGCGTGGTGGCGCATGCCTGTAATTCCAGCTACGCGGGAGGCTGAGGCAGGAGAATCCCTTGAACCTGGGAGGCGGAAGTTGCAGTGAGCCGAGATTGGGCCATTGCA
>NW_012103032.1:2067984-2069208 GCF_000951045.1 Mandrillus leucophaeus
CAGAGTGAGACTCTGTCTCAAAAAAAAAAAAAAAAAAAGTTACGGAATAATGAGCAAAGAGGTTCAATGCTTGCCTAAGGCCTGGCCTTGCTCTTGGCTTTCGTCACAGGGACCTATGGGTTTGCTGGCTGTCGGGAGGGAGACTTTTGGAAACTGGCTGTCCCTAGTACAGGGGAAACAGTGGAGAAAGCTGGGTCTCAATTTCTGGGTTATTGTCTTGGCTCTGCCATTTTCTTTTTCTTTTTTCCTCCAGTTATTGTTTCCTGTTTTGTTTGTTTGTTTTGTTTTGTTTTTGAGACGGAGTCTCGCTCTGTCGCCCAGGCTGGAGCGCAGTGGTGCAATCTCGGCTCACTGCCAACTCCGCCTCCTGGGTTCACGCCATTCTTCTGCCTCAGCCTCCCGAGTAGCTGGGACTACAGGCGCCTGCCACCACGCTTGGCTAATTTTGTTTTTGTATTTTTAGTATAGACGGGGTTTCACCGTATTAGCCAGGATGGTCTCGATGTCCTGACCTCGTGATCCTCCCACCTCGGCCTCCCAAAGTGTTGGGATTACAGGTGTAAGCCATGGCGCCCAGCCTGTTTTTTGTTTTTTTAGACAGAGTCTCACTCTGTTACTCAGGCTGGAGTGCAGTGGCACAATCCCCGCTCACTGCAACCTCTGCCTCCTGGGTTCAAGTGATCTAAGCCTCGTGAGTAGCTGGGATTACAGACACCCGCCACCGCACCCAGCTAATTTTTGTAGTTTTAGTAGAGACGAGGTTTCACCATGTTGGCCAGGCTCATCTCAAACTGCTAACCTCAGTTGATCCACCTGCCTCGGCCTCCCAAAGTGCTGGGATTATAGGCATGAGCCACTGCG
Organism: Mandrillus leucophaeus; assembly: GCF_000951045.1. Lineage (NCBI taxonomy): Eukaryota > Metazoa > Chordata > Mammalia > Primates > Cercopithecidae > Mandrillus > Mandrillus leucophaeus. The sequence goes on from NW_012103032.1 coordinate 2,068,846, forward strand.
CCCAGCCTCTGTTCCTTTTAAAAATCATTTCAATAGATTTTTGGGGAGCAGGTGGTGTTTAGTTACATGGATACATTCTTTAGTGGTGATTTCCGAGATTTTGGTGCACCCACCACCCAAGATTGTACACTGTACCCATTGTGTAGTATTTCATCCCTCGCCCCCTTCCAGTCTTCCCCTAGAGTCCCCAAGGTCCATTGTTCATTCTTATGCCTTTGTGTTCTCTTATAAGTGAGAACATATGTTTGATTTTCCATTCCTGAGTTACTTCACTTAGAATAATCGTCTCCAATTCTATCCAGGTTGTTGCAAAGGCCATGATTTTGTTTCTCTCTCTTTTTTTTTTTTTTTTTTTTTGAGACA
>NW_012103032.1:2069923-2078345 GCF_000951045.1 Mandrillus leucophaeus
AAAAAAAAAAAAAAAAAAAAAAGGAATCTCCATACTGCTTTCCATAGTGGTTATACTAGTTTACATTCCCACCAGCAGTATAAAAGTGTTCCCTTTTTACTACATCCATGCCTACATCTATTATTTTTTGATTTTTAAATTATGGCCATTCTTGCGGAGTAAGGTGGTATCGCATTGTGGTTTTGATTTGCATTTGCCTGATAACTAGTGATGCTGAACATTTTTTCATATGTTTATCAGCTATTTGTATATCTTCTTTTGAGAATTGTCTATCTATTCATGTCCTTAGCCCACTTTTTGATGGGACTGTTTGTTTTTTTTCTTGTCGTTTTGTTTGAGTTCCTTGCAGATTTTGGATATTAGTCCTTTGTCAGATGCATAGTTTGAGAAGAATTTCTCCCACTCTGTGGGTTGTCTATTTACTCTGCTGATTATTTCTTTTGCTGTGCAGAAGCTTTTTAATTTAATTAAGTCCCATCTATTTATCTTTGTTTTTGTTGCATTTTCCTTTGGGTTCTTGGTGATGATATCTTTGCTGAAGCCAATGTTTAGAAGGGTTTTTCAAATGTTATATTCTAGAATTTTTGTGGCTTCAGGTCTTAGATTTAAGCGTTTGATCCATCTTGAGTTGATTTTTGTATAAGGTGAGAGATAAGAATCCAGTTTCATTCTTCTACATGTGCCTTGCCAATTATCCCAACCACCATTTGTTGAATAGGGTGGCCTTTTCCCACTTTATGTTTTTGTTTGAGTTGTTAAAAATCAGTTGGCTGTAAGTATTTGGATTTATTTCTGGGTTTTCTATTCTGTTCCATTGGTCTATGTGCCTGTTTTTATACCAGTACCATGCTGTTTTGGTGACCATGGCTTTATAATATAGTTTGAAGTTAGGTAATGTGATGCCTCCAGATTGGTTCTTTTTGCTTAGCATTGCTTTGGTTATGCAGGCTCTGTTTTGGTTCCACGTGATTTTTTTTTTATTTTTATTTTTTGAGATGGAGTCTCATTCTGTCGCCAGGCTGGAGTGCAGTGGCATGATCTCGGCTCACTGCAACCTCCGCCTCCCGGGTTCAAGTGATTCTCCTACCTCAGCCTCCTAAGTAGCTGTGACTACAGGCATGTGCCACCATGCCCGGCTAATTTTTGCATTTTTAGTAGAGACGGGGTTTCACCATGTTGGCCAGGATTGTCTCAATCTATTGACCTTGTGATCTGCCTGCCTCCGCCTCCCGAAGTACTAGGATTATAGGTATGAGCCACTGCACCAGGACCCACATGAATTTTAGGATTGTCTTTTCTAGTTCTGTAAATAATGATGACGGTATTTTGATGGGAATTGCCTTGGAGTTTTGGATTCCTTTTGGCAGTATGGTCATTTTCACAATATTGATTCTACCCATCCATGAGCATGGGATGTGTTTCCATTTGTTTGTGTTGTCTGTGATTTCTTTCAGCAGTGTTTTGTAGTTTTCCTTATGGAGGTCTTTCACCTCTTTGGTTAGGTATATTCCTAAGTATTTTGTTATTATTTTTTGCATCTATTGTAAAAAAGGTTAGATTCTTGATTTGATTCTCAGTTTGGTCATTGTTGGTATATAGCAGTGCTACTGATTTGTGCAGATTAATTTTGTATCCTGAAAGTTTACTGAATTTGTTTATCAAATCTAGGAGTTTTTTGGATGAATCTTTAGAGTTTTCTAGGTATATGATCATATGATTGGTGAACAGTGACAGTTTGACTTCCTCTTTACCAGTTTGGATGCCCTTTCTTTCTTTCTCTTGTTTGATTGCTCTGAGTGGGACTGCCATTTTCTTGACCTTGGATATGTCACTAAGCCTCTCAGCACCCTAGTCTCCGCATCTTAATGAAATAATGGAACTAGTAACACCAACCTAGATGTATTGCCATGAGGATGAAACTAACGAGACCTTTCACAGGCCCAGCGCCTGGTGTTCAGTGGGTCTTCGATAGTTGTTCCTTCTGTTAACGTTCATTAAACACCTACTGTGTACCAGATGCCAGGCTGTGCTCCCCTAGCCCCAAGAATGTACCTAGGTTTTCTAGGGGGCCCCCTTAGTCCACTCTCTCCTCTCAGCTCAGCAGCTCTAGGCAGCTGTGAGTCCCAGTCTATTTGGCTGCAGATTGGATGAGTCCTCACCTGCCCTAGTTTGTTTGTTTATTTGTTTTTTTGAGATGGAGTCTTGCTCTGTCGCTCAGACTGAAGCGCAGCAGCATGATCTTGGCTCACTGCAACCTCTGCCTCCCGGGTTCCAGTGATTCACCTGCCTCAGCCTCTCAAGTAGCTGGGATTACAGGCGCCTGCTACCACTTCTGGCTAATTTTTTATTTTTAGTACAGACGGGGTTTTACCATTTTGGCCAGGCTGGTCTTGAACTACCGACCTCAACTGATCCACCTGCCTCGGCCTCCCAAAGTGCTGGGATTACAGGAATGAGTCACTGCACCCGGCCTATTTATTTTTTGAGACACTATCTCACTCTGTCACCCAGGCTGGAGTGCAGTGGTGTGATCACGATCATGGCTCACTGCAGCCTTGAGCTCCTAGGCTCAAGCGATCTTCCTACCTCAGCCTCTTGAGTAGCTAGGACAACAGGCACAGGCACACACCACCATGCCTTGCTAATTTTTTAATTTCTATAGAGACAGGGTCTCACTGTGTTGCCCAGGCTCATCTTGAACTCCCGGGCTCAAGTGATTCTTCCGCCTTGGGCTGCCAAAGCACTAAGATTACAGGCAGGAACCACTGCAGCCAGTCCCCATCTGCACTTTTTGTGAGACTTAGGGCCTTGAAAGAAATGACTACATTTTCTTCTTCTGGCTGGGTTATCAGAGCTGGTTTGGACAGACTGACAGACCAATAAAGGTGACAGTTGTGGTTTGTAGCCTCTCAGCTCAGCCAGACACAGTCAGAGTGTGAGAAGTGACCAAATGTCTCCTTGGCAGACTATTTCAAAGATTAAGACACTTAATCTAAGATTAAGATTTGGAGGCTAGGTGTGGTGGCTCATGCCTGTAATCCTAGCACTTTGGAGACTGAGGCGGGAGGACCACTTGAGCCTAGGAGTTGGAGACCAGCCTGGACAACATAGGGAGAATCTGTTTCTACAAACAATTAAAAAAAAAATTAGCTGGGCATGGTGGTGCATGCCTGTAGTTCCAGCACCTCAGGAGGCTGTGGCAGGAGGATTACCTAAGCCCAGGAGGTAGAGCCTGTAGTGAGCCATGATTTTTGTCACTGCACTCCAACCTGGGCAATGGAGCAAGACTCTGCCTCAAAATAAATAAATAAATAGGCCAGGCACAGTGGCTCACAACTGTAATCCCAGCACTTTGGGAGGCCGAGGCGGGTGGATCACGAGGTCAGGAGATCGAGACCATCCTGGCTAACACGGTGAAAACCCGTCTCTACTAAAAATACAAAAAATTTAGCTGGGCTTGGTGGTGGGCACCTGTAGTCCCAGCTACTTGGGAGGCTGAGGCAGGAGAATGACGTGAACCCGGGAGGCGGAGCTGGCAGTGAGCTGAGATCGCGCCACTGCACTCCAGCCTGAGTGACAGAGTGAGACTTCGTCTCAAAAATAAATGAATAAATAAATAAGTAAAAATATAAAGATTTGTTGTTAACCAAGAAGCTCCTCCTGGCCTCTCTCAGCTGTCCCCTCAGAGACACCATGAAAAGCAAGAGGGCCAGCCTGGGTTTGAATCCTGGCTCTGCCACTTTCTAAGTGGGTGACTTGAGTTACTTCATCATTAGCAGCCTTAGTGGCCACTAATGTAAAATGAAACTAGAATAATCTCTAGTTCACAGGGTTGCTGTTTGTATCTCATCCTTTGGATTCTCTCTTCCCAGACTCAGTGATCGCCCTCAAACTCAGCCCTTGAATTTTTTGTTTTTTTGAGACAGGGTCTGGCTCTGTTGGCCAGGCAGTGCAGTGGCACAATCATGGCTCACTTCAGCCTCTACCTGCCTGGCTCGAACAATCCTCCTGTCTCAGCCTCCTCAGTAGCTGGGACTACAGGTGTGCACCACTACACCCGGCTAATTTTTAAACTTTTTTTTTTTTTTTTTTTTTTTTTGAGATGGAATGTCACTCTCGCCCAGGCTGGAGTGCATTTGTGCTTAGCTCACTGCAACCTCCGCCTCCCCGATTCAAGCAATTCTCCTGCCTCAGCCTCCTGAGTAGCTGGCACTACAGGCAAACGGCACCACACCTGGCTAATTTTTGTATTTTTAGTAGAGATGGAGTTTCACCATATTGGTTAGGCTGGTCTTGAACTCCTGACCTCATGATCTGCCTGCCTTGGCTTCCCAAACTGTTGGGACTACAGGTGTGAGCCACCGTGCCCAACCTTTTTAAACATTTTTTGTAGAGACAGGGTTTCACCATGTGTTTACCACCAGGCCAGGCTATTTTTATTTTAATTTTTTATAGAGACAGGGTCTCACTGTGTTGCTCAGGCTGTCCTCATACTCATAGGCTCAAGTAATTCTGAGTAGCTGGGACTTTGGGTTTGTGCTACCATGCCCAGCTAATTTTTTTTTTTTTTTTTAATTTTTAGTAGAGACAAGGTCTTGCTGTGTTGCTCAGGCTGGTCTCTAACTCCTGGACTCAAGCTATTCTCCCACCTCAGCCTCCCAAAGTGCTGGGATTACAGGTGTGAGCCACCACAACTGGCCAGTCCTTTAGTCTTTAGCCCTTCTCCTTTGACCTCAGAACTGACTATTGCCAAGTTTGTCCTACAGATACCTTCCCTCCAAGCTATTGCTGCATCTTCATCATCCTCATCTTCACTTCCATTTTTAGGGCACTATGTGCTAAGGACTTTATACATGGCTCTTTTTTTTTGTTTTTGAGATGGAGTCTTGTTCTGTAGCCCAGACTGGAGTGTAGTGGCGCGATCTCAGTTCACTGCAACCTCCACCTCCTGGGTTCAAGCGATTCTCCTTCCTCAGTCTCCTGAGTAGCTGGGACCACAGGTGCCCGCCAACACGCCTGGCTAATTTTTGTATTTTTAGTAGAGACAGGGTTTCACCATGTTGACCAGGCTGGTTTCGAACTCCTGACCTCCGGTGATCTGCCAGTCTCAGGCTCCCCAAGTGCTGGGATTACAGGCATGAGCCATAGCACTCGGGCTATATAAGGTATTTTTGATGTTCTGTTGTAGATACTTTCTAATTTCTGTTAGGAGTTCTTTAAGCTACAAATTTTAATTAATTAATTAATTAATTAATTTTGAGACAGGGTCTCTGTGGTCCAGGCTGGAGTGTAGTGGTTTCATCATGAATCACTGCAGCCTTTAACTCCTGGGCTCAAGCAATCCTCCCACCTCTGTTTCCTGAGTAGCTGGGACTACAGGTATTCGCCACCATGCCAGGCTATTTTTATTTTTAATTTTTTTATAGAGACAGGGTCTCACTATGTTGCCCAGGCTGGTCTCAAACTCCTGTGCTCAAGTGAGTCTCCTGCCTCAGCCTCTGAAAATGCTGGGATTATAGGCATTAGCCACTGGGTGCAGCCCCATGAATTATTTAGAATTGCATTTTGACTTTTTTTTTTGAGACAGAGTCTCACACTGTCACCCGGGCTGGTGTGTAGTGGCGCAATCTTGGCTCTCTGCAACCTCCGCCTCTCGGGTTCAAGCGACTCTCCTGCCTCAGCCTCACAAGTAGCTAGGATTACAGGCACCTGCCGTCACGCCCGGCTAATTTTTGTATTTTTTAGCAGCGATGAGGTTTCACTATGTTGGCCAGGCTGGTCTTGAACTCCTGACCTCGTGATCCACCCTCCTCGGCCTCCCAAAGTGCTGGGATTACAGGTGTGAGCCACTGAGCCTGGTGCATTTTGACATTTAAAAATGCATGGGATTGTTTATTTTTAAAAATTATTGATTTCTAATTTAATTCTATTGCTGTTAGAGAATGTGGTCTATATGATATTTTGAGCTGGTGGAGACTGCTTTATGATCTGATATGTGGTCATTTTTGTAAATGGTCCATCTGTGTCTGAAAGTAAAAGTGTGTTCACCAATTGTTTGAACTGGAGTATTTAAAATACTCTATTAGATTATGCTTGCTGATTGCGTTGCTCAAATCTTTTAAATCCTCACTGAATTTTTTGTCTGCTTGATGTACCAATTCCAAAGGGAGGTGATTTAACTCTTCCATTGGTGGATTTGTCTATTTTTCCCAGTATTTCTGTTTTATGAGTTTTGAAGCTATGTTATTAGGTATATACATATAGCTTATTGATAGATCGAGGTAAGCAAGTATCCTTACCATCTCTCTCTGTTGGGTGGATGTTTTTTCCATTACTGTCACAGAATATCACCTTTTGGGCACCCTTGACTTTTTCTTTCTTTCTTTAAAATTTTTTTTGTTTTTGAGACAGTGTCTTGCTCTGTCACCCAGGCTGGAGTGTGGCGGCAGGATCTTGGCTCACTGCAGCCTCTGCCTTCTGGGCTTATGTGATCCTCCCACCTCAGTCTCCTGAGTAGCTGGGACTACAGGTGTGTACCATCATGCCTGGCTAATTTTAAGTATTTTTTATAGAGATGGTGTCTCACCATGTTGCCCAGGCTGTTCTTGAACTCTTGGACTCAAGCGATCCTGCCTCAGCCTCTCAAAGTGCTGGAATTACAGGCTTAATCTACCATGCCTGGTCCACTCTTGACTTTTTTGAAGGGCACATTATCTCTGATTTAATCTCCTCCTCTTTATGAGGCCCCAGGCTTTGTCTTGTTCCTTTCTGGATTTGTGCCTCAGAGGATTCTTGTTTTCTTGACAGCTCAGCTTTGCATTGAAAACAACACACACGTCTGGGTGCAGTGGCTCATGCCTGTAATCCCAGCACTTTGGGAGGCCGAGGTGGGTGGATCAGTTGAGGTCAGGAGTTCGAGACCAGCCTGGCCAACATGGTGAAACCCCGTCTGTACTAAAAATATAAAAATTTTAAAAAATAAAAAATAATATAAAAATATAAAAATTAGCCAGGCATGGTGGTGCGCGCCTGTAGTCCCAGCTGCTCAAGTCTCAGGAGGCTGAAGCCAGAGAATTGCTTGAACCTGGGAGGTGGAGGTTGCAGTGAGCCAAGATCACAACACGGCACTCCAGCCTGGGCAACACAGCAAAAGAACAAATGACAGAAAGAAAGAAAAAGAAAGAGAGAGAGAGAGAGAAAGAAAGAAAGAGAGAGAGAGAGGAGGGAGGGAGGGAAGGAAGGAAGGAAGGAGAGGGAGGGAAGGAAGGAGAGGGAGGGAAGGAAGGAAGGAAAGAAGGAAAGAAAGGAAGGAAAGAAGGAAAGGAAGGAAAGAGACCCACATACATTTTATTTTTTATCTAGCATTTCTAGCTGTTTTGTACCACAAGAGTTTTTCTGAACATATATAGTCCACCTTATTGCTGGAAATAAGTCTCTGCTAAGTGCTTTACATAAAATTTTATTTAATATTCAAAACAATTCAATAAAATCCTGCCGCCATTTTTTTTTTTTTTTTCCAAAGAAGAAAACGCAGGCTCAGGGAGTTTATGACTGGATTCAGATCCTAGTTCTGACACTTACCAGCGATATGACCTTGAATAAGTCAGTCTCTCCAGAGGATGCTGAGCTCAGTGAGCACAGTGGCAAGCCCTGCCCTGCCGGGATGCTGTTTGCCTTAAAGTAACACGTAGAACGCCTCAGTGTCTGGCACATCATTGGTACTCAGAAGACGTCAGTGATGACTGCTGTCTAAAGGGAAGGTGTATGTATCTGGGACATGTAGCCTGTACTCTCTTTACTGGGAAGCATTGACAAGGACGGGTCAGTAACTGACTGAATTACCTGGAGGACTGTAAAAGACACAGATCCCTGGCCGTACTCCCCCCAGATTCTGATTGTGATGCATGGCCGGCTTTGGGAGCCTGTGTCACTGGGGTGAGGCTCATGTGGTCTTCAGTGGTCCACTCTCTGGGGCTGTCCTCTAGTGAGTTACATAGACAGGATAGCTTTGGGCAGGGTGCAGTGGCTCACACCTATAATCCCAGCACTTTGGGAGGCTGAGGTGGGCAGATCACAGGTCAGGAGTTGGAGATCATCTTGGCCAATATGGTGAAACTCCGTCTCTACTAAAAAAATAAAAAATTAGCCAGGCATGGTGACTATAATCCCAGTTACTCGGCGCCTGTAATCCCAGCTACTCGGGAGGCTGAGGCAGGAGAATTGCCTTAACCCAGGAGGCAGACGTTGCAGTGAGCCGAGAATGTGCCACTGCACTCCAACCTGGGGACAGAGCAAGGCTTCATCTCCAAAAAAACAAAAAAGAAATGATAACGTAGGCCGGGCGCGGTGGCTCAAGCCTGTAATCCCAGCACTTTGGGAGGCCGAGACGGGCGGATCACGAGGTCAGGAGATCGAGACCATC
>NW_012103032.1:2080685-2081498 GCF_000951045.1 Mandrillus leucophaeus
CTCAGCTTCCTGAATAGCTGGGACTACGTTCATATACCACCATGCTGTCTTTTTTTTTTTTTTTTTTACTTGCTGTAGGGACAGAAGTCTTATTATGTTGATCAGGCTGATCTTGAACCCCGGACTCAAGTGATCCTCCTGCCTCGGCCTCTCATCTTAGCTCCCAAAGTGCTGGGATTATTGGAGTGAGCCACTGCACTCAGCCTATACTACATTTTTGTTTCAAAATATATCCTGAAGATCTTTCCATTTTTCTTGGCATCCTTATTTTATTTTATTTTTTACAGCTGCATAGTTTTCCATTGTGGGGCTATATCAAAATTTATTGAACCCTTCACTGTCCAATATAGTAGCCACACATGGCTACTTAAATTGAAATTAATTAAAATTAAGTAAAATTTATTTATTTCCTCAGTTGAACTAGCTACAGCTTGAATACTCAGTAGCTATGAGTGGCCAGTGGCTGCCATATTGGACAGGGCAGATAGAGACCATTTTCATTATTGCAGAAAGTTCTATTGGACAGTGGTTTAACTGATCCCCTAAAGCTGGACACCTAGTTTGTCTCCAGTTCTCATGCAACTTGGGGATGATGGGCCCGTTCCTGGAATACACAGAGCTGGGTGAAAGCTGCACTGGGCGTTCCGGGCCTTCAACCTCAGACCTTGCAACCTGGGAGGCTCCTGAAAGAGGAAGGCTTTTGGATTTGGGGCAGAGACTTGACCAGGGTCTGGAAGAGAGAGTGGCCCTAAAGAGCAGGCCTCCTCAGAGGTTGCAGTGACCCGAGATCACGCCACTGCACTCCAGCCTGGG
>NW_012103032.1:2086038-2091520 GCF_000951045.1 Mandrillus leucophaeus
AAATGATAACGTAGTGACTATCACGAGTTGCCAAGAAGAGGGAGGGAGCAGCCCTCATGGTTAGATAGCAAGCAATTTGCTTTCATTTTAATTAATTTTTTTTTTTTTTTTTTTTGAGAGGGAGTCTCGCTCTGCCACCCAGGCTGGAGTGCAGTGGTGCAATTTCGGCTCATGCAACCTTTGCCTCCTGGGTTCAAGTGATTCCTCTGCCTCAGCCTTTCTAGTCGCTGGGACTACAGGCACACACCGCCACACCCAGATAATTTTTGTATTTTTAGTAGAGACGGGGCTTCACCATGTTGGCCAGGCTTGTCTCGAACTCATGGCCTCAAGTGACCTGCCTTCCTCAGGCTCCCAAAGTGTTGGGATTACAGGTGTGAGCCTTGTGCCCAGCCACCTTTTCATTTTTGAGACAGAGTCTCACTGTGTTGCACAGGCAGGAGTGCAATGGCGTGATCTTGGCTCTCTGCAGCCTTGACTTCCCTGGCTCAAGCGACTTTCCCATGTCAGCCTCCCAAGTAGCTGGGACTACAGGAGCGTGTCACTATATATGGCCATTTATTTATTTGTTTATTTATTTATTTATTTGAGATGGAGTCTCGCTCTGTCGCCTAGGCTGGAGTGTAGTGGCGTGATCTTGGCTCACTGTAGCCTCCACCTCCCGGGCTCAAGCGATTCTCCTGTCTCAGCCTCCGAAGTAGATGGGATTACAGGCACCCACCACCATGCCCAGTTAATTTTTGTATTTTCAGTAGAGATGGGGTTTCACCATGTTGGATAGGCTGGTCTTGGACTCCTGACCTCAGGTGATCTGCCTGCCTCAGCTTCCCAAAGTGCTGGGATTACAGGTGTGAGCCACCGCACCCGGCTTATGGCTAATTTGTAAACTTTTTATAGAAACGAGGTCACTATATTGCCCAGGCTGGCCTCTAACTCCTGAGGTAAAGCGATCCTCCTACCTCAACCTCCCAAAGTACTGGGATTACGGGCATGAGCCACTGCACCTGACTTTAACTTTTTGAATAGGTAATATATGTACATGTTTCAACAATCAAAATGAAATATAAAGAAATTCACTGGAAAGTTCTGTTTCCACCCCTGTCCTTGCCTACCTCCACCCCCCAGCCACAGGTTTCCCCCAGCTCCCTATAGGTCACCACTGATATTACTTTCCCTATGCAAATTCAAGCAAATATAAACATCTGTTTTTATTTCCACCTCCCTTTCATTCATTGGCTATGATACTACCACTGTGCAAAGCTCTTTTCTTTTCTTTCTTTTATTTTTTTGAGACAGGGTCTCACTCTGTCACTCCTACTGTCTCACTCTGTCACCCCTGCTGGAGTGCAGTGGTGTGATCATGGCTCACTGCAGCCTCGACTTCCCCAGCTCAAGAGCCCTCCAACCTTAGCCTCCTGAGTAGCTGGGACCACAGGCGTGCACTACCACATCCAACTAATTTTTGTATTTTGTGTAGAGGTGTGGTTTCACCAAGTTGTTCAGGCCGGTCTCAAATTTCTGCAAGTGATCTGTCCCCCTTGGCCTCCCGAAGTAGTTTTAGTAGAGACAAGGTTTCCCATGTTGGCCAGGCTCATCTCAAACTCCTGACTTCAGTTAATCCACCCGCCTCGGCCTCCCAAAGTGCTGGTATTACAGGCATGAGCCACCATGCCCAGCCTCCTCTACCTGCCTTTCTTTCAAAAAAGATGACATACTATATATACTGTTCTGAACCACATTTTGTGCTATTTTTTTTATTTTTATTTTTTTTAGATGGAGTTTCGCTGTTGTTGCCCAGGCTGAAGTGCAATGGCGCAATCTTGGCTCACTGCAACCTCCGCCTCCCGGGTTCAAGTGATTCTTCTGCCTCAGCCTCCTGAGTAGCTGGGATTATGGGCATGCACCACCACACCCAGCTAATTTTGTATTTTTAGTAGAGACAGGGTTTTTCTATGTTGGTCAGGCTGGTCCTGAACTCCCAACCTCAGGTGATCCACCGTCCTTGGCCTCCCAAAGTGCTGGGATTAGGGTGTGAGCCACCGTGCCTGGAGGTTTTTTTTTTTTAAGATGGGGTCTTGCTCTGTCACACAGGCTGAGTGTGGTGGTACAATCACAGCTTACTGTAGCCTCAACCTCCCTGGCTCAAGCAATCCTCCCACCTCAGCTTCCTGAATAGCTGGGACTACGTTCATATACCACCATGCTGTCTTTTTTTTTTTTTTTTTACTTGCTGTAGGGACAGAAGTCTTATTATGTTGATCAGGCTGATCTTGAACCCCGGACTCAAGTGATCCTCCTGCCTCGGCCTCTCATCTTAGCTCCCAAAGTGCTGGGATTATTGGAGTGAGCCACTGCACTCAGCCTATACTACATTTTTGTTTCAAAATATATCCTGAAGATCTTTCCATTTTTCTTGGCATCCTTATTTTATTTTATTTTTTACAGCTGCATAGTTTTCCATTGTGGGGCTATATCAAAATTTATTGAACCCTTCACTGTCCAATATAGTAGCCACACATGGCTACTTAAATTGAAATTAATTAAAATTAAGTAAAATTTATTTATTTCCTCAGTTGAACTAGCTACAGCTTGAATACTCAGTAGCTATGAGTGGCCAGTGGCTGCCATATTGGACAGGGCAGATAGAGACCATTTTCATTATTGCAGAAAGTTCTATTGGACAGTGGTTTAACTGATCCCCTAAAGCTGGACACCTAGTTTGTCTCCAGTTCTCATGCAACTTGGGGATGATGGGCCCGTTCCTGGAATACACAGAGCTGGGTGAAAGCTGCACTGGGCGTTCCGGGCCTTCAACCTCAGACCTTGCAACCTGGGAGGCTCCTGAAAGAGGAAGGCTTTTGGATTTGGGGCAGAGACTTGACCAGGGTCTGGAAGAGAGAGTGGCCCTAAAGAGCAGGCCTCCTCAGAGGTTGCAGTGACCCGAGATCACGCCACTGCACTCCAGCCTGGGTGGCAGAGCGAGACTCCCTCTCAAAAAAAAAAAAAAAAAAAAAGAAAAGAAAAGAAAAAAAGAGCAAGCCTCCTGCTCAAACCTCAAACCTAACCCCTCCCTTTGGGCCTGCCAAAATGCAGCTCTGTTTCTTTCACTCAATATTTAGCAGATACTCCTTGAGTAACTCCCAAGGATGTTGTCAAGTCCTTCACTGGGGATGTAGGTATGAGAAAGACACAGTCCCTGACTTGGAGAAACCTGCGGCCCAAAGAAAAAGACAGATAATCACCTGCTCTGTGACCAGGAATTTTAGAGTCATCACCTAAGATCAAAAGGCCTGATAGGCCAGGTATGGTGGCTCACGCCTGTAAGCCCAGTACTTTGGGAGGCTGAGGCGGGCGGATCATGAGGTCAGGAGATCGAGACCATCCTGGCTAACACGGTGAAACCCCGTGTCTACTAAAAATACAAAAAAAAAAATTAGTCAGGCGTGGTGGCGGGTGCCTGTAGTCCCAGCTACTCAGGAGGCTGAGGCAGGAGAATGGCATGAACCCGGGAGGTGGAGCTTGCAGTGAGCTGAGATCGCACCACTGCAATCCAGCCTGGGCGACACAGCGAGACTCTGTCTCAAAAAAAAAAAAAAAAGACCTGATAATAACCTGTTTGTGAGGATTTGGGGAAACAGGTGATCTCATTCGTTGTTGGGGGTTGTAAATTGGTACAAAATTTTTGGAGGGCAATTCTGTGAAAACCTATAAAACATTTAAGAGCACATAATCTTTGACCCAGAATTGTCATACTTATAAATTTATTTTACACACACATATGTCTACGAATATATGTACTAAGATATTTCCTGCAATTAGCATTGTTTGTAGTAATAAAAGGCGGACACACATAAATATCCACTAGGAGGGGAATGGTGAGTAACTTGTGACACACCATATGATGGAAAACTATGTTGACTATCTACAGGCAGGTATATTATTATATGAAAATAGCAGGTGCTGAACAGTGTAGAGTGTGTGCTATCATTTGTGTCACACACACACGCGCACACACACACACAGCATATGCTCCAAATATCTCTGCAAAGATACATTAGAACTGTTAAGAGGCTGGGTGCAGTGACTCACACCTGTAATCCCAGCACTTTGGGAGGCTGAGGCAGGTGGATCACTTGAGGTCAGGAGTTCAATACCAGCCTGGCCAACATGATGAAACCCCATCTCTACTAAAAATACAAAAATTAGCTGGACATGGTGGTGCGCGCACCTGTAGTCCCAGCTACTCAGGAAGCTGAGGCAGGAGAATTACTTGAACCCAGGAGGCAGAGGTCGCAGTGAACTGAGATCATGCCACTGCACTCCAGCCTGGGCAACAGAGTGAGAATCCATTTCAAAAAAAAAAAAAAAAAAGACAAACTGTTAAGAGTGGTTGCCTCTGGGGAGGGAATGGGCAACAGGGAGGTTGACTGGCAAGAGACTTTTCTTTTCCTTTCTTTTCCTTCCTTTCTCTCGTCCTTTCTCTCTTTCTTTCTTACAGAGTCTTGCTCTGTTGCCCAGGCTAGAGTGCAGTGGCGCGATCTTGGCTCACGGCAACCTCTGCCTCCCAGGTTCAAGTGATTCTCCTGCCTCAAACTCCCAAGTACCTGGGATTACAGGCACCTGCCACTACACCCAGCTAATTTTTGTATTTTTATTAGAGATGGGGTTTCAGCATGTTGGCCAGGCTGGTCTCAAACTCCTGACCTCAAATGATCCACCCACCTCAACCTCCCAGAGTGTTGAGATTAAAGGGGTGAGCCATCGCACTTGGCCAGGAGAGACTTTACTTGCTTTGCACATGCTTTTGCACTTTGTTTCTCTTTTGAACTGTGTAATAAGCTTTTTCCTTTTTTTTTTTTTTTTTTTTTTTGAGGCAGGGTCTCGCTCTGTTGCCCAGGCTGGAGTGGAGTGCAGTGATGCGATCTTGGCTCACTGCAGCCTTGACCTCCCAGGCTCAAACAATCCCCCCACCTTAGCCTCCTGAGTAGCTGGGACTACAGGTGCGCACAATCATGCTCAGCTGTTTTTTTTATTTTTTGTATTTTTTGTGGAGATGGGGTCTCACCAAGTTGCTCAGGCTGGTCTTGAACTCCCGGGTTTTAGCAATCTTTCCTCCTCAGCCTCCCAAAGTGCTGAGATTACAGGTGTGAGCCACCGTGCCTGGCCCTTTTTTCCTTTTTTTTTTTTTTCCCCCTCGAGACGGAGTCTTGCTCTGTCGCCCAGGTGCGAGTGCAATGGCGCCGTCTCGGCTCACTGCAACCTCTGCCTCCTGGGTTCAAGATTCTCCTGCCTCAGCCTCCTGAGTAGCTAGGATTACAGGCACGCGTCACCACACCCGGCTAATTTTTTGTATTTTTAGTACAGATGGGGTTTCACCATACTGGCCACGCTGGTCTCAAACCCCTGACCTCATGATCTGCCCGTCTCGGCCTCCCAAAGTGCTAGGATTATAGGCGTGAGCCACCGCGCCCGGCCCCTTTTT
>NW_012103032.1:2093207-2095231 GCF_000951045.1 Mandrillus leucophaeus
CACTAGGCTGCAAGCAGCCCGAGGACTGAGGCATTTCTCATCTGCCACAGAATCTGCAGGACCGAGCACAGTGATGGGCACATAGCTAGTGCTAAGTAAAGGTTTATTGTTCAATGGAAAGAGACAGCTATTGAGGAATCAGGGAATCCATTCTTTAAAAAAATGTTTGTTTGTTTGTTTGTTTTTCATTAAAAAAAAAAGTCTTCCAGACTGGGCGGGGTGCCTCGTGCCTGTAATCCCAGCACTTTGGGAGGCTGAGGCAGGCGGATCACTTGAGGTCAGGAGTTTGAGAGCAGCTTGGTCAACATAGCAAAACCCCATCTCTACTAAAAGTACAAAAATGAGCTGGGTGTGGTAGCACGCGCCTGTGGTCCCAGCTACTGAGGAGGCTGAGGCAGGATAATTGCTTGGACCTGTGAGGTGGAGGTTGCAGTGAGCTGAGACTGAGCCACTGCACTCCAGCCTGGGAGACAGCAAGAGACTCCATCTTAAAAGAAAAAAAATCTTCCACAACAGTTATCTTATAGGGACAAGAAGAAGAAAAAGAAGAGAGAAGAAAGAAGGAGAGAAGAAGAGGAAGAGGTCCTAGCTAATCTCAAGGGCAAGGACCCAAGGGCAAGGTTCTGGTCTGTCTGGGAGGGAGAATACGGCAGTGTTCAGGGAATGGGTCATTTTCCCTGCATGCCCAAGGAGAATCCTGCTTTGACTCACCTTGGAGGTCCCTGGTCAGGCCACGAAACCAGTGATCACATCTCTCACCCATCTGTGGTGCTGGTGACCTTGGCAGAAGAAAGGCTTAAACCAGGTCAGCCTGGGGGAAGGGGCTGGCTCCTTCCAGGGTCTTCCTCCAGATTAGATGTCAACTTTCCATCTCTTGCTTAAAGTCTCAGTGGCTCTGAATGTGAGGGCAGAAGGAGGAGGATGCTGTCAGGGGAGGGGACACTAATGGCTCCTGACCTGGCCTAGAGATAATCCAGGGCTCCTTCAGCCAGCCCTCCCTCCTCAGTGCCCTGGAAGTGTAGGGAGGGGCCAGTTGGGGATCCCCACAAATTAAATGGGGAATGAGAGGAGTAACTGAAAGTCTCAAATTCAGGCTATAGATGGGACCCCAGCCCTTAGGTTGCTCCCCCACACTCTCCCATCCTACATGAGATGGGCAGTGGAGGGCCAGGACAGCAACTCCAAGCCAGTTTAGGTTTTGGAGGTAGACAGTGAGGAGGCTTGCTTCTGTCCTTTGTTAGTTGAGTGCCCTTGGACAGCTCACTTACTTACTCTCAGCCTCAGTTTCCCCATCTCTAAAATAAGGCTATCAATACCTACCTTCTCTGGCCATTGTCAGGATGAATGAAAGAGCTCTGGAAGTATTTCTGTAATTAGCTGACATCAGAGATTGTTATTCTCCAAGGTGAGAGGCCAGCCTAGATCCCTGGCGGGGACAGTGTCAAGATTCTTTTTCCCTCCTCTGCGGTGCCCGCTCCTTTTCCAGTCTTGCGGCTGGCTCTCATCCTCCTTTCCGCAACCCCCCAATCCTCCTTGGGACCACCTTGGCTGGCCCAGCTTCTCGCAACCTGCCCTATTCCATAGGTGCCCGCATTCTAAAACCTGTAGGGGTGCCCTGCACAGGCGCACGGTTGGTAGAGGTGGGACAGGTGGCGGGGGTCTCCACTGGCCTGCGTCCGCGCCCCCCACCCTGTTTAGGAGTTCCTGTTTGGAGATGGCTCCCCCTGGTCCTCAGCTCGTCTCTGGGCTAAGCAGGGGAGGAGAGAAATAAAAGGTGGGGGGCCTGGAAGGGGGTTCCCACCTTCTCAGTCAGGGACCCGAGAGGGGGACGCAGCCCTGGCGCGCCAACGCTGCACCACCATGGGTCTCCGAGCCGTGCTCGCAGTCGCTGAGATCCTCGGTGCGGAGAAGATGTGCCCCTCGGATCCCCAGGCCGTGACCCCTTTCACCCAGACCCGGCCAATCCCTCGCTCCAGGCGAGCGGGAGAATGCGGTTCTAGGACCCGGAGGCGCAGCCGAGCGCG